>NW_027206019.1:517500-878198 GCF_024711535.1 Dipodomys merriami
TACAAAGAGGATACAAGGGTTAGAAGTCATTAAGAACAACATTATAACTTTTGACAAATGCACAGACCTTTGTCTGGCTAGAGCAGTGTAGCTTATTTAGCCTTCTGGTTTGCAAAAGGATCTTTCTGGATGACTAAGGAATGTGATCTCTAGTAATCCTAACAATGCCTGAATTACCTATGCAGGCCTTCAGACAGATATCAATAGAAACACACTCTCAGGTTTACAAACATTTTTCCTGAGCTGATGAATTTCATGTAGCTGGTGTCAGCTCAAAGTTACTGCCAATTAGAGCTTTTGGCACATACAGGGGTTGGGATCTAAAGTATCCTCCACATTTTACAACCTTAGCTTTTTAGTACTATCATAGATAACTAAGTTCCTGTCCCTTACAAGGTAGATAGTCAAAGATATTAAGCATGCTTACAAACTATTTTCCCATGACCTCCTGTCTCTGACCAATTGTTGAAGGGCCACGCACAAATGACTCTAGGATCTGACATTATTTCTGCCATCCAAGTAGTGGCTTATAGTCTCTGGATGCTCCTCCATTGCTTTCATCCCAGGAGTGTCTTCTCTACACTGAGAAAAAGGCCTCATTGGCATTTCTCTTAGCTGGTTGCTGGACTTGAACTTGGGGCCTGAGGGCTGTCCCTCAGCTCTACAGCTCAAGGCTAGCACTCTGCCACTTTGAATCCTAAAGCAACTCTGCTTGCTCTTTCAGCCTTCTGCTAGCTGGGTAGTGGTGACAGTCTCACATGGACCTTTTTCTGCCCAGGCTGGCTTCGAACCAATTTGCAGATCAATGAGTCTCATAAAAGGCCACTTTCCTCCAATTTAAAGCAACAAGGTGGTCAACATAGAAGTAACTTATAAGCATGTTCTTACCTGAATCTAATTAAGAGCCAAATTTGGGCTGGGAAGGTGGTTCAGTGGTAGATCGCTTGCCTTGCATACATGAAACCCTGGGTTTGATTCCACAGCACCACATAAGCAAAAAGAAAAAACGCCGGAAGTGGCACTGTGGCACAAGTGGTAGAGTGCTAGCCTTGAGCTGAAGAGCTGAGGTACAGCACCCAGGCCCAGAGTTCATGCCTCACGACTGGACCTCCCCGCCAAAAAAAACAAAAAACAAACAAACAAAAGAGCCAAAGTTACTTCTGACAAACTTACAAGAATCCTCACTCTTTTTTTGGGGGGGGGGGCTGCTGGGAACTGTTAAAAAAAAAACAACCTATGAGAGTAAACTGAAATAGGAATTAAGCAATTATTTTGGTAATCCTAATTTTTCATTTTTGCACTTTGAGGCAAATGTTTAGAACAATTTTACTTTTAAACTTTATATACAGAAATCCGTTCCTAATTTGTAAGCCTCCTATTAATCTGTTTTAATATTCTATACTTTAGTTTTTAGTTGCATTCTGAAAAATCCCTTGAACTCTTGAGGCTAGGTGTCACTCATTTCTTCTTGGATGCTTGCTTTAAAACAGATACACATTAAAACTTTTAAATTCTTAATGCAAAATTTACAATCACTATCATTGTACCAAAGAGCTAGACTTAAAACCTTTATGCCTTAAAAAAAAACATATCCAATGGCAGAATATCATTGAGAACAAATCACATACAAATAAACTTTTTAACCCTCTTTTTAAGGCCTTCTCAATTTTAATTCTTTTTTAAATTGTATTTTATTTTATTTGAGAACATACTGTACAGAGGGGCTACAATTACATGGGCAGGATAATGCATATATTTCTTACCAAGCATTGCAGCCTCCTCCTTTGTTTACCCTTCACTTCTCTTCCCCGCCTCCCCCCTCCCCCCACCCAATTTTAACGCCCCTCCCCCCACCCAATTATACCAACCTCCCCGCTCCACACCGACATTGTAAAGCTGGTTTTGACATGACATTTTGTACTTCTCATTGTTGCAACAGGTCCACCTGAATCCTTAAACGACTGGTTTGTCCCCATCTCCTCCACATGTTATACTGACATCAAATATAGTGAAAGGGGGGTTACACTGTGGGGGAGGGACATACAAAGCAACAAAGAAATAATCTTATAAATGCGTTAGAAACACATGCATGAAAGAAAGGAAAACATTAAAATACATATTTAAGGGTTCATTTTCCTAACATCACATTATCTGACCTTTACTGCTTGACTCATACCTATACTACATATTGCAAATAAGGGAAACCATGGGACCTATACTTCTTTGGGCTTGGCTTACTTCACTTAATATAATTTTTTCCAAACCTTTCCATTTCCTAACAAATGGGGAAATGTCATTCTTTCTGATGGAGGCATAGAATTCCATTGTGTATATATACCATATTTTCTTGATCCATTCATCTACTGAGGGGCATCTGGGTTGGTTCCATGTCTTAGCTATGGTAAATAATGCTGCAATAAACATAGTTGTGCTGGTAGCTTTAGTGTGGTCTTGTTTGTAAACATTTGGGTAAATGCACAAAAGTGGGATTGCTGGATCATAGGGGAGAACTATGTGAAGTCTTTTGAGGAACCTCCATACTGCTTTCCAAAGTGGTTGAACAAGTTTACATTCCCACCAACAATGAGGTAAGGTTCCTTTCTGTCCACATCCCCTCCAGCATCTGTTGTTGTTAGAGTTCTTGATTTTTGCTGTTCTAACTGGAGTGAGGTGATATCTCAATGTTGTTTTGATTTGCATTTCTTTTATGGCTAGGGATGTTGAACATTTCTTCATGTGTCTATTGGCCATCCTTCTTTCTTCTTTAGAGAAGCTTCTCTTTAAGTCTTTCGCCCACTTATTTATTGGGCAGTTGTTTCTTTGAGGATTTGTTGTTGGGTGGTTTAATTTTTTGAGTTCCAAGTATATTTTAGATATGAGACCCTTGTCCGTTGCATGGCTAGTAAAGATCTTCTCCCAATCGGTGGGCTTTCTATTGATCTTGCCAGCTATGTCATTTGCCCTGCAGAAGCTCTGCAATCTTATTCAATCCCATTTGTCCAACCTTTCTTTGATTTGTTGTGCTTCCGGGTCTCTATTCAGAAAATTTCGACCTGAGCCAAGGAGACCTAGGGTTTCTCCTATTCCATCCTGTAATGTTTTCAGAGTGTCTGCTTTGAGTTCAAGGTCTTTGATCCATTTGGAGTTGATTCTGGTGCAGGGTGATATATAAGGATCTAGCTTTAGTTTTCTACATGTAGTTCACCAATTTTGCCAGCACCATTTACTGAAGAGGCTGTCTTTCTTCCATTCTATTGTTTTAGCTTCCTTATCGAAGATTAGATGGCTATAGGTCTGTAGGTTCATTTCTGGGTTTTCAATTCTATTCCATTGGTCCTGAGGTCTGTTCTTATGCCAATACCAAGCTGTTTTGATTACTATGGCTTTATAGTAGAGTTTGAAATTTGGTATTGATATTCCTCCAGCAGTGTTCTTTCTGTTGAGGATCGTTTTTGCTATTCTGGGTCTTTTATTGTTCCATATGAATTTTTGGATTGCCTGCTCTATTTCCTTGAAGAACGAGGGTGGAATTTTGATAGGTATCGCGTTGAATTTGTAGATAGCCTTGGGAAGTATTGCCATTTTCACGATGTTAATCTTGCCAATCCAGGAGCATGGGAGGTTTTGCCATTTTTTAAGTTCTCTGTTGATTTCCTTTTTCAAGATTTTAAAGTTTTCATCATAGAGGTCCTTCACTTCTTTGGTTAAGTTAATTCCTAGGTATTTTATTTTTTGTGGGGCTATTACAAATGGAGTTGCTTTCCTAATTTCAGCCACACTTTTTTCATTGTTGGCATATAGAAAAGCCATTGATTTTTGGGGGTTAATTTTATACCCTGCTACTTTGCCAAAGTTTTGAATCAGCTTGAGTAATTTGGGAGTGGAGTCTATGGGATTCTTTAAATACAAGATCATGTCATCTGCAAAGAGGGAGAGTTTTATTTCTTCTTTCCCTCTTTGGATCCCCTTTATGTCTGCATCTTTTCTTATTGCTGTAGCTAGGCATTCTAATACTAGATTGAAGAGAAGTGGAGAGAGTGGGCATCCTTGTCTTGTTCCTGAGTTAAGAGGAAATGGCTTTAGTTTTTCACCATTGAGTATAATGCTGGCTGTAGGTTTGTCATATACAGCCTTTATTGTATTGAGGAATGTTCCATGGATTCCTAATTTTTCCAGAACCTTCATCATAAAGGGGTGTTGGAGCTTGTCGAATGCTTTTTCTGCGTCTATTGAGATAACCATGTGGTTCTTGTTGTTGCTCCTGTTGATGTGGTGAATAATATTAATTGATTTGCGTATATTGAACCAGCTTTGCATCCCTGAAATGAATCCTGTTTGATCATGGTGTATGATTTTTTGGATGAATTGTTGAAGTCGATTGGCCAAAATTTTGTTGAGAAGTTTTGCATCAATGTTCATCAAAGAAATGGGTCTATAGTTCTCTTTCTTTGATGAGTCCCTGCCTGGTTTTTGGTTGAGGGTTATGATGTCTTCATAGAATGTGTTCGGTAGTGAGCATTCTCTTTCAATTTCATTGAAGAGTTGGAGGAGTATTGCTGTGAGCTCTGCTTTGAAGGCCTTGTAAAATTCCGCTGTAAAACCATCTGGTCCTGGACGTTTCTTAGCTGGGAGGTCTCTTATTGCTGTTTCTATTTCAATGCTTGATATGGGCCTGTTAAGCTGGTTTAACTCATCTTGGTTTAGTTTTGGCATGTCAATATTTGCTAGGAAAAGGTCCATTTCTGTCAAGTTCTCAAACTTATTAGCATAAAGTTTTGAGAAGTATTCCCTTATAATGTTCTGAATCTTGGTTGTTTCCGTGGTGATGTTTCCATTCTCATCTCTGAGTTTATTAATTTGGGTGTGTTCTCTCCTTTTTCTGATAAGGTTTGCTAAGGGTCTGTCAATTTTGTTAAGTTTTTCGAAGAACCAACTCTTTGTTTTGTTGATTCTTTCTATAGTTTTTTTGGATTCTAATTCATTTAATTCTGATTTAAATTTGATTATTTCTTTCCGTCTACTGGATTGGGGTTTATCTTGCTGCTCTTTTTCAAGGAGGTTTAGGTGTGTCATTAAATTGCTAGTTTCAGATCTCTCCAATTTGTTGATGTAGGAGCTCAGAGCTCTAAACTTGCCTCTGAGTACTGCCTTTGCTGTGTCCCAGAGGAGCTGGTAATTTGTGTGTTCATTTTTGTTGAATAGCATGAACATTTGAATTTCCTTTCTAATCTCTTCCATGACCCACTCATGATTCAGCAGTGTGTTGTTCAGCCTCCATGTGATACCGGACTTTCTTTGGTGGCTTTTGGTGTTGAGTTCTAATTTTATTCCCTTGTGGTCAGAGAGAATGCAAGGTATAACTTCAATGTTTCTGAATTTAGGCAAGTTTGCTTTGTGGCCTAAAATGTGATCTATTTTAGAAAACGTTCCATGTGCTGCTGAGAAGAACGTGTATTCTGATGCTGCTGGGTGAAATGTTCGGTAAATGTCTGTTAAGTCTAGTTGATCTATGCAGCTGTTTAGATCTGCGGTTTCTCTGTTGAGTTTTTGCCGAGTTGATCTATCCAGTGGGGAGAGTGGTGTGTTAAAATCCCCAACAATTAATGTCTTTGGATCTATATGGGATTTGAGGGAAAGTAGTGTTTCTTTGATAAATTTGGGTGCTCCATTGTTTGGCGAATAGATATTTAGAATTGTAATATCCTCCTGAAGGAGAGATCCTTTAATTAGTATGTAGCGACCTTCTTTATCTCTTCTCACGAATTTTAATTTGAAGTCTATTTTATCTGATATTAGGATTGCAACTCCCGCCTGTTTATGAGGGCCGTTTGCTTGGTAGATTTTGTTCCAGCCTTTAACCTTGAAAATATGTTTGTTTTTACGGGCAAGATGTGACTCCTGCAGGCAGCAGATAGAAGGGTCTTGTTTTTTAATCCAATTAGACAGTCTATGTCGCTTAATTGGAGAGTTCAGTCCGTTAACGTTAAGAGATAGGACTGAGAGGTATTTGGGAGTTCCTGCCATGTTATCCACCTTCTTGGGGGCTGTGAAAGCTGAGTTCTTCGTCAGGTTCTTGGATTCTCAGTTTGGGTGCAGTTTCTTGGCCTTTGTTGCGTTCTTGTTGGTTTTCTATGTGTAGGACATCTTTAAGAACCTTTTGTAGGGCTGGTTTGGTGGAGATGTATTGTTTCAATTTTTCTTTGCTATGGAAGGTTTTTATTTGGCCTTCAGTTATGAAGGAGAGTTTAGCTGGGTACAGTATTCTTAGTTGATAGTTGTTTGTTTTTAGGGCATGGCATACGTCATTCCAGGCTCTTCTTGCTTTGATTGTCTCTGCTGAGAAATCTAAGGTAATTCTAATTGGTTTCCCTTTATACGTGATTAACCTTTTCTCCTTGACAGCTTTAAGGATCTTTTCCTTGGTCTGGGTTGATCCTGTTTGGATTATAATGTGATGGTGGGATGTCCTATTCTGGTCTGGTCTATTTGGGGTTCTAAAAGCTTCTTGTATCTGAATAGGCCTATCTTTTTGTATGTTTGGGAAGTTCTCTGCTAAGATCCTGTTAAACAAATTTCCTAGACCATTAACTTCTGTTTCTAGGTGCTCCTCTACACCCATTATCCTTAGATTGGGCCTTCTGATGGTGTCTTCCAGGTGTTGGATAGACCTATCATATTTCTTGGACTTGTCTTGGATGGTTGTATGTTCTTTCTCTATAATATCTAGGCTGTCTTCAATCCCTGAGATTCGATCTTCTGCATGGTCTAACCTGCTGTCAAGACTCTCTACTTTGTTTTTTATCTCTTTTCCTTCTAATTGGTCAGCTTTGATGGCTTCAAGTTCTTTGTTGAAGCTTTGTTTTAGGTCTTGTATGAATTTCTTTACTTCCTTAATTTGGTGTTCAGTGTTTGTTCTCAAATCACTTAGTTGATTGGTTATGGTTTCTTTGGACTCCCATTCCTTCTGTTGGGTTCCATTCAGCATTCCCTTTGTGGTCTCCCTGACTTCCTTCAGCTCTTTGTTAATGGATTCCATGAATGCCTTTAGTGATCTTTGTGTATTCTCTACCTGGTCTCTTAATTCGTGAATTACTCTTTGATTAGTTTCCTCCCTTCTGTGGGATTCCTGCAGTTCTCTTTGAGTGTTCTCTGCCTGCTCAGGCCATTCCTCCCTTTCTCTTTGAGTATTCTCAAGTTGTTCATGCAAATCCTGTATCAGTTTTTGAGAAGCTTCCTCATGCTTATGATATTCCTGTATAAACTTCTGGGATGCCTCCTCTCTCTCCCTATCATGCTCATACAGAGTCCTTTGTACATTGTCAAACTTCTCATTTATCATGTTTGCTATTAGTGTTTGTAGAGCTATTTGGGAACTCTCCTCTGGATTATTCTTTATCTGTTCTAATCCCTGATTATCAAGGTTGGGAATTGAGATACCCGAATTTGCCATTTGTCTTGTGTTTTTCTGGCTTACTCGGCCCATTTGAGATAAAGATTGCACCAGTTTTGTGCTAGAACACTATCTTAAGGCAACCATCAACCAAAGTTTGCATTTGTACCGTCAATAGTCTACAGATACAATCTAGTTCAACAGATACATCTATTCAACATCAAACGACTATATGTTAAAGGACTTCGAACCGCAGAAAAGAATTTGGAAAACCAGAAATTATTAGGATTAGGGAGAGATGTGGGTAAAAAATGGGAATAGATTGGTGTGGGTAGGCACAGGGAGAGTTAACTATGTCCTAATCACAGTGCAGGAAATGGGTTGGGTAGGATGCAAGTAGAGAGAGAGAGGAAAAGAAGAGATGGAAAGGGGAATAAAGAGAGACCAGAAAAAGAATAGAAACGTAAAAATTAATGTTATTATAGAGGTTAAAAGACCGTCTATTTAGAGAGGAATGTGAATATGTTCAGAGAAGGGGAGGGACATAGAGGAGATGTGAAAAACTTTAAGGATGGGAAAGGGAGAAGAAAAGATCAGAAGTTCAGTAGAGCTAGATAAAAAACAAAAAGATAATTAAGAAAGAAAGAAAAAGAGAAAGAAGACAAGAAAAGAAAGGAAAACTCTCATTCACGTATTCCTAAAATAAAAATTATAAGATGAGAAAAAAAAAGTTACTGGAAAACAATTATTTTTTCAGAAGAGGCAAAAATTAAAGATTAATAAAAGTTTTAGAAGGGAAAAAAATTTATATATATATATATATATATATATATATATATATATATATATATGGTAACAAAAAACAAAAAACAAGCAAAAAAAGAAAAGAAGAAGAAGAAGAAGAAGAAGAAGAAGAAGAAGAATAAAAAAAGAAAAAAAAAGAAAAAAAAAGAAAAAAAGTCTTTTGATTTTTTTTTTTTGGGTGGGGAGGAGTGGGAAGAATCCTGTATCTCCCTTTTGTCTGCAACCAGTCTCTTGTTGGAGTCTCTGGTCAGCTTGAGGTCCTGTGGCTTGATTGGTTTCTTAAGTCGGTTGGTTGGAAGAGGCAGAAAAATGCTCTGCTTTACCCAAGATTTTGAGATCCCCCTCCCAGGTTAGTTTTCTGGGAGGGTGGTCTGCTTTGAGAGTCACAAAAGAGGGGGATGTGGTGATGAGGCTAGGTTCTGGGTAGAGTTGAGGCCTTTCAACAAACAGTAGCTTTTCCCTGGGGCTATTTTGTGATAAAGCTCACAGCGCCCTGCCTGGAGCCATTCTCAGGGTTTCTGTTTTTCAATTGATTGTCGAGGCTGCTAGAGGGAGGGGCAGCCTCTGGCTCTGGTTACCCAGTGAGGCAAGGCACTCCGATGGCTGGCGCCTGAGCTGGGTGACTTTTCCCTGGATGGAGCTGAGTCTGGCAGGTCACTTCGCCATTAAGTTCTTGTGACCTGCTAAATGACTCATTTTATTCCAAGGCCTGAGCTGGAGCTAGCAGCTCCTCCGAGCTTTGTTGGTATCCAAGATGGAGATCACCGGTGCTGGGGGGGGAGGGGTGGCCTTCCCTCCTCTGCTCCCTGAGGAGTGAGGATGTCGGGCTTGTACTCACGCCGAGTCTTGGATCCTGGGTCATCTCTGGTCTGCAAACAGCAGGATGAAGATGTTCGCTCCTTGTCGGTTCTTGTTGGTGTTGAGTAGAATCCGCTCGTCTGCTGCGTCTGGCTCCTTCGTCCCCGACTCTCTGTGTCTCAGTTATGACTCCGCAGCGTGTGTCGCCGCCGCGACCCCGCCGACGGAGCGCAGCTGATGCGTTTCCTTGGCTTCCCCTCTCTTGTCTAACTCTCTGTCCTGTGATGGCACACTTGGTGTGATTCTCTGGCTTAGGACTGTTCACTGGAATTCTAAAACTACTTTCTATGCGAGAGCTTGTTCAGATTCCAGCTTCTCCTCCGCCATCTTCCCGGAACTCCCTCTCAATTTTAATTTTAACACATCCAAGGGGCAGTTTGAGCTATGCTAATCAGATCATCACATCACTCATTTTTACCATCATGTTTCCAATGTCTATCTTCAGGGAAAAGGGACAGAATAAAGATGGGCCACTTGGTCCTTCCTGTGGAATGGTCATGCACCCATTCTGACTCTTTAGGGTTAGATGAACTGTGTTTGTGTGAGCTTGCTCTATTTCACCATGCGTAGACTCTTCCCACGTCCTGTTCCACCACGCATGACCAGTGGAACTGCACTTCTGCCTGTTCACCCTTCACTCCTAAGGATAGGTATTCTGTTGCCTTCTAAGTTTCTCCTTTTTGTTAAGCCAGATATCTTGATTACAGTGTAAACAGCCTTATGCATTCTAAAATAACAGATTTTCAACTTTTCAAGTTAAACAATCCTTAAAAAAACATTTAAAACAATATGAAAATTCTATAAAATTTTTCAGGTAAAGTCCCAACCTCATAACCTTTTGAATTTTAAAATTAAACTCAATTGTTACAGCATGCTGACAATTTCTATCATGAACGTTTTCACAAACACATAGAAAACACAGATTTTTTTTAAATTTTATTTTATTTTATTTGAGAGCATACTGTACAGAGGGGTTACAATTACATTGGCAGGATAATGCATACATTTCTTACCAAGCATTGCAGCCTCCTCCTTTGTTTACCCTTCACCTCCCTTCCCAGCCTCCCCCCTCCCCCCCACCCAATCATACCCCCCTCCCCCCCACACCGACATTGTAAAGCTTGCTTTGACATGACATTTTGTAATTCTCCTTGTTGCAACAGGTCCACCTGAATCCTTAAACGACTTGTTTGTCCCCATCTCCTCCACATGTTATACTGACGTCAAATAAAGTGAAAGCGGGGGTTACACTGTGGGGGAGGGACATACAAAGCAACAAAGAAATAATCTTATAAATGCGTTAGAAACACATGCATGAAAGAAACGAAAACATTAAAATACATATTTAAGGGTTCGTTTTCCTAACATCACATTATCTGACCTTTTCCACTTGACTCATACCTATACTAGATATTGCAAATAAGGGAAACAATGGGACCTATGTTTCTTTGGGCCTGGCTTACTTCACTTAATATAATTTTTTCCAAGCCTTTCCATTTCCTAACAAATGGGAAATGTCATTCTTTCTGATGGAGGCATAGAATTCTATTGTGTATATATACCACATTTTCTTGATCCATTCATCTACTGAGGGGCTTCTGGGTTGGTTCCATATCTTTGCTATGGTAAATAATGCTGCAATAAACATAGTTGTGCTGGTAGCTTTAGTGTGGTCTTGTTTGTATACATTTGGGTAAATGCCCAAAAGAGAAAACACAGATTTTTTTGGGGGGGGGTTCCATTCGTGGGGCCTGAACTTTGGGCTTGGGCACTGTCCCTCAGCTCTTCAGCTCAAGGCTAGCCCTCTACCACTTGAGCCACAGCGCCACTTCCGGCTTTTTTCTTTTTGCTTATGTGGTGCTGAGGAATCGAACCCAGGGCCTCAGGCTTGTAAGTCAAGTGCTCTACTACTGAACCACTTTCCCAGCCCAAACCCCAATTATTTAAATGTGCAAAAATAAAAATCAGTTGTATGTACATTTTCTAAAGTTTTCAAACAAAAATTTAAAAAAATATTTCTTTTAAACTAAGTAATTTTGTTGAGCTTCATTTTCCCAGGGCTTGCTTGTTTTGGAAAGCATTTCACCAACTGGTCTTTTGAATCCAATTTGTTGATGGAAGGCTGGGGAGGGGGGTGTCACCTGAAAATAAACTGGCTTGATTTTTATCCAATTTTAGACAAGAGCACTTTACATTGTTGGGACTAGCTGAAAAGTCAAAACCAGGCACACAGCCTTCTCTGTGACTGAGACCAGATGGAGACTGGAATTTTATATCCCCAGAGATGTTCAAATAAATTTCAAAAACACAAAACAAAAAACCCACATTTAAAAGTAGTACCAAGGGGCTGGGAAGGTGGCTCGGTGGTAGAGCATATGCCTTGCATGCATGAGGCCCTGGGTTCGATTCCTCAGCACCACATAAGCAAAAAGAAAAAAGCTGGAAGTGGAGCTGTGGCTCAAGTGGTAGAGTGCTAGCCTGAACTGAAGAGTTGAGGGACAGCACTCAAGCCCAGAGGTCAGGCCTCACAACTGGATCCCCCCACCCATCCAAAGAACAACAACAACAACAAAAAACCTAGTACCAATTTTAAAACAGAACTAGACAACACAACAACCAAAGGCTGAGTTTATCCCTACCAGAACTCTGTGCTGTTCTCACTCAGCAAGCTGAATTGAGTCTGCTGAATGAGCCTGCCACTCTCACCCAGAACTTCCCTATCTCAGAGAGAACAGAGAACAATCAGGTCTCAGTGAATGGGGTGACATCTCACCAACATTTGTTGACCAAGGGCCTTACAATGTGGAAGAGAAGTCCCAGTCATGTTGGGGCAAGGGAAATAAGTCCTTAGCAGCCATCCCCTCAGAGTGGCAGATTCTCCCCCATACTCAGTACCCCCTGGGTCAAGGCTTAAGGGTAAGATAAACACCAAATGACAGACAGAACATTCGGCACACCGACACAACTTAAAAAGGCATGCTGTAGCATTGGAAATTGCCAACCAGAAAGTGCCAGACTACAGAAAGAGTTACCCAAAAAATGGAAAACTTCCCAATACAGATGGAAAACTCCCAAAAAATGTCTGCATGAAGTGCCAGACTACAGATGGAAAATTTCCCAAAAAATGTCTGTACTAAACAGCAATCTATCCAAAGGGGTCTGGGGACATCTCCTCATAGACTCCTTTGGCAGTCTCATAGCATGTCTGCCAAGACTCCTTGCCAACCAGAATACAGACCTGGTGGGAAACTAGAATTACAGATACAGAACTTGCAGGCAACCAAATATACAGAACAGCAATGCCTAAACTTGACAGCTGGGTTTTTTGGGGCGTCTGGAGGGTCTTATGAGGCAGATTCCAGACTAGCCCCAGAAATGTTTTATGGACTTGGGACCCCTTAAAGACCACCAGAGACCACAACCAATGCGAACAGCAAAAGAGTCATTTATTTGCAAGCTCAAGCTTGGTCCTCTGCGCACTGGGTAACCAGTGACACAAAGAGTCCTCAAGCACAAAATCAGCACAGCTTTTATAGTATTGAACATACAAGTTTAGGGAATTTCCACACAAGCAGTTACATGATTGGTTTGAGTCCACTCTAACATCACTGCCCTTTCTCTGAACTATTGGGATTTTCTGTTCCTGAAACATTTGGGCAACTGCTCTGCTTTCGTAAGTGTGGGCAAGGTTGGTGACAACCTGTGTTTTTTTTCTCTCTCTCTCTCTTGGGGTTACTCTGAGGGCAAACTAGCACAAGATGGTGGGGTTAATCTCAGATTGGCCTTACTTTGGCTCTTCAGCCTGAATAAAACATAGCATACCACATACAAAGCTTTGGTAAAACACAGGTCTGTCTTACACTGTTGGACCAATAGAAGTGTATGTCTAGTGCTGTTGCAGGGGTGTCTTAAGGTGTGTGGAGTTTTTCATCCTGATGATCTTGCAATGATGAAATTGACCATCTACACAATTACCTGAGAAGATCCCTGCTGAGACCTCTATTAAGTAACAGCTTAATAAAGAGCAATATTTACAATGAAATATATTGAACAACCAGACATCATGACCAAAATTAGTTTTACCTGATTCAGTGTACTTTTTACACTCTATATCACATGTACAAGTTCCTCATTCCTTTCTGTCTCATTATGTTTTCTTTCCTTATTTTTGTTTTTTTTTTTCAGAACCATGGTAAATAATAGGGCATTTCTTATATTTTTGTCTTCTAGTCTTCAGAAAGTATGCAGTTAAATAGGATTAAGTTCCTTTTGTTAGAAAATTAAAAACACATTGGATGGGGTCTTCATCATAATTTTGTTATGATCTCAAACACGATTTTATTTCTGGCATTTTACCTGTGTAATCTCACTTCAGTGTTTTCTAAAGGGCACTTTAGTAGAAGGAGGAAATTCAAAGTGGATTCTGGTAGAGAATTTCTGTTACTAAAAACTCTGGTACATAGTAAGGTAGGCAACTCTAAAATTATTCATTAGAGAGATGAGTTGAAAGTCATCTTTTTACACACTAATACTCTTTCCTCAATGAAACCAGAGGATTTAAAATAACTAATATTTTTTGAAGTTAATGGCACAAATGTGCATGAATTTTCTAGAAATAAAATGATCACTCATGATCACTGATACTTCAAAGAATGCTTTCCAATAAGAGGAATCCCCTTCAGATATTTTCACACAATGTATATCTGCCTGGTAACAGAACCTCAAACTAGATTAAGGTATCTAATAGCTATTTAATGTTTGTTACCTTTTTGCCGTAGTGCTTTCTTATCATATTGATTAGTATGAATTCTATGGCCAGTATAAAATTGCATTTGTAATAAAATTTACTAGATGGGACCTTCATGGATGAGGTGGTGTGGGGATTCTGGTGGAGCCCTGTCTGATTCAAGGGAGGAGTTGGTATTGGCACAGTGTCTGTGGTGAAGCAGGGCGGGGCTTTGAGGATGAAGCCCAGTCTGTGTTGGGCTTTGAGACAGCAGGGAGGGGACAGGAAGGACTAGACTTGTTAGGGGCCTGGACTCTTGTGGAGTAGGCGGGATTGAGCATGGAGGCTGGCAGGAGGATGGGTTTTCAGTGGAAGAAGTTGAGGTCACTGGGGGGGAGGCTGTTTGGAGCAGAGCTTTGAGAAGGAAGAACAAGGCTACAAGGGAGGAGATTACTTAGAGGAGGGGTGCTGGTAGAGCACTGTGAGCCCTTGTGGGATATGTAGGGTGAGGTTTCCCATAAGGCAGGGAAGGGAATGGAGGCAAGAGGCTGACAGAAGGTGGGGATTCTGGTGTAGGAATGTGGAGCTATGAGAGAGAAGCTTTTCAAATCTGGCTTTGAGAGGGCCCGGTGGCACCAGGAAGATGTGGGCAAGTAAGGGGCGGGGTTTCTGGTGGAGAATGGCAGGCCTTAGGGAAGTGTGTTAGGGTGGAGGTGGGGTTTCTTGCAGAGCAGGATGTAGTCACAATGTATGTATGAGTTTTTCAGGACCAGAGCTTTGTGAGAGCAGTGCACTAGACTAGTTCGGATGGGTTTTCTGGGGTAGCGAGTCACCACTTCAAAAAGAAAAATCAGGTTGGGTGGGGATTTCAGTGTTGCAAGGCAGGACATGAACTTTGGACAGGGTTTCCAGTAGGGCAAAGAAACCTTCTAAAAGGGACTATGGAGGGACAAGGATTTACAGTTCATCCTGCTGAGACTTCCAGAGGGAGGCCAACTGGTGCAGTGGTTTCCAGTGGAGCAATGTGGGTGTCGAAAGATTGGATAGTGTGGTGGGGGGTTTCTAGTAGGGTTTTTCTGGAGCAGGGCAGAGCTTGGAGCCATGGAGCTAGTTGGATGAGGAGCTTTGAGAAGGAGTGGAGTGGGCATGGTATCTGGTGGTGTAGTGTGTGGATCTGAGGAAGGAGCCAATAGGGGGTGGGAGCAAGGCAGGACATTGAGAGAGTAGATGTGGGAGGTGCAAAGGCTTGTGGTGAAGCAGGGCTGGCTTTCCAGGCAGGAGATGTGCTGTGTGAAAATCTTCTGGCCAAGCAAGGTGGGGTTTCAAGGGCAATTATAGGCAGGTGGAGGGTTTTTGGTGTAGCATGATGGGCTTTGTGGGAAGAGGTAGGTTCAGGGCTGTGTTTGGGAAGTTAGGCCACTTAGAAGTAGGCTAGTTATGGGAGGAGTTTCTGATGAAACCAGGAGGGGCTCAAGGGAGAAGGATGATTGGGAGTGGGGTTGAAAGGAAAGGGAGGAGCTTGCAGGTACTAGGATATGGGAGCAATGGGACTATGCAGGACTAGAGTAGTTAGGGGCAGGGTATCTGGTGGATGAGGTGGGTATTGGAGGGTGGAGCCCAGTGCATGTGGAGTTCTTGGATGTGGCCTGGTTTCTGATGGTGCAGAGCAGGGATTCCAGGAAGGGGTGGAGTGAAAGAGGGATTTCCCTATGGCAGAGGAGGGCTTTCAGGAAGGAGTCTGGTTGCAGTCAGGCCTTTGAAAGTTTATAGCAGGGCTACCAGGGGGTAGGTTATTTAAGGTTGGACTTTTCAAGGAAGAGGTTGAGTGGATTTGTGTTTCTAGTGGATCCAGTCAAGTTTTATGGGAAGTAGGGATAGGAAAGGGGCAAACTTTAGTGAAGAGTGGGGCTACAAAACATAAAAAGTTACTATTAATAAATACAATATAAGAACACCATTTTCTGTCAGTGTAGAATTATATTACTTTTATATTTGCGAGAGATACTGGAGAAAGTAACCAAGTAATAATTCCTTCCTAGTGATATTTTTCTTTATTCCAATTGAGTGAAAATAAAACCACAGGTCACATCAGGCTCAGAGGCACACAGGAGACTAAGACACATGAAGCATTGGACTTGATTTCCTATCACCATCATTAAGGACCACAAATAAAAAGTTTAAAATTTCTCACTTGGTCATAATGGACACTATTGTGTTAAAATTGTGAATGAATAGAATTTATACTCTGACCATTTTAGAAATCCTAAAAGTAAGTAGTAATGTTTTAACTTTATACAATATTGGAAAGGATACTAAAAATAATTAGGAAAATATAAAATTGTAGCCAGAATGTTCATTCTCCACCATCAATTCTAATCTAAAAGAATTTAAAACCAGAAAATTGCCATATAGTGAGGATACAGCATGGTTTCTTTTCAGTCATCAAAATGGTGACTTAAGCAATGTGTCTTTATCATTGGATGCATCGATGTTAAAACTTCTTAGAATGTGAAGCACTACATTACAGACCCTGAAGAAACTCACAAGGAGCTGTGAAATGATGTTGGAGTAAAATTAATGACTAATTGGAGTAGGAATTGATCTTCACTAGGCCAATAAATACTTTGCAGAAGAAAAGGCTACATTGAAAAATAAACAGTGAAAAGGAAGCAGGCAGGCAGACCTTGAAGTAAACATTATCCAATGAACAACATCTACGGAGGCATGATTGCAATCTTCTTTTACCTAATTTACAGTTATTGACCTATGTTGTTCCCTAATGCCAAATAACAAAGCCATGAAAATGCAGTAATCATTTTCAAGGCATTAGAATTTACAGAAAGAATTCAATGAATGTATTGCTAGAAAGTAAAGATAAATGTCTGAGTTAAAGAGTGAAGAAAATATCCCCAATCTCTGGCCCTCCATTGTGAGAGGGGTACGAGCCGAAGCACAAGGAGAATGGACAGAAGTACAGTAGTGCATAATAGTAGTTCGTAAGATGCAATGATGAATGTAACAAGGGAGAAAATCAACAAAATCATCACAGGACTTAGAACAAATGGAATGAGAGAGGAAGAGGGAGAGAAAAAAGGGAATATTAAGAGTTTAAAAGTGGACATGTCTGCCAGGACTATCCTAAGCATATATTAATTAATAAAAATGAGGGAAACCATGGAACCTATGTTTCTTTGAGTCTGGCTTCCTTCACATAATATGATTGTTTTCCAAGTCTTTCCATTTTCTTAAGAAAGGGGTTGTGTCATTCTTTCTGATAGAAGCATAAAATTCCATTGTGTATATATACCACATTTTCTTGATCCTGTCATCTATTGAGGGGCATCTTGATTGGTTCCATATCTTAGCTATAGTAATAATGCTGCAAAAAACATAGTTGTAGATTTAGTGTGGTTTACCTTGAGATCATTTCCACAAGTGCCCAGGAATGGGATTGCTGGTTCCAGAGCTATGTACATTTGACCTTACAAAATGATGCTAATTGAAATGAACTCTAAGTCATAGAAACACCAAGTCTTTTTTTTTTCAGATATCAACCTTGATGTAGGTAAAGTAGTGTATCTAGATCTTATTTTTATTTCATTTGCCTTTTTCCATTGGTTTATCCCTGGAAATCTCTGTCTTGATTCTGGTACCTTCCATCTTGTATATTCATTTATCTGATTTGGAGAAAGAAAGGGAAAAAACATAGTGATGAAAGAAGTACAAAGAGTGACCCATTGCAACAATGATATTCACACGAAAATATATTGGAAATGAACTTTACAACTTTGGGGTGAGGGGGAGGTGTGGAGGGTGGGAAGGGATATGAGAACAACAATGGAGTGGGCAACACTATTCAACAAGGAATGTACATTACTCATGTAACTGTAACCACTCTGTATCATATTTTTGAAATAAAATAAAATATAAAAATATAACCTATCCTAGAAAAAAATATTCTTTTCAAAATAATTCATCTGTCACAGTACTTGTGAGGAATTCTAGACTCAAGCTGTTAGACCTGGAAAGGGATAGATTGGGAAGCCATCTCAAACAGCAGTCAAAAGGCTGAGAGTTGTACTCTGCAAAGGTCAAAAAGTCAAGGGAAGACAGGGGTATGAGTTATTACCTCAAGAGTATTTAATTTAGAGCTTTTGGACACTAAAAGATTAAGACTTTAGAGAAAAGATAGATGTCTGTTATGGTTGTAATGACCATTGCTCCCTTCTGCTCCCTAACAATAAGGGATTCAATTAACACTATGTGTACAAACAATATCTCATGTCAATAGTTGTAATCACCAGCAAGATTGATGCCTTAGTTTGTGGATATACCTGTAGCCACTGACCACCCCCTCCTAGCCCCCATAGTAGAAGGAATATAAAGCATGTCAAGCAGGATTTAGGGATCCAGAAGCTGGCAATGAGGCTTTGGGTCCTCTGGTGTCTTCTTTCCTATTACTTTCTGTGATTTCTTGGTTAGCGACATTACTTATATTCTGAACACCTCAAAACAAACTATGGAAAAACACTTCCTCAAAGAAGATTGACAAACGTATAGGAGCACCTGGAAAGATACCAAACATCAGCAGTCATACTGTGTTCCTCTAGCAAAAAAGTACAATTCAGGAGTATCTTAACTTCTGATAATATAAGAGATGGATAATTGTCCCTTTTGTATATTTGCATAATTTTTCATAAACACATATACATTGTGAAATAATGTTATTTATTTCATAGGTCACAGACCATGTCACTGGAGTGATGACCCTAATGTCTTATCTCAGTTGCCTGATTCAGACTTGTGAATTGCCTAATTATGAACATTTCTTCATGAAACTCAACAACACAGAATGAAGTGTCAGGGTCAGGCCATTCCATACCTGTAAGGATTTTTATGTATATTAGAGTAATATACACCTACACTGCTCAGCACTTATGGCACATTGGTATGTTATAATTATCTTCAGATCAGAAAAAACGCTAGAGCTTAAAGTAGAATGATGGGCTGTACATTTTCAACTCAAGAGTGATGATCACCCCCTGCAATTATTCTCAGTGGAGAATCCTTCCTATACATTTCACTGACTTAGCTTCTACTCTGTGCTTTACCATTATCAGACAGGGTCACACTGTATCGAGCCACAATACTGCAGCAGTCTTAGCTGCCTTTGAATTTTACCTTCAATCTTGACACCAAGGTCAACTCTGCAACTCTAATCACATAGTTAGTTGACATCCAAACTTTTCAAGCCTAGTTAAAAATTCAGCCATCACTGCTCATTGCCAGTGTTAAAGATCTCACTCCTTTAGATTTGTTGTGCATCTTCTTGTATTTCCAACACTGCCTTAGATGTTGGTTTTTGAAGTAGAGCTTTTAGTTTGCATTTGATTTATGGAGGTGTTAGTGATACCAGTTGAACTGCATATATTATAATGTAAGTAATTTGATGTTTTGACATATGAATTTAATTTTGGCAATTGAAGAAGTGAATACACATCACTCACAAAAGTTTCTTTATGTTTATTGGTATTACTTTATTGTGAACTTCCTAAAAGCCAGCCATGGGAGCACATGTCCCTAATCCCATCACTTCTGTCACTGAGACAAGGCTTGAAAGGTCCAGACTACTTGGCACTTCATAGTAAGAACCTGTCTACAGAGAAGGGGAGAGAATAGCAAAAAGAGTAAATGAATCTTCTAATAGTTTTGTTACATATTCTTTACACTTAGCCATTACGACCACTATAATAGTATTTTTTTATGACTTCTTACCTACTCTTTTCCTGTTCTGAGCTGTTTTGTTTATGGATCTCTAAGAAATCATATAAGAATCACATAAGAAATCTATATAAATCATATAAGGCATAATAAAAATAGTTTTGTTGGGATATATAATCCAAAAGGAATAATTTCAGGAAAGTATTAAGCACATAAAATGTAATGCAGAGCTGGGAAGGTGGCCCAGTGATAGAGCGCTTTGACATGGATTTGTTCTCCTAAAGCAATTACTCCAGGAATAATAAACAGTGGAAGCTGAATGATGTTCATTCAGGTATTTCTTTAGAAATTAAACCAATCTTTATTTGGTATAAAGATCACTTACAATGTCATTACCCACACCCTTTTCATTTAAAAATATTTATATTCTGTAGCAATGTCATTGCCGTTATTACCATGCATGAGACCCTGGATTCGATTCTTCAGCATCACAAAAACAGAAAAAAAAAGCCTTGAGCTGAAGAGTTGAGGGACAGTGCCCAGGCCCCGAGTTCATGCCCCACGACCGGACCCCCCCCCAAAAAAAATGTAATGCATTGACTCTTTATTGAAAACTTCACCAGTTGTAGTTTATTTATTCTGATAACAAAGATTATAAACAGTTACAATGGTATTAAGTTACAATAAAAGTTAAAATAAAAGTTACAATGGTATTCCAAATGGAACACAGAACTAGAAACATGAAGGTAGCACTAAAGAATGCTACTGCTACCACTAATCGAGTAAGAATGAAATTTAGGCAAAACTCCCTCAGAGTAAAAGCCACAGGACAACCTCAACATTGCTTTCATTGTTTCATATGAAGAAAAGACTTTATTTTTAGGAAAGGCAATTTTTCACAGATATTTATATCAATTATGTATGTATTTCTTAAGGCCTTCAGGAAGAATGCTGTGACCATGTTGATGGAAGCTGATTTCTACACAACGGAAGCTGGTGTCTACACAATGTGCAGACACCATTCCAAGCACTGCACCTGCATTAGAGTAATTTTAGTGCTCATGAGTATTTTTCAAGTTAGGAAATGAATTAAGTATTTTATTAAAAACAGAAGTAGGCATAAGGCTAAACAAATTTCCTAAGTACCTAAGACTGATCAGTTGTAGACCCAAAATTCAAATCCAGGTTTCCACCAGGCATATCTGAGGATATTCTGTGCCACATTCATTACCTTTCAAGAGCTATGGAGCAGATGAACCCACATTATATTCCTAATTATAGTAATAATGGCAATGACATTGCTACAGGGTATAAATATTTTTAAATGAAAAGGGTGTGGGTAATGACATTGTAAGTGATCTTTATACCAAATAAAGATTGGTTTAATTTCTAAAGAAATACCTGAATGAACATCATTCAGCTTCCACTGTTTATTATTCCTGGAATAATTGCTTAAGGAGAACAAATCCATGTCAAAGACACTTGTGTTGATGAACACAGGCTTTTAGCATTAAGTACCTTGAACATACAGGGAATAGTTTGTTGTGGATATATAATCCAAAAGAAGTAATTTTTGTGGCTATTTACTTCCTTGTTGTACCAAAGAAAATCTGTTCCCTATTCTAAAACATATATCAATTTAATGGATATTAGTGATATCAGTTTGAATTAGGTGTGCATAATATATATAATGTATGCTATTACATAACATATGAATGTTATAGTTATAATGTATGTATCATTACTTATATTCTATAACTACTATAAATAATATATGTATAAAACTGGTTTTAGTATTATACTGTGAAGGATACAAGAAATGAAAACTTTATTTAAACAAATATATTTGTAAGTTTTAGTCACATAAGTTATTTTTGTGCCAATACTGAGACTTGAACTATGGTCTGGGTGTTGTCCCTGATCCATTTCACTCAGACTAGCTTAATATAGCTATCTTCAGATCTCAGCCCCTAAGTAGCTGGGATTGCAGATATTAGTCATGTTAAATTTTTTAATTCCATCGTTGGTAGGTCCGTACATAATTATTTTTGAATGTTCAATTATATTATGATAGTCCATTTCTAAACTAATTCAGAATAAATAACTACTTATTGGAGAAAACTATAAATTGCAATTGAAATTGTAAGGACCCTACTTTACTGTCAATTTTCAAAGATATTGCTAGTTTAATTCCTGGACAGACAAGTAGAAAAATTAAATTATGTGTGCATAATACATGTAATATACTATAGTACATAATATACAAATAATATATTTATAATATATGCATAATTAGGAGTATTCTATAATTACTATAAATAATATATGTATAAAACTGGTTTTAATATTATACTGTGAAGGATAGAAGGAATAACAACATCCCTATCTTAACTATCTCATTTTCAACAGTATGTAAACTATGCTATAAACATATACCATCAAGAAAGCACACATGTGTAATCACATATTCACCTTCAAATATTCTCATCGCTATGAACATCCTCTAAGATTGGCTACACTTATCTACAGCAAACACTTTGTGATACTTTCTGGGTAATGTGGCTTGTCTTCATCCTTATCAGCCCTTCAGCAACTTCAGTGAAGAGCATTTTCTCCTGCTTTGCCTGTAGATTATATCAACCCAGCAAAGAAACTGTGGCTGGCACTTGAGCACTGGTACATTCAGAGGTTCTTTGGTTTTGTTTTAGTGTAAATGAAAACATACTGATTTGAAAATACTATAAATATTTGTTCTTTAAGTTTATTGTTAATTCAAATATAATAGGGGTGGTTTTAGTGGTGCATGCCTTTAAATCTAGCTACTTAAAAGTCTGGAAACAGAGGATCATAGTTTTAAGCTAGACCAGAGAAATGAACCACTTATCTTCAACTAAGAATCAAAAAGCTAAAAGTGGAGCTGTGGCTCAAATGGAAGACTGGCAGCCTGAGCACAAAAGAAAAGTAAAAGAACCTATGCCCCTAATTTAAGTCACAGTATTAGCACTCATATACTATATATACATATACATGGTTCCTAAAATATCCTGTGAGTTAATTTGTCAAAACCTGGTCATAGATTACATATGAGGTGTGAAGAAGTATGTAAGTCTGAAGTGACCCCAAGGTCTTTTGACAAGACAACTAGAAGAGTTATCACTTAATCGAATAGTAATGAGGAATAGGTTTGTAGATAAAGATCAAAGCTCACTATGGGATCTTTTGAGTTTCTTAAAATCAGCAGCTAGGAGTTGTCAGTAGACAGGATGCTATAAAGGACTTGAATTAAAGAAAGAACAGAGCTGGAGAAAAAAATACAGAAATAATTACATGTACTCAATGGTAACAATCATGAGAAAGAAGATTACAGAACTAAGCCCTGAGATACACAAATATGTAAAACATGACAAATGAAGAAAAACTAATAAGGATATAATGCAGACTTATAGAGATAGTTATTTTTAATGTTTAAGGGCTATGAAGTGATTGTGTGATGACCTAAAATTTAAGAAATTGGTAAGGTCAACTCTTCCTTGGGCCAACCATAGCTGATAGTTTAAGTAAAATGGGGCCACAATAGTGTGTCTTGATATACCAAAGTGAAAACAGATCAATATTTGGAAAGCTATTTTTGGACATGTGGTTGGAGTGACAAACACTGCAGTTTGTTCAAGTGTCAGTAGAAACAGTTTTAGCACAATGATAGAATTCTTTCAGGGATCTGGTAGATTTTCCCTGTCTTCAATTTCCCTTTTTTTCTGAGAACTAAAATATCATCACTGGAAGCCAGTCACAAATTGTGCCTTTGGCAAGTTACCAGATATTCAGTCTATCACATACCCAAATAACAGAAAATGGGAACAGGTATACATTGAGCACCACAGTAGACAGGTCTCTGGACTTTCTCATGAAGAGCCTTCTGCTGTTGTGGGATAGATAGGGTTGGATAATATACAAAATAGCCATCATACATTGAAAGTATTCTGCTAAGTTGACACCTGAGATACTGGATGTTTTAACTGCATTTTATTGATTTTGATGAATCAGTTAATCAGATTCCTTATACCATATCATGTTACTAGACTGTGAAATGCATGTTTATTGCATTTTCTTTGTATAACATATAGCATGTTTTGAAATTTGGTAAAATCATTCATCATTTTATTTTTTTCAATATGGATTACTTCTAGTTCTCAAGAGTGGGGAAATGCCCTGGAACTTTGTACCTTGAAGTCATATGTTGCCATGTGTCATATGCTATTTTCCTTGTACAGAGTTGGTAATAAATCATATGTAATTTATTTTTTATTTTAATTTATTGTTTATTGCAGAGTTTGAACTAGGGCCCTGGGCACTGTTCCTGAGGTCTTTGGCTCAAGGTTATCTATCTACAACATCGAGCCACAGTATCAATTTTAGTCTTGTGTGATTAGTTGGTGATAAGTGTCTCAAGGGAACTTTTCTGCCCAAGCTGGCTTTGAACTGTGATCCTCAGATATCAGCCTCCAGATTAGCCAAGATTACAGGCAAGAGCTACCAGCACCTGGCTATATGTAATCTAAAGTGAAGTTTTCTTCAAGTGTTTAATCCTACATTGAAGTTATTTTTCTTACAAACTTCCTAATACATATGTAATCTATTCTATTTTGAAAAGTACTGTTGTACCTCCCACTTATTTATGGCATTTCTGAAATCCAAGTTCCTCTGTGTTTCAAGGTGGATACTTTTGCCTGTAACAAGTATTGTTGTTGAACACATAACATCTGGCTACTTAGAAAACAAAAGATGTGAAACTACCGTAGCCAGATAAAGAACTTCCAGGACAATTCAAGGGCAACTCATGTACTGTCTGTGTAGGTGAATAGGGACCATAGAAAAGAAATTCTTATACTTGTAAGTGATTGAGTGTTTGTGCACATAGATGATCACTTGTTTATCTGTTGCTATAGTTTTACACATTCACTAGTAAAACTATATCATGTGTGTGTGTGTGTGTGTGTGTGTGTGTGTGTGTGTGTGTGTGTGTGTGTGTGTGTGTGTGCAGATCACAGTTTCCAAAATCCAGAGAACCACCTCCATGGGCATCACTTTCTTATGTTGCTCTTTGGGTAATAAGAATGAAACCTGGAACTGTCAAATGGTAGAGAAATTACTCAGTGATTCAAGCATTTATCTTTCAATATGTTGCTTGCTCCTAACACTAAAATTAGGAAGACTGTTAATATATAATATATGTTATAATATATTTAATATATTATACATAACATATAATATATTGCATATTATAATATATGCTATATATAATACCTGACAGTAGTATATATTTATAAGGAAAAATACAATAAACCTATCTATGTCCATACTTTCCTAGCCATGATTAAGTTCAGTAGATTATATCTCAATAGGAAAAGTCTACTGAAGTTCTGAGGACCTTGAGCTAGATAAGAATTCCTGTAAAAGAAGCCTCTCCTCAATTATGAGAAAAGATAAGTTTGGAAATTTTTTTTTTTTTTTTTCGGGGGGGTGGTCATGGGGCCTGAACACTGGGCCTGGGTGCTGTCCCTCACCTCTTCACCTCAAGGCTAGTGCTCTACCACTCAAACCATAGCACCACTTCCTTTTTTTTTTAATATTTTTTATTGTGAAAATACTGTACAGAGGGGTTACAATTACATGGGCAAGATAATGAGTACATTTCTTATCAATCATTGTAGCCTTCTCCTTTGTTTACCTTTCCCATCCCTTCCCAGCCACCCCCTCTGCCTCCCCACCCAATCCTCCACCCCACCAAAGTTGTAAAATTTGTTTTTGACATGACAACTTGTACTTCTCATTGTTGCAACGGTCCACCTGTATTCTTATTTAAATGACTTGTTTTTCCCCTTCCCCTCCACAAATTAAACTGACATCAAATACAGTGAAAGCAGGGGTTATACTGTGAGGGAGGGACATACAAAGCAACAAAGAAATAACCTTACAAATGTGTTAGAAACAAATGCATGAAAGAAAAAGAACATTTAAATACATATCTTAGGGTTCATTCTCCTAACATCGCCTTATCTGACCTTTTCTGCTTGACTCATACATATACTAGATATTGCAAATAAGGGAAACCATGGGACCTATGTTTCTTTGGGGCCATAGCACCACTTCTGGCTGAGGAATCAAACCGAGGGCTTCATGCATGTAAGGCAAGCACTCTAACCTCGGAGCCACCTTCCCAGCCCAAATTTGGTAGTTTTTGAGAAGAGGAATTTGGCATTTGCTTTGCATCCTTGATTAGTAGGTATCTTTTTGCTCCAAATTTTGTCTCCTTTTATGTTCCCTAAACACTTACACAGGATCATCATTCCATAGCATATCTTTATGTCCTTCTTTTATTTATTTTATCATTATTGTTTTGTTGTTGTTGTTTTGCTGATGCTGAAGCTTGAATTCAGGGACTAGGCAGTTTCCCTGAGCTCCAGGCTAGTGATCTACCACTTGAGCCACATTACTACTTCTGGGTTTTTCTTCCTGGGCTTGCTTTGAATCATAATACTCAGATCCCACCATGCTGAGTAGCTTGGATTACAGATGTGGGCCACCAGGGCCCAGCAAGTAGCTCTGTTTTAGATATTATTCTAAAAGCCTCCTATCCAAGGTCACTCCTAAGATAGTAAATGGAACTATGCCAATAGTTCCTTCACATTTTCATCTCCTGTTATGGCTATGGTGTGTCTTTTCCATCTTATTTTTGAACTTACTTCACTGTTCTCTTCTTAATCCATTGTTCTAGGTGTGTTACTAAAATTAACTAAATTTAGTGGGTAGAAACCCTAAATCACTCAACTATTAATTTCATTTAATTTTTTCAATATGATTGTTTTTCTGTACAAATATGAGCTTATACTCAGCTTCTTGCATCTACCTATTGGCATAAGCAGAGCCTAGGCTTATTCTACCTCAAATGCAAGAGGTTAGCCAAATAATAGCCTACAGTATTCCTGCCTAGGAGTCAGGACAAGTAGTTGAGTGCCTGAAAGAAGCAATGCATTCCTGGCATGGGAAGGGGTGGGAGAGACAAGAGCCCAGAGAGCAAACTGGCAGTCACAACATTTAACAACTTCTTCTTTGGGGAAACTGACCTCCTGCAAAGTGGTGGTGAGATAACACCTAGTGAATTTTCATATATGAAGGAAGTTGTCATGTCTCAGTACAAAACTCACTTGTAGTCAAAGAGAGGGTCATTCTTTTGTGTCCTACATAGGTCCAGTCTCACTTATTTCCATCTTAGACTTTTCCCAGACTCTATTCCTACCAGAAGATCCCTAATGAGGAGAAAAGTGTGATCTCTTGGCTTCTGACTGGCTCTGTGGGAGCTGAGGCCACTTTTAGTTTTGAACCTGTTCCTCCTGACAAGGCTGTGGTGGGTGGTGGGAAAGCTCATTCTCTGAATTGTGCCCTAGTACCAAATCTCTTCAGAGAAAGCCAAGGAATTACAGATTCTGCTTGGGGGGGGGTGAGTTACTCCATTTCCAAAGAGTTCAATTAATATCTGATTCTGAGGCCAGGTGTAGGTCCTTCACCAGATCCTTCAAGCTGGAGTGGATGTTACCTCAGACTCCAGGCCATCCTCACATTTCTCCAGCTCTTTCTCATGAACAAAATGGTCATAGGAGTTGATTCAGAAACAAGGAGAAGTGAGAGTAGCAGAAGAATCATCAGAAGGGGGAGGAATTAGAAACTTTGGGTGAAAAAACTGCTCAGAAAATCTAGGATCACTCACATCATTTGGGAATCACATCATAAGATTAGGGAATAAAAGTAATAAATTACTACCTAATTAGTAACTCAGCTGCTCTGACTACATTACAAGTGTTCTGTTCAAAGGTACTGTCCTAGCTCTATTTTGATGAGGAAAATGTAGCACATTCACAAAGTTCTGAGTATCTTCATAGCCAGGTTGTTCTTACACTCTACTTTTCTGTTACTTTCCTTTGCTGGATTCTATCAATGACACTAGAAAGTGTTATCATCTTCAGACAAGTAATTACATTTTCTTTTAATCCATTTGTTATAAAAATAAAACAAATTATGGGGAAAACTATGTCTATGGTACATTTTCTTCCAAGGCATATTTATTTTATGTTAAGTATTATTTTAATAGTTTCATTTTTAAAACTTGAGGAAAATGTTTTGTTACTATTAGCACTAATTATTGCACCTGTTTTTGTATTTTTCCATGTCTGTATGTTTGTTATTAAGCTTATAAAATTTTCTTTTCCCCCAACTGTTGCCTTCTTAAAATTTCTTCAAATTATAAACTATATATAATAGTCCTGTATATGTTCATTGATATATTTAAATTTTGATCTAATATCCACATATTATAGGTTATCTTCAAACTGTTGTAATTGCTCTGAAAATCTATATGGAGGTCCCTCATTAAAGCAAAAACACAATGCAACAAAACCCAGTGAAAATAGGATTAGGTATCTATCCAAAAATATTTAGCAATGATACAGTAGAAACATTCACTTCTCACTGGGCGCCGGTGCCTCACACCTGTAATCCTAGCTACTCAGGAGGCTGAGATCTGAGGATCGAGGTTCAAAGCCAGCCTGGGCAGGAAAGTCTGTGAAACTCTTATCTTCAATAAACCACCAGAAAACCGGAAGTGGCAATGTAGCTCTAGTGGTAAAGCACTCGCATTGAGCTGAAGAGGTGAGGGACAGCACTCAGACCCAGAGTTCAAGCCCATGACCAACAAAAAAAAAAAAAAAAAAAAAGCTGATAATGAGCTGAGCTGTTAGAGGTAGTTTCCCTAAAGATCTAAGAGCTAAAAGTGGAGAGGCAAACCCAGAGCTCTGCACTACATCAGTCCACCATGCCAATTGCTTCTACCATAGTACTAACTACCCAGTTTGCACACTCATGACCTTTTTACCCTGATTGTGCCCCACAATCCCTCACAACTTTTACTCTTTCACTTTGTCTATGCTTTCTTGTCCCTGCTAAACTCTTCTGGATGCCTGTATTAGCTACCCCAACCCTTGCAAAGCTGTTGCTGCTACCCAATTTCCTGCCACTTCAACTCAGTTATTACAGTCACAATTACCCTTTCCCTGGTATCCTAGTCTCTGCTACTCTTTTCTGCTACCCATAATTCATAACACCATTGTTCCAGCCACTTGACCCCTGACACCCTTGTCTCTGATACCACATTCCCAAACAAAACAAGGGAAGAGTGGGCACAGACAGTCGACTTGGGTACTCCTCTTGCAGGCACATTGGGACATTCTTCCTCAGGTATTTAACACAAGGGACTTATTGGCGGTGGAAAGAAATGAGGTTACTCAGAGGTGACTAATATCCAAGGATATCAACTGACAACTTGTTGCTAGGAAAAGAAAGCCCTAAGGTGAAAGTTAATGAGAAAAAGTTTTACAAAGATATTGGGGATGATGCAATAGGTTTAGCTTAGTCCCTTCTACTAGTGATCTGAATTATTTTTTGACATAGATATGTAACTACTTTGCATTTTAAAAATTATATGAAGATGCATCTTTGTGTGGTATTTATATTAATTTATGAAATAGTTGCATATGATCACATTAATGATATTCAATATTTTATGTTCAATGTTATGCTCATGAGGCTGCCTTTGGCAATATGAATTGAGCTCTCTAACAACAAATGGAATTTCATTGTCAAATACTACAAGGAGATTACTGATGCTAGTACCAAAATGAAAGCTGGAACAAAACAACTGAAGAAAGCTGCAAGTTTGATGGGAAGGGGTCAGTGGTAAGGGCTATGATGAAAGAGAAATTTTTCACCATGGAATCTTGGAAGAATAGAATGTGTTTTGTTGAATTACTTAGCTTTTTAAACCTTTTAGAAAGCAGAACATTATTTTTATTCTTGCTTTTTGGTAGCTGTTTAATGAATGGTTTAACAAAAAAATTATCAAAATGACTGAAAATTAAATGATGTGAATTATCAGATTAACATTATACCTAAAGTTGCCCTGAGATGCAGGAAGATTGGATTCTTTTCTATTAAATTAATGGAATAAACTTCCTTTTGAATGGTTGGACAGTCCATGACACTTGTTCCAAAACAAGAAAAGATACTGGAGAGAAAAAAAAAGAGGAAGGAGACTCAACGAAGCTGAAATTAGCATGTTCTCATTTGGAGTTTAATGGTTTTTTTTCTACAAAGAATAAGAATTTCATCTTAACATAATAATTTCAAAATGGATGTGCTACAGGATAGCTTGTAAATGTAATATTTAATGCTGTTGAATTACTTGAAGACAAATGTTTACAGAAAACTTTAAATTCCAGAAAAACTGTAATGTTCCAATAAACACCTGGAAGAAATATAATTTAAAAATTCATGGTTCAAAGCAAACCCTGGCAGGAAAGTCTGTGAGACACTTATCTCCAAACAGGAAGTGGCACTGTGTCTCAAGTGGAAGAGGGCTTCTCTTGAGCTGAAGAACTCAGGGATATGTTAAAACCCAGTCCCTGAGTTCAAGCCCCAAGACTGACAAAAAGAAATTTAAAAAAAATTAAAGCATTAGGGATGGGAAGGAGACTCAGTAGTAGAGTGCTTGTCTTGCATGAATGAGGTCCTGGTTTCAATTCCTCTGCACCACATAAGCAGAAAAAACTGGAAGTGGTGCTGTGGCTCAAGTGATATAGCCTTGAGCTGAAGAGCTCAGGGACAGTGCCCAGACCCAAAGTTCAGGCCCCCTACCAACAACAACAACAAAAAAAATTAAAGCATCAAACAATCTGAAGAGGTTGTCCAGAATAATGAGTGCCGCATTATCCGTTTACATGACTTAGTGACTTGAAACCTAGTTTACCAGGGGAGGTGGTGGGCAATTTGTGTCTTTGCCAAAACCTGCGAAATTATTTTGTACTTTCCCAAGGAGGGACAAAACAGGGAATGGGGGGAGGAGGATAGGTGTTTGGGGGCCTTGCCTTTTGGTTCAGTGATTGTTTTCTGGAGTCAAATTCAGAGAAATCCTGCTTGCAATCCTAGTTGCATGGGGAATGAAGAAGCCAAGCCCTGGAATTGGATTTTGCACTGTCCTTGGCCCGGTTCCAACCACCACTGGATAATCCAAGTCCCATTTCAGGAACAAGATGCCTTGAAGACTACTGATCCACTGGGCAGGTGGACCTAACCACAGCCAGGAAAGGCAAAAAATTCAATGCCGAGGGCATCACTGGAAATCTACAACAGGCAGAGATTTTTAAATATATTTTATTGTAAAAATACTGTACAGAGGGGGTTCAGTTACATGAGTAGGGTAATGAGTACATTTCCTATCGAGCATTGTTACCTCCTCCTTGGTTTTTCCCCTACCATCCCTTCCCTCCCCACCTCTCCAACTCCTTCCTCCTCAATCCCTGCCTGACATTGTAAATTCATTTTCTACATAGTGTCCTGTACATCTCTTCATCACAATGGGTCAACCTGCAGTCCCATTTAAGCATTTTGTTATATCCTTCCACTCCCCAAATCACAAAAGTAAATATAGAAGATGCAGAACATTGGAATCAAATACAGTGAAAACAGGGATTATACCGTGGGGAGATGAACCTACAAAAGAATCACATACTGCATTATAAGTATATTAAAAACAAAACCAAGACTGATTTGGGGTATCTTTCACTTAACATCATTTTATGTGGTCATAATAACATAACTTTTTATCTTTTCTGCTTGTCCTAGACATGTACTAGTCCTTGCAAATAAGGGAAAGTATGGGACCTATGTTTCTCTGGGCCTGGCTTACTTCACTTAATATAATTTTTAACAAGCCTTTCCATTTCCTAACAAATGGGGCATTGTCATTCCTTCTAATGGAGGCATAGAATTCCATTGTGTGTGTGTGTGTGTGTGTGTGTGTGTGTGTGTGTGTGTGTGTGTGTGTGTGTGTGTGTGTGTGTGTCACATTTTCTAGATCCATTCATCTACTGAGGGGAATCGGGTTTGGTTCCATATCATAACTACAGTGAGTAATGCTGCAACAAACATGGTTGTGCTGGTAAAATGACCTTGTTTGTGATCATTTGGGTAAATGCCCAAAGGTGGGATTGCTGGGTCATAGGGAGCTCTAAGTGGAGTCTTTTGAAGAATTTCCATACTGCTTTCCAAAGTCGTTGAACAAGTTTACACTCCCACTAACAATGCAGTAGGGTTCCCGCCAGCATCTGTAATAATTACATTTCTTTTTTAAAATTTAATTTAATTTTATTTGTGAACATACTGTACAGAGGGGTTACAATTACATGGGCAGGATAATGCGTACATTTCTTACCAAGCATTGCAGCCTCCTCCTTTGTTTACCCTTCACATCCCTTCCCAGCTTCCCCCCTCCCCCCAATACCAATCCTTCTCCTCCCCCCCCCCCCCGTTGTAAAGCTCGTTTTGGACATGACAACTTGTACTTCTCATTGTTGCAACAGGTCCACCTGTATCTTTAAACAACTGGTAATTACATTTCTTGATTATAGACATTCTAACTGGAATGATGTGCGATCTCAATGCTGTCTGATTTGCATTTCTTTTATGGCTAGAAAAGTTGAGCATTTCTTCATGTGTCTAATGGGCATTTTCATTTCCTCTTCAGAGAAATCTCTCTTTAAGTCTTTAGCCCATTGAGTTATCCGGCAGTTGTTTCTTTGATGATTTGTTGTTGGGGAATTTAATTTTTTGAGTCCTAAGTATATTTTAGATATAAGACCTTGTCCATTTTATGACTCATGAAGATCTTCTCCCAGTACGTGGGCTGTCTACAGTTCTTGTTAGCATTGACCTTTGCCTTGCAGAAGCTCTGCGGTTTCAAGCAATCCCATTTGCCCAACCTTTCTTTGATTTGTTTTTTTTCTTGTTTTCTATTAAGAAAATTTTGGTGTGTGCTAAAGAGCCCTAGAGTTTCTCCAATTCCTTCATGTAATGTTTTCACGGTGTCTGCTTTTATTTTGAGGTCTTCTGTCCATTTGGAGTTGATTCTGGTGCAGGGCAATATATACGGATCTAGTTTAGTTTTTTTTTTTTTAATATAATTTTATTTTATTTCAGAACATACTGTACAGAGGGGTTACAATTACATTGGCAGGATAATGCATACATTTCTTACCAAGCATTGCAGCCTCCTCCTTTGTTTACCCTTCACCTCCCTTCACAGCCTCCCCCCTCCCCCCCACCCAATCATACCCCCTCCCCCCCCCACACCGACATTGTAAAGCTTGCTTTGACATGACATTTTGTAGTTCTCCTTGTTGCAACAGGTCCACCTGAATCCTTAAACGACTTGTTTGTCCCCATCTCCTCCACATGTTATACTGACATCAAATAAAGTGAAAGCGGGGGTTACACTGTGGGGGAGGGACATACAAAGCAACAAAGAAATAATCTTATAAATGCGTTAGAAACACATACATGAAAGAAACGAAAACATTAAAATACATATTTAAGGGTTCGTTTTCCTAACATCACATTATCTGACCTTTTCCGCTTGACTCATACCTATACTAGATATTGCAAATAAGGGAAACCATGGGACCTATGCTTCTTTGGGCCTGGCTTACTTCACTTAATATAATTTTTTCCAAGCCTTTCCATTTCCTAACAAATGGGGAAATGTCATTCTTTCTCATGGAGGCATAGAATTCCATTGTGTATATATACCACATTTTCTTGATCCATTCATCTACTGAGGGGCTTCTGGGTTGGTTCCATGTCTTAGCTATGGTAAATAATGCTGCAATAAACATAGTTGTGCTGGTAGCTTTAGTGTGGTCTTGTTTGTATACATTTGGGTAAATGCCCAAAAGTGCGATTGCTGGATCATAGGGGAGATCTATGTGAAGTCTTTTCAGGAACCTCCATACTGCTTTCCAAAGTGGTTGAACAAGTTTACATTCCCACCAACAATGAAGTAAGGTTCCTTTCTGTCCACATCCACTCCAGCATCTGTTGTTAGAGTTCTTGATTTTTGCTGTTCTAACTGGAGTGAGGTGATATCTCAATGTTGTTTTGATTTGCATTTCTTTTATGGCTAGGGATGTTGAACATTTCTTCATGTGTCTTTTGGCCATCCTTTCTTCTTCAGAGAAGCTTCTCTTTAATTCTTTCGCCCACTTATTTATTGGGCAGTTGTTTCTTTGAGGATTTGTTGTTGGGTGGTTTAATTTTTTGAGTTCCAAGTGTATTTTAGATATGAGACCGTTGTCCATTGTATGGCTAGTAAAGATCTTCTCCCAATAGGTGGGCTTTCTATTGATCTTACTAGCTATGTCATTTGCCCTGCAGAAGCTCTGCAACCTTATGCAATCCCATTTGTCCAACCTTTCTTTGATTTGTTGTGTTTCCGGGTCTCTATTCAGAAAATTTCGGCCTGAGCCAAGGAGACCTAGGGTTTCTCCTATTCCATCCTGTAATGTTTTCAGAGTGTCTGCTTTGAGTTCAAGGTCTTTGATCCATTTGGAGTTGATTCTGGTGCAGGGTGATATATAAGGATCTAGCTTTAGTTTTCTACATGTAGTTAACCAGTTTTGCCAGCACCATTTACTGAAGAGGCTGTCTTTCTTCCATTCTATTTTTTTAGCTTCCTTATCGAAGATTAGATGGCTATAGGTCTGTAGGTTCATTTCTGGGTTTTCAATTCTATTTCATTGGTCCTGAGGTCTGTTCTTATGCCAATACCAAGCTGTTTTGATTACTATGGCTTTATAGTAGAGTTTGAAATTTGGTATTGATATTCCTCCAGCAGTGTTCTTTCCGTTGAGAAGTGTTTTTGCTATTCGGGGTCTTTTATTGTTCCATATGAATTTTTGGATTGCCTCTTCTATTTCCTTGAAGAATGAGGGTGGAATTTTGATAGGTATTGCATTGAATTTGTAGATAGCCTTGGGAAGTATTGCCATTTTCACGATGTTAATCTTGCCAATCCAGGAGCATGGGAGGTTTTGCCATTTTTTAAGTTCTCTGTTGATTTCCTTTTTCAAGATTTTAAAGTTTTCATCATAGAGGTCCTTCACTTCTTTGGTTAAGTTAATTCCAAGTATTTTATTTTTTGTGGGGCTATTACAAATGGAGTTGCTTTCCTAATTTCAGCCACACTTTTCTCATTGTTGGCATACAGAAAAGCCATTGATTTTTGGGGGTTATTTTATACCCTGCTACTTTGCCAAAGTTTTGAATCAGCTTGAGTAATTTGGGAGTGGAGTCTATGGGATTCTTTAAATACAAGATCATGTCATCTGCAAAGAGGGAGAGTTTTATTTCTTCTTTCCCTCTTTGGATCCCCTTTATGTCTGCATCTTTTCTTATTGCTGTAGCTAGGCATTCTAATACTAGATTGAAGAGAAGTGGAGAGAGTGGGCATCCTTCTCTTGTTCCTGAGTTAAGAGGAAATGGCTTTAGTTTTTCACCATTGAGTATAATGCTGACTGTAGGTTTGTCATATACAGCCTTTATTGTATTGAGGAATGTTCCATGGATTCTTAATTTTTCCAAAACCTTCATCATAAAGGGGTGTTGGATCTTGTCGAATGCTTTTTCTGCGTCTATTGAGATAACCATGTGGTTCTTGTTCTTGCTCCTGTTGATGTGGTGAATAATATTAATTGATTTGCGTATATTGAACCAGCTTTGCATCCCTGAAATGAATCCTGTTTGATCATGGTGTATGATTTTTTGGATGAATTGTTGAAGTCGATTGGCCAAAATTTTGTTGAGAAGTTTTGCATCAATGTTCATCAAAGAAATGGGTCTATAGTTCTCTTTCTTTGATGAGTCCCTGCCTGGTTTTTGGATGAGGGTTATGATGGCTTCATAGAATGTGTTCGGTAGTGAGCTTTCTCTTTCAATTTCATTGAAGAGTTGGAGGAGAATTGGTGTGAGCTCTGCTTTGAAGGCCTTGTAAAACCATCTGGTCCTGGACTTTTCTTAGCTGGGAGGTCTCTTATTGCTGTTTCTATTTCAATGCTTGATATGGGCCTGTTAAGATAGTTTAACTCATCTTGGTTTAGTTTTGGCATGTCAATATTTGCTAGGAAGAGGTCCATTTCTGTCAAGTTGTCGAACTTATTAGCATAAAGTTTTGAGAAGTATTCCCTTATAATGTTCTGAATCTTGGTTGTTTCCGTGGTGATGTTTCCATTCTCATCTCTGACTATTAATTTCGGTGTGTTCTCTTCTTTTTTTGATAAGATTTGCTAAGGGTCTGTCAATTTTGTTAAGTTTTTCAAAGAACCAACTCTTTGTTTTGTTGATTCTTTCTATAGTTTTTTTGGATTCTAATTCATTTAATTCTGATTTAATTTTGATTATTTCTTTCCGTCTACTGGATTGGGGTTTATCTTGCTGCTCTTTTTCAAGGAGGTTTAAATGTGTCATTAAATTGCTAGTTTCAGATCTCTCCAATTTGTTGATGTAGGAGCTCAGAGCTCTAAACTTGCCTCTGAGTACTCCCTTTGCTGTGTCCCAGAGGAGCTGGTAATTTGTGTGTTCATTTTTGTTGAATAGCATGAACATTTGAATTTCCTTTCTAATCTCTTCCATGACCCACTCATGATTCAGTAGTGTGTTGTTCAGCCTCCATGTGATACCGGACTTTCTTTGGTGGCTTTTGGTGTTGAGTTCTAATTTTATTCCCTTGTGGTCAGAGAGAATGCAGGGTATAACTTCAATGTTTCTGAATTTAGACAAGTTTGCTTTGTGGCCCAAAATGTGGTCTATTTTAGAAAAGGTTCCATGTGCTGCTGAGAAGAACTTGTATTCTGATGCTGCTGGGTGAAATGTTCGGTAAATGTCTGTTAAGTCTAGTTGATCTATGCAGCTGTTTAGATCTGCGGTTTCTCTGTTGAGTTTTTGCCGAGTTGATCTATCTAGTGGGGAGAGTGGTGTGTTAAAATCCCCAACAATTAATGTCTTTGGATCTATATGGGATTTGAGGGAAAGTAGTGTTTCTTTGATAAATTTGGGTGCTCCATTGTTTGGCGAATAGATGTTTAGAATTGTAATATCCTCCTGAAGGAGAGATCCTTTAATTAGTATGTAGTGACCTTCTTTATCTCTTCTCACGATTTTTAATTTGAAGTCTATTTTATCTGATATTAGGATTGCAACTCCCGCCTGTTTATGAGGGCCGTTTGCTTGGTAGATTTTGTTCCAGCCTTTAACATTGAAAATGTGTTAGTTTAACAGTTGTTTAACCAATTTTGCCAACACCATTTACAGAAAAGGCTATCTTTTTTCCACTCTATTTTTTTAGCTCCCTTTTCAAAGATTAGGTGGCTATTGGTCAGTGGATTCATTTCTGAGTCTTCAGTCCTTTTCCATTGGTCCTCAGGTTTGTTGTTGTGCCATTATCAAGCTGTTCTTATGACTGTGGCTTTTTAGTCGAGTTTGACATCTGGAACTGATATTGCTTCAGCACTGTTCTTTCTGCTAAGGATTGAAAACCTACAGTCAGCATTATAGTTAATGGCAAAAAGTTAAAATCATTTCTTATAAATTCAGGAATGAGGGGCTGGGAATGTGGCTCAGTGGTAGAGTGCTTGCCTTGCATGCATGAGGCTCTGGGTTCCATGTCTCAGCACCACATAAGTAATAAGAATAAAAGCCGGAAGTGGTGCTGTGGCTCAAGTGGTAGAGCGCTAGCCTTGAGCTGAAGAGCGGCGGGACAGTGTCCAGGCCCAGAATTCATGCCCCACGACTGGGGCATGAAATAAATAATTAAAATAAATTCAGGAATGAGATAAGGATGTCTGCGCTGTCCACTCCTCTCAAATTAGTATTAGAATGCTAGCTGGGGCAATAAGACAAGATACAAACTTAAAGGGGATCCAAATAGGGAAAGATGAAGTAAAACTATTCCTCTTTGCAGATGACATGATCTTGTATTTAAAGAACCTCATGGACTCCACTCCCAAGTTACTTGAGCTGATCAGAAACTTTGGCAAACTAGCAGAATATAAAATTAACCCTCGGAAATCAATGGCTTTCCTGTATTCCAATAACGATAAGAGTGAGGCTGAAAATAGGAAAGCAATACCTTTTTAATATTCGCAAAAAAATACAATAGCAAGGAGTTAACTTAAGAGGTGAAGGACCTCTATGATGGAAACTTTAAAAACCTGAAAAAGAAAATGAAAGCAGAACTAAGGAAGTGGGAAACCTCCCACGCTCCTAGATTGGGAAGATTAACATCATGAAAATGGCAATACTGAAAAAGGCTATTTCCAAATTCAATGTGATACATATCAATATCCCAATCTCACTTTCAATGAAATAGAAGAAGCAATCCAAAAATTCATATGGAAGAATAAAAGACCCTGAATAGCAGAGAGGATTTTTGTGATTCTCATTTTGTATTACCACTTTCATTCTACAAAGTAATCTATGGATTTTAACTTTCTTCCCTTCCTTTGGATAAACCTCACAAAAACCCTGCCTCTAGCTCCCAAGACACCTAACTCTTAGGTCTGGACAATTGTTCCTAGATGGTGAATTACTTAGTTGTATTTTGAACGCATAAAACATGCATATAAAACTAGCACATTTTGATCTCATGAGAAAACTGCCTTTTTCCCTCTCTCAAATTCATTTCCTGATAGGCATTTTTAGAAAGAATCTATTTTCTTTTTTAGATGAAAGGCTTGTAGGAAACTATGTTTATAATCTGGCTCTTCCTCCTGTACCTCAACACCTAAAACACAAATTTCACAAAGCATTTATAAGAAACAATACAAAAACCAAAACACTGGGAAATGCTCAGATGCAGAAAGTTTTACAAAACCCAGAATATAACTCTGCTGTCTGAGGCTGGGGCTCTCTGTGTAAATTAACAAACCCCAAAAGAGCAGCCAAGAGTACCAGACATGAGTGTCTCTGGCTGATACTCCATGGACAAGGAGCATGGAGGGGCATCCTGAGCCTGCAGGAGAGTGTCGGGAGGAAAGTTTCCCTGCCAGCCTGAGTACAAAAGTTGGCATCACCCCACCTGGGCCTGTATTTCTTGTCTTCTCCCCACAGCTGAGAACAATCGTCCCCTACTCCATGGAGGATACTGTACAAGCTGATCCCCAGAGCGGCTTCTGTTTTGTCTGCAGTCCTTCCTAGGTGGGTCCCCCCTCCCACCGTGTGTGTGGGCTCTCAGGGGCTGATCCTTAGGGCCCAGGCCCATGGGGCTTGTGGGTATTATATGTGGGTCAGTGGCACTGTGTCATTCACACAGCAGCTTCCCTAGTCCAACAGCAGGTACACCCTGATATTCTCCCACAGTCTCAGGTGAGGTGCCCAGAAGCACCCGTGTTGGGTAGGCTGCCACAAGGCTCCTACTTCATCAGAGGGGCCAGATGAAGTGGCTGCTGACTGAATTACTAATTATTTTATGGAGCAGTTATAAACAAATTGATACATATTACTGTATGATATATAATGCTATATCCTTGAGTCTCTAGTCTACAAAATCATTGAACTTGATACTAGCAAGAATGTATTTTATTTGATGTGTTTATAAGCCCATAATGGCAAACTGAAATGAAAGTACAACAAAACTCTTCTCCAAAAAACACACTCTAAAATCACAGAATTTGAAAAAAAATTGTATGTAAGTGCAAATGAAATTATACTAGGATAGTAAAATACACACAAAAATATTACATTCGTTACATTCAAAAGTAAAATAAGTCAGTACAGAAAGAATTCCTACTGGATAAAAAATATTACAATGTTTAACAGGTAGAAGTGATATAGGTTATATGTTTCCTTTTTATAAAACTTATTTATATCTTCCTGTTCTGTTTATCTTAGTGAAGGAAAATGTTAGAAAGCAGAAATTATATGTGGCATCTCTTACTTCCAGTACTACAAAGGAGAGTGGCACTTCCTAATGGGAGTCCTGGGATGACACCCACACCCAGCTCATGTAGACCCATCAGAGGTCCCTGTGGTGACCCTGAGGGGGTCTGGAAAACCGCCCTGCTGTTGCAGCAGGTGCAGTATTTGTTGTGGTGGGCTGCATCCAACAAAGCTCCATCAGTGACCAGACCAAGCAACCCAGCCTCAGGTGCCAAAGCCAGGAGGTAAGGCAGGGCAGACCCCAAGTCCTGCCTTCCATGTGTGTGGCCTGCATTGCCAAGGCCAGACCCATTCCTGCTTTGGATACCAATGAGGGTAGAGGATGAGCCCATTGCTGCCAAAGGGAGCATCCCCGGAATGGCACCCAGAGCTGGGCCCATGTGGACCAGAAGGACAATGGAGGAGGCTATACAGCAAAGCCAAAGGGGCTTTGATCCCCCAGTGCTGCAGCTGGTGCACTGCAAGTCCATGCTCCTCTGGCACTGATGGGCATATGCAGGGATGGCACCTTACCCGAGATCACAGGGACCAGAAAATGGAGGTCCGTGGGGATGCTGAAGGGGCTCCAGGGTGCTCAGCTGCCACAGCTGTCACAAGCACGCTGGCAGAAGGGCCAGCACACGACTCTAATCCCCATTCTGCCCTAAAGTCTGAACCAAGGTTGGGCTGCCTGGCCCCAAGGGGGTGAATTGTCCACCAAGCCTTCCTTCTCTTGTGGACTGTGCAGTGTACAAGCATGGTGTTCTCCACCCCACACCCATGGGGGCAGGCAGTGACCCCACAACAGAGTCTCACTGGGATGGCACTTGCACCCAGGACCACCGAAGACCAGTACCAGCACACCTGGCAGAGGAGAGGGCAGCAGTGGACTCAACTCCAGCCCCATGGCTGCCAGATCCTGGGTGAAATGGAACAAGTGAGAATGGGAAGGGAGGTGGGCAGGGTGGGCAGGGCTCATCTGGCAATGGTAGGGACCATGCACACCCACATCCCTTCACTGCACATCCACCACAAGGGAGGGGCCCCACTTCTCAACGGGTGCCCTGAAGAGGCCCCACACCCACAAGGACTACATAAATGGAAGTTCACGTGGTGATATTGAAAGGGCTCCAGGGTACAGCCTTGCTCCTGCACTGATCAACTGGCACAAAAAAAAAAAAAAAAGGAAAAATGACCACTACACCTTTTCATCAATGATAACCTATTATACTTTCAAAACAGTTTTACTTTCCTCTTGTCCTATATTTTTGCATGGGGCCCTCTGAATTAACCAGAAATCTCCAGGATTTTTCATGCACAGTAATACAAATAAATATAGCTTCTATTCTTTTTTGAATTAAGGGAGGTTGCATTTAGTTCTTTCCCATGTTTGATTCATGAAAAAGAAATCCTGAAGTGTATCTGTAAAACACAAAACTCAAGCTACCCAGAGAGAAATAATCACATGATTAGTGGTTCAAATGATATTTCATCTTTGCAATTTTTTAGAAAACTGCATTCTTGGGGCTGGGAAGGTGGCTCAGTGGTAGAGCGCTTGCCTTGCATGCATGAGGCTCTGGGTTTGATTCCTCAGCACCACATAAGCAAAAAGAAAAAAGCCAGAAGTGGTGCTGTGGCTCAAGTGGTAGTGTGCTAGCCTTGAGCTGAAGAACTGAGGGACAGCGCCCAGGCCCAGAGTTCAGGCTCCACAACCGGACCACCCCCCAAAAAGAAAGAAAGAAAGAAAGAAAGAAAGAAAGAAAGAAAGAAAGAAAGAAAGAAAGAAAGAAAGAAAGAAAGAAAGAAAACTGCATACTACTTTCTACAATGAGAATATTAACCTGTATTTTGACCAAGAGAGTACAAAATTTCCTTTCCTCCACACTCTCACAACATTATTACCTTCTGAGTATTTCCAAGGGCAGGTTTTTCCTATGTGCAGTACCCCAGACTGGCCTTAGAATCAAATCCTCTTACTCCAACCCCCTAAATGCTTGGAATTACAAGCCTTTACCACCACACCTGACTCCTTTGATTTTGTTGAGAAGAGTTATAATAGTTATGAAGTAGTATCATAGTAATTTTGAGTTGCATTTCTCTAATGACTTCTGTTCACAAAGCATTAAGCCAGCATAGAAGTGGTATTAAACACAAATTTGTAAACCCACTGGTGATTTTCAGGGCTTTTTGGAAAGCAGGGCTATTCAGAACTTTCATCCATATTAAATCAAGTTTCTTGTTAATCTCATCTTTAATATCTCTATACAAAATGAATACTTAATTCAATATAGTAGAAAGAAAAAATTAAGCAACTCCTAACATTTTTCACTTTTCAATAAAATGATATTGCTTAAATCAATTTCTGTTTATGCTTGAGACTATACTACTTAATTTGGTTAGACCTTTTACAAAGCTTTATATACTTTATTTATTTTATGTTGATTGCTCTTTCCAAATCCTGCATGTCTAATTTTGGTTTCTTTCAGTCTCATGTAGTTCAGATTTCAAACCGTAGAATAAATGGAAGGAAACAAACAAACAAAAAAAAAAGAGTTCCTCTCATCTGATGATGCCTCTACAAGAATGAGGAAAGAGTTCATCCTGCTAAGGATCTATGATAGAATTTCAAAAAGAGAATTCATTTTTCTATGTTTTCCCTATCTTTGTGATGTACCTTAAATTATATAAAACAAAATACACTGCTCAGATACTCTTACGTTTTATCAGTTTTGTACATTTTCATATGGACTTCACATCTGTCTACAACATTCCTTCTTTATAAATGTCCCTGATATTTTTACACTATCAAGACATAAGATAACCAGTTTGATTTACAGCATGAGAGTTATCCTCCTGGCTTCCTTGGAAGCAGAGCATGGTCAATAGATAACATTACTTCTGGTTGCTCACTTCATGTAATGGTTTCTGTAATACATTTTATTTAGTATTTTAAAAACTGTTGGCTAAACTCAAAAGCTCATTCATAGAAGTTTATGTTAAGTTTTTCACAAGTTTTAATTCTCTTAATTCTTAAGATAACATTTGCTATAATACTAATATTATTACCATTTAAGTGTTGGGAAAAATTGTAATTAAAGGCACTAAATGCATGGCCCAAACACACACAGTGAGGAAAAAAATGAGTCAAAGTTTCCAAAAGTCTTTCAGCAATTCAGAAAAGGTAGGTAAAATCTCACCATTCTCTTACACTCTAAATTCAATATTAATATTGCTCAAGAAGTAATAGCATAGCAATTATTGCCGATGATGATTGTTTTCTGTCACAATTTGTCTTCAACACAGACTGTGTTGGTAACATTGCGTTATCATGCACAGAATTGAGCTTATACATTGAGTTTCAAAGACAGCCAAATTTCTTCTGTACTACAGTTCCATTTTTCTTTTTAAAAAGTACCAAAACTTTTAAATATCATCACTTTCTGTCTTTTAAGAATCCAAAAGAGAAATAAATTCACATTTAATTTAATAAATTCACCTTTTCTTTTAAAGCAAAGTGCTTTAAAAGTAGGAGATGATAAAAACAGGCCCCCATGAAGTAAATTTTCTTCTACTTTTAAAATTATTCTGAAAACCTTGTGCTGGTTGGTCACACCCATAATCTTGTTTACTTGAGATATCTACTCAGGAGGCTGAGATCTGTGGATAACAGTTGGAAGCCAATCAGGGCAAAATTATTTTTGAGATTATTTTTCAAAAAAATTTAATGAACTAGCAAAGAGCCAGGAGTGCAGATGTTGCTCACCAATCTAGAGAGGAAAGGCCTAGCAAGACCTTAAAGCCCTGAGTTCAAATTCTGAGCACTCCAACACACTTGTGTACCCGTGTGCACACACACACACACACACATTTATTCAAAATACCCTCGTGTCGGTGTTTTGCATTAATTTATTTGTTAACAAGATTATATGGATAAAATAAGGGAAATAAACTCTTCAATCTCAGAACATTTTTATACATTTTTTATTTTAAAAATACTGCACAGAGGGGTTACATTTACATGAGCAAGGTAATGAGTACATTTCCTAACAAGCATTGTTACCTCCTCCTTGATTTTTCCCCCACCATCCCTTCTCTCCCACCTCCACAAGTACACTCCACTCCTCCTCTCTCCTTCCCCTACCTAAATTGTAAAATTCATTTTTCATCATACGTCTTGTGCATCTCATTGTTACAATGGGTCAACCCATATCCCTATTTAAGCATTTTGTTGTTTTCTTCTTCTCCCCAAATTAGAGAAAGGTATATACAAGATGTAGGCGCACCAACTTCAAATCCAGTGAAAAAAGGGGTTATAGCGTGGTTGAGGAACATATAAAGGAACAAAAAAAATCACATTGTACAGTATAAGTATGTTAGAAATAATAGCAAGATAGAATCACTTGTGTACCTATCTTGGTGTTCGTTTAGCTTAACATCATCTTATCTGGTCAAATGCACATAGCTTAAGACATTTTCTGATAATCCCGGACATATATTAGCTATTGAAAATAAGAGAAACCATGGGACCTATATTTCTTTGGAGTTGGCTTACTTCACTTAAAAATTTTTTTCCAAATCTTTCCATTTCCTAACAAATTGGGCAATGTCATTCTTTCTGATGGAGGCAGAGCATGCAATTGTATATATTTACCAGGTTTTCTTGATCCATTCATCTACTGAGGGGCATCTGGGTTGGTTCCATATCTTAGCTATGGTAAATAATGCTGCAATAACCATAGTTGTGCTGGTAGTTTTAGTATGGTCTTGTTTGTGATCCTTTGGGTAAATGAACAAAAGTGGGATTGCTGGGTCATAGGGGAGCTTTATGTGGAGTCGTTTGAGGAAACTCCATACTGCTTTCCAAAGTGGTTGAAGACTTTTACACTCCCACCAAGAATGCAGTAGGGTTCCCTGGTGGCCCCATCCCCTCCAGCATTTGTTGTTGTAAAAACATGGATTGCTTCACTAATTTTCAACTCGTCCTTGAGCAGGGGCCATGCTAATCTTCTCTGTATCATTCTGATGTTAGTGTATAGGCTGCCAGATTAAGCACAGAACATTTTTTATATAGAAGGTGTAATTTATTTTCTTAGTCAATTCCACAAAAAAGTAAGTTCAAAAGAATTGTCATGAAATTTTAGAATCATGCATTTCTTACATAAGCACACATTTTTGATGTTGGCATAATTTGTGGAGGGGAAGGGGAAAATGTTTAAATAGGGATACAGGTAGACCCATTGCAACAATGAAAGGAACTTTACAACTTTGGTATCTCTAATACTGCCATACCTGCAGATTGTAACTTCATTGCTTCTTTTGAGGTAAGTATCACTATTCCTGGGTCTGCTTGGACTGTGGTCCTCCTAACACAAGCAAAACACATAGCACGCATCAAATGGTTAGAGTTTCTGAAACTTCCTTTTTTTTTTTTTTTTTTTTTGGTCTGGGCTTGCCTGGAACTGCAATTCTCTAATCTCTGTTTTCTAAGTAGATAATATTAAAGGTTTGAGCCACTTTATCCAGTAAAAGTATACAATTTCAAGATATCTTGATATTGCCTATATTTGTGCTTAACATATATAGCTAACCTTAATTTTCTCCCTCTTTTGTTTAGTACTCTGTGTTGAAAACATTGACTTTCTTGATATACATGGCTTTGTTTTGGGTGGAATCCCATCACAATCCAAAAAATCTTCCAAAAAGTTTATGTCAAGAATCATGGAAAAGAAGGCTTCAGGTTGGAAAGAAAACACTGATCCTTAACTTATAATTGCAGTATATTTATAGTGTTAGTCAATACTTTCTGAAGTATGAGAAGAGAAGGAAGACAGAAATGTGAAAGATGTCAGGTCTCTGTGGAATTTCTGTAGTTGTCACTTCATGTTATATTCTTCCTTAAAACTTGCTTTATTAAAAGCCTCTGGGTGGATATTTGTTGGACTGATTGGTAACCTTACCCAAGAAATGAAGCTGATTTTAGAAGGTTGATGATTTGGTAAATAAAGGAATGATGAAAATGAGAACAGATATTGTCACAGAATGAGCCGACAAGGTTCATTGCTGAATAGCAAAACAAAGCAGTTTCAAGTCTGATGATGCACATTGGAACATATATAGATAGATACATATATGTATACATATACAAACATACGTGAAAAAGTATATATGCAGTAGAATACAGAGAAAGTTTGTGTGACAAGTATTAAACTATATCAAACTGGTTGCAGGAAAGGTCCAGTAAAATATCAATAGTTTAGCATAGATTTTGCATAGATTTCTAAAGGATGAAAATTCTTCCCTCATTTTATACTTTACAAATATCCTTAGTATATTTTAAGTTTTTTATATTGTAGTTGGAACATGTATATAATGCTGAGAATTGGAATTACATAAAGTATGCAACATGAATAGGTCAGCCAGAATAGGAAAGTTCATTAGATTCTTATTTCCAATTAACCACCAGGAGAAAAGAGTTCCAGTTCAGATTTTAGGTAGAGCACTGGCCTTGAACACAAAACGACCAGTCAGGCCATGAGTTTAAGCCTTAAGATCTACAGAAACAAAAACACAAAATATAACTTGGAGTTAGATATTTTATAATGAAGCATTTTTATATACTCTACATTGTTAGAAAGACTAGATTTCTGTGTTAGCTTTATAACCTACCATAATAAATGATATTGTCCATTTATTAAACAGAAAGGCTTACTCAGATTTATAAGTTTGAAGGTTTCAGTGTATGTTCAGTCGGTTTTATTGTTTTGGTGGCCTGTGACAAGACAATGTCAAGGTGAGGAGTATGACAAAAAGAAATGTTTTTGACCTAGAATGATTAAAAGAGAAAAGAAAGAAGATGAGAGTGCATGTTCTCATAGGTTTTATTCTGAAGAACTTAATCTCCAGAAGAACTATTCAGGTATTCTCCACAGTCTGGGAGGAAATGGAAAGTCATTTTTCTTTAACACATAGGTCTTTCTGGGGCATTGTAAATTCAAATGGCAACATCTTCACCAATGATAATGACTTGTCCAGGGGTGGAAGCAACTAGATATTGCTATAAATTCCAATCAGATCCTTTTTCTTCTCATACCATGAAAGCCTGCCACAATTCCCAATCAAATCCCATCAAAGATTCAAACATTAATGCTGTCCCAAAAGTTCTGTATGCAAACCCAGGTACATTCACTTCATTTAAGATGGCAATAGTATATGAAAATTTTAAGTCTTCCATAGAAAAAAATTCATATTAAGTGAAGTAAGCCGGTACCAAAGAAACTTAGGTCCCATGGTTTCCCTTATTTGCAATAACTACTATATGTCTGAGTCAAGCAGAAAAGGTCAGATAAGTTGATTTTAGGGAAGTGAACCCTAATATATGTATTCAAATTTTTTTTTCTTTCAGGTGATTGTTTCTACACATTTATAAGATTATTTCTTTGTTGCTTTGTATGTCCCTCCCCCATGGCATAACCCTGCTTTCACTGTATTTGAGGTTGGTATAATTTGTGGAAGGGAAGGAAAAAAACAAATCGTTTAAATAGGGGTACAGTTGGATCCTTTGGAACAATGAGATGTACAAGTCGTTATATGGAAAAACGAACTTTACAACTTTGGTGGGGGCGGGGAGGAGGATTGCGTGGAGAGGGAGGGGGTGGAAGGATGGGAAGGGAAGGGATGGGAAGGGGAAACCAAGGAGGAGACTACAATGCTTGATAAGAAATGCACTCATGGGCTAGGAAGGTGGCTCAGTGGTAGAGCGCTTGCCTTGCATGCTCAAGGCCCTGGGTTCGATTCGTCAGCACCACATAAGCAAAAAGAAAAAAGCCAGAAGTGGTGCTGTGGCTCAAGTGGTAGAGCACTAGCCTTGAGCTGAAGAGCTGAGGGACAGCGCCCAGGCCCCAAGACCAGACCCCCCCCCCAAAAAAAAAAAGAAAGAAAAAGAAAAAAAAGAAATGTACTCATTATCTTGCCCATGTAATTGTAACCCCTCACAGCGTTTTCACTATAAAAAAAAAGAAAATTTTAAGTCTTCCAATTACGTTGTCACCAAGGAAACAATTACAATATTTCCTTAAAAAATATCTAGATTGTAGAACACTTTAATCAGAAAATTGAAGGAGTATCCATTATAGGATTTAATTTAAATATTTAGTCACTGAAATGGATATTCTATATCCACAACTTAGAGCCCTTTCAAAATACATAATTACAAACCTCATCCATTACCATCTTCCGTGAAGACAGTCCTTGCTGAAAACAAACCAAATGTGGTAAACCAATTAAAATGTACGCCATTGTCAAATGCTGTTGTTTTAAAGCATGGAAGTGACAGCACAATTAATGCCAGTGAACAGCTGGTTCTAAGGAGTTTGGAAAGTGATTACTTTGTACTCTAGGTGGAAAAATCCACAGATGTTTCCGATTGTGCTTCGTTTTGGCATTTGTAAGATATATTTTGGAAAGCACAATGAATGAAAGCATGTTGTTTTATAAAGATTTGCTGGCTGACAAACTAGGGAAAGAAAACTTATTGAAATGTTTCAAATGAGAAGACAGACAATAAAGTGTGTAAAATGTGGTATGCAGCTTTAAATACAGACTGAAGCAAACCAAAGAATGGGAAAAAAATTTTCCTTAAATGCTTTCTGGGTATATTGTGCTATACACTATAATGATGAAATGATCATTTCTTTGGAAAAGTCATGAAAAAACACTGTCACCTGTTGAATTTCTTTATAAAGTGAATCTTAAATGACAAGAATGAAGAAATTTAAATATGTTAATAAAACATTATCAAGTATTACTTTAATTTTTGATTAAAAGTTAAATCAAACTGACAGACTATTAGTCCATTAAGATTAATGTTTCCTGTCATATGTTATTTTCTTTTTGTTCCTCTTTTATGGGTGGTGATTTTTTTTTCAGAAAGTCAACCTAGTCTTAACCATTATCCACAAAATTTATGCTGTCATAGAATCAGAAAGTTTTTTTTATTAAATTAAGACAATAGTAGGCTCATTTTATGCCAAACCAAAATATAAACACCAAAAACATTTTTCACTAAAAAAACACTCAAAAAATCATGAGGTTTTGGGGGAAGATGGAGGAGGAGAAGCTGGAGGGTAAACAAGCTCTTACATAGAAAGCAGTTTAAATGTTCCAGTCACACCAAGTGTGCCATCACAGTACAGAGAGTTTGGCCAAAGATGGAAAATCCAGGCAAGATGACAGATCTGAGCACTTGCCAGTAGCCACAGCTGAGGTGGCAGTAGGTACAGCGCCAGTGGCTATAGCCACCATACCTACAGAGAGGGTCCATGACAAAGGCCCCAGACGTGGCTGGTGAGCAGATTCTACTCAACACCAGCAAGAACTGACAAGGAGCAGATATCTTCATCCTGCAGATCACAGACCAGAGATGACCCAGGAACCAACACTCTTACATGAGTAGAATCCTGACATCCTTACTCCTTCTCAGGGATCAGAGGAGGGAAGGCCGCCCCTCCCCCACTACCAGAGATCTCCATCTATGTTACTGACCTCCCCAGGGCTGAGCAGCTAGCTCCAATTCAGGCCTTGGAAGAAAACAAAAGAGTCATTTAGTAGGTCACAGGAAGTAGACATGACCTGTCAGGCTCAGCTCCACACAGGAGAATGTCACCCCACCAAGCCAGTGGAGCCTCTGTGGAGTGATGTCCTTCACATGGTAAATAGAGCCAGAGGCTGCCCCTCCCTACAACAGCCTAGACAAACAATTGAAACTAAGTAAAAAAAAAAAAAACCCTGAGAATGGGTTCCATGAGTGTTTCAGGAGTTGCCCCTCAGGGAAAAGCTACCATTTTCTGAAAGGCCCCAACCCTACCTCATCATGGCATTTACACAGTGGAGGAAACTGCCATCTTCCTCTTTGGTGATATTCAAAGCATATCTCCCACTGAATAGCCTGGGAAGAGGATCACAAAATCCTGGGTAAAGCAGAGCATTTTTCTGCCTGCACAAAAAAAACTGACTTAAGAAACCAGTCAAGCAAAATGAAAACTAAACACCACAAGCACACCAGAGACTCCACCAAGAGACAGGTTATAGACACAGGAGAGATACAGGGTCTTATCATCCCCCCAAAAAAAATCCCCAAATAAAAGAAATCTTCTTTTTAACCTTTTTTTCAATTTTTAAAAGTGTTTGATGTTAATTTTTTCTCATAATTTTTATTTTTGATGTGTGTGTGTGGGTTTAATCTCTTTTGACCTTTTGGTCCTTTTTTATTGTTTTCATTTCTTTCTCTCTCTCTTTCTTTTTGTTTGACATAATTGCTGTTCTGCTCATCCCCAGATACATACCAGTGGTCAATTATTAGACCTTATCCCCCATTGTGTACATACTTAATCCTGAAATTTATTACTCGATTCAAAAAATCTTAGGCTTAATTTCTTTAATGGCAGTATTATCTCTTTATACCAGTATAATTTTCAATTAACTAATTTTAATTTTCTTTTATTTTTTAGTTTTTCATGTTTCCTTTCTATCCCTCCTCTCCTCTCAACCTATCCTTTTCTTCTCTCCATATCATTTCTTTAAAGTTACATAATTTTTAAGTGTTTCACTTCTTAGATTTAAATTTTTGTTTATCCATTTTTTCTTTATTTTTAAAAAAATCTCTCTCCAATCATTCTGTACAATGCATTTCCCTCTCAGAGATTAGGACTTGGTTAAATTCACTCTTTTTTTTCCACCAGATTTCTTTTTATTTTTTAATTTTTTTGGGGGGGGGATCCAGTCGTGGGACCTGAACTCTGGGCCTGGGAGCTGTCCCTCAGCTCTTCAGCTCAAGGCTAGCACTCTACCACTTGAGCCACAGCGCTACTTCCAGCTTTTTTCTTTTTGCTTATGTGGTGCTGAGGAATCAAACCCAGGGCCTCAGGCATGCAAGGCAAGCACTCTACCACTGAGCCACCTTCCCAGCCCAAATTCACTCTTCTTTTACCTCTCCACATCCCTCTAATCCTATTTTTCTCCACAATTCTCCCTAAACCTAATAATTTCTGGTGTGTCAAATCCTTTTTGCTTTTATTACCCTATTAGTCCATGGTTGTTTGATGATGAATAGATTGTATCTGATGTACTAGATTGTATCTGCAGCCATTTTGACTGTGCAACTACAGGACTCCGGTTGATGCTTGCCTTAAAATAGTGGTCTAGCACAAAATTGGTTTACTTTCATACCAAATGGGCAGAACAAGCCAGAAAACACAAAAAAATGGCAAGTCTGGGTATATGAATTCCCACTCATGATAATCAGGTGACAGAATATTAATGAATAATCCAGAAGAGAGTACCCAAAAAGCTCTACAAGCTTTACTGGTATACATGGTGAATGAATAGATTGAAAGGTAGCAAAAGACTCAGTGTGAGCGAGATAGAGAGCGAGAGGGGGCAAACCAAAGATTAATACAGGAATCTTGTGAGCATGAGGAAGCTACTCAAAGATTAATACAGGAATTGCGTGAGCAGGTTAAAAACAGTCAAAGAGAAATACAGAAATTGCATGAGAAGGCTGAGATCAGTCAAAGAGAAAGACAGGAATTGCATGATTGTGAGGAAGCTGTTCAAAGAGTAATACAGGATTTGCGAGAGAAGGATGAGAATAGAGCAAGATCAATAAAGGCATTCATGGAATCCATGAGCAGACAGCTGAATGAATTAAGGGAGACCACAAAGGGAATGCTCAATGGAGCCCAAGAAAAGTAATGGGAGTCCAAGGAAACCATAATGAATCAACTAAGTGATTTGAGAAGAAACACTGACCACCAAATTAAGGAAGTAAAGTTCATACAAGACCTAAAACAAAGCTGCAACAAAGAATTTGAAGCCAGCAAACCCAAACAATTAGAAGGAAAAGAAATAAAAAACAAAGTAGAAAGTCTTGACAGTTGGTTAGACCATGTAGAAGATCGGATCTCGGGAACTGAAGACAGCTTAGATATTATAGAGAAAGAATGTATAACTATCCAAGAAAAATCCAAGAAATATGATATATCTATTTAACATTTGGAAAGCACCATCAGAAGGCCTAATCTGAGGGTAATGGGTGTAGAGGAGCACCTAGAGACAGAAGTTAACGGTTTAGGAAATTTATTTCACAGAATCATAGCAGAGAATTTCCCAAACATGCAAAAAGAAAGGCCTATTCAGATACAAGCTTTTAGAACCACCAAACCAGACTGACAAAAGATACTTAAACATGTCCTACACATAGAAAAACAACAAGAGCACAATAAAGGCCAAGAAACAGGATCCAAGGGAATTAAATTAGAACTCAACACTGAAAGCCACCAAAGAAAGTCCTGTAACACTTGGAGGATGAACAATACACAGTTGAATCACCAGTGGGTCATGGAAGAGATTAGAAAGGAAATGCAAATGCTCATGATAGTCCACAAAAATGAACACATAAATTACCAGCACCTCTGGGACACAGGAAATGCAGTACTCAGAGGCAATTTTATACCTCTGAGTTCCTACATCAACAAATTAGAGAGATCTGAAACCAACAATTAATGAGATATCTGAACCTCATTGAAAAAGAGCAACAAAATAAACTCCAATCCAGTAGATTGAAAGAAATAATTAAAATTAAATCAGAATTAAACGAATTAGAATCCAAAAAAAAAAATAGAAAGAATCATCAAAACAAAGAGTTGGTTCTTCAAAAAAATTAACAAAAATTGACAGACATTTAGCAAATCTTATCAGAAAAAGAAGAGCACACACAGAAATAAACAAACTCAGAGATGAGAATGGAAACATCACCACAGAAACAACCAAAAATCCAGAACATTATAAGGGAATACTTCTCAAATCTTTATGCTAATAAGTTTGAGAACCTGGTAGAAATGGACCTTTTCCTAGCAAATATTGACATGCCAAAACTAAACCAAGATGAGTTAAATCGAATTAACAGGCCCATATCATGCATTGAGATAGAAGCAGCAATAAGAGAACTCCGATCTAAGGACCAATGGATTACAGTGGAATTCTACAAGGCCTTCAAAGCAGAGCTCACACCAATACCCTCCAACTCTTTAATGAAATTGAAAGAGAAAGTGCACATGGAACTCATTCTATGAAGACTTCCTAACCCTCATCCTAAAACCAGGCAGGGACTCATCAAAGAAAGAGAATTAGAGACTCATTTCTTTGATGAACATTGATGCAAAACTTCTCAACAAAATTTTGGCCAATCGACTTCAAGAATTCATCCAAAAAATCATACACCACGATCAAACAGGATTCATTTCAGGGATGCAAAGCTGATTCAATATATGTAAATCAATTAATATAATAATTAATACAATAATTAATATAATATATTAATATATATTATATAAGGCCCAAATAAATATAGGTCCCATGGTTTCCCTTATCTACAATAACTAGTATATTTTTTAATCAAGCAGGAATGGTCAGATAAGTTGATATTAGGCGAAAGATAAGAACTCAAATGGGTTTTTTTTCTCTTGATATTGTTTCTAGCATATTTCTAAGATGATTTCTTTGTATGTCCCTCCCCCATGGTATAACCCTTGTTTTCACTGTGTTTGATGTTGGTATAATTTGTGGAGGAGAAGGGAAAAACAAATTCTTTAAATAGGGATACAGGTGGACCCATTGCAACAATCAGATGTTCAACACGTTATGTTGGAAAACAAAATTTACAACTTTGGCACATGGGTTGGTTTGGGGGTGGGGAGTTGGGAAGAGATGGTAAGGGGAAACAAAGGAGGGGCAACAATGCTTGATAAAAAATGTAATCATTTCCTTGCTCATGTAATTGTAACCCCTCTGTACGTATTTTCACAATAAAAAAAAATCATGAAATTTAAAGTAAAAATCCATGTCAATTTTTTGTTGTTGTTGTTGGTCGTGCAGCTTGAATTCTGGGCCTGGGCAATGTCTCTCAGCTCTTCAGCTCATTGATACCACTGTACCACTTGAGCCACAGTGCCCTTTCTACTTTTCAAGTGGGTTATTGGAGATAAGAGTCTCACAGACTTTTCTGCCCAGGCTGGCTTTGAACCACTATCTTCAATCTGAGACTCCTGAGTAGCTAGGATTACAGGCATGAGCCACCAAAGCCCAGATCCAAGTCAATTTGTAAAAAGCAAGCTTATTGAAACTTCTGGCTTTTTCCAATAAACAATCTTACTTTTTAGTATTAGTTTATAACTATGAGTTATTTTTAGATGTAACCGTGAACTTTTTAATAGAATCAAACATAATTTTTACTATTACTCAGTATCTCACAAAATCCACTGTAATTAGCTTTCCCCAAAGTAAATTATTACAGGAAGTGGAGCTGTAGCTCAAGTGGTAGAGCGCTCGCTTTGAGCTGAAGGGCTGAGGGACAGCGCCCAGGCCCAGAGTTCAAGCCCCACGACCGACAAAAAAAAAAAAAAAAAAAAAGTAAATTATTACATACTCCATTACTCACTATTATTACACTCTATATTACATATAGTGTGAAGTGAAAATAGTTTGGATCATTTCATATAAATTATTAGATGGTATTTTAGCATTATAAATTCACATCTGTGATTTTAAAAGAAGGAAAGAAGATTTTAGAGTTAAAATCAAATGTAAATGTGTTGTGTGTCCTAATTAAAGCAAAATTTATGAGTCCATACAGACAAATTTATTTTCTTTCCACTAAAGGCTTTGAAGTAATACTATTGGAAATAGTGAGGCAAGAGGAGGAAGAATTCAAATCATGTCAAAGAATGTGTCTGTTATTCTGCTACCCCCTCCATTAAGAAGACCTACCCGGTCCAGATATCACAAAACTTCAAGTATCTCTCTTAGAAATCTATTTGGAAAAGTTCTAAATCACTGATTATTTATGTATTTTCTGTTAAATGAAACAAAATATAGACACAAAACAACTGAAATAAAATGCACACATATGTTGAAGTCACCACAGGTGGAAAAACAACCAACAAAGTAGAACTCCCCCAGGAACAAAAACTTGTTGTGCCTGTTTGTTTTTAAGCACAAAAACCTGAAATACATGTTACCCTTGAGTAGATCCATAAAGATAACTGTGTCTCAGAAATATGGTTGTGTTAATTTGTAATTAAATTCATCTAGATGAATGTAATATAGCAAATCACGTGAATGGATCAAATTGTTTAAAACAAATGTGACTGTATGTGGAGTGAGAGCTGCACATATTAAAAGAATAAAATAACAAAAATCATGACATACTTAAAAAATTCAGAAATGCAACAAATAAGACCAATGGTATCCATATTGAGACCTAAATCCTACTGATTTAACAAGAACAAAATATGCAAATAATAGAATCTGAGCAGGGTACCTGAGTGTACATAATTGTAAACTACTCCAAATTGTAGAAGACTGAATGTAGGTTATCTAAAGGAAAACATCAACCCATGATATAAATGACATTGAAAATTTCATGAAAAGATAGAAGTAGTTTCTAGAAAATACTATTTTAATAAGTGGTGATCAAAATCTTTCTAGTACTGACAAAATTGCATACCTATTTAGTTAGATCCAAAAAAGACTCAAGTTACGCAAGCTGATTTGAAACTTTGGCAAAGTAGCAGGATACAACTATATTGTTATTATGGATGTTGACTCAGGCATTGAATTAATTTCCTCTTTGATCTGACAAATGAATATATGAAAGAACAAAACTTCAGCTAAATATCAAGACCTAACTAAACCAGAAAAGTGATCATGCAAGCCGTATTGCAACTGGGATAAAAGGAATATCAGTCATACTGATTCTGTATTTATTGTAAATGCTGATTTTTTCATAAATTATTTCCTTTAGCTTGCATTTTTAAAACATTGGTAACTAATTTTGGATTCCTCCTTCAATTTAGTTCTGAGTATAATGTATCACTTCAGTTCCTAACCCATATCCCCAGCACTCACACACACACACAAACACACATACACACAGGAGCTTCACGATGCACCTGCTTGGTGTGTGGAGGGGATGGAGGAGAGTCTCCTCCAGTGGTGGGGCTGAGGGGAGATTCAATCTCCTGGGCCGGTACTGGGGGTGAGGGGTAGTGCTGAGCTGAGGTAAGGCTGCAATTGCCATGATCTGGAAGCCTTAGGACCTAGTCAGGGCTGCGATTGTGGCCAGGGGTGGGGGGCAGGGTCCAGGGGAGCAGGGGTCGGGGTCCAGGGGCACACTTTGGTGGCAACAATGGCCAGGGGTCAAGAGGGCAGGGGCGTATTGCCTCAGGGCGGGGTTGCCCAGGAGAGGAGTGTGGGGCCAAGAGAGAGCTGAGAGAAGAGAGAGCATGAGCACAGGCACCAGTGGAAATGGCTTCAGTGGCTGGCGGCTGCTCTGATCATAGCGTGGGTCCTGGTCGGAAGTGCAGAGCATGTGGCGGCGAGGCATCAATGGCTGCTGAGGCTGTGGCATCTGAGGAGAAGGAGCAGAGGCTGCATGCAGCCACGCCAAGTGCCAGCAGAGCACCGCCTCCTCCCAGTAAGGCTGCTTTTCAAACATGGTGCTGCCGGCTCTGATCCGCAGAGCTTCTTGCAGTCACTTGGCAGAGATGGTGCACCCCTGGCTTGCTTGTGGCCCTTATTTGGTCCCGGCCCCAGATCCTCAGACTCTGGGCGCGCACCTGATCGCAGCCTACAGCTTCTTCCAGCAGCACACGTAAGTGGATGCCCTGCAGTGCAGCACCCCGAGATCCACCCCCTGCTACCTCCCCACACCACCTCTGACACACATACAACTGGCCTGTACCCCCAAGCCCAGCTGTCAACAGTTCTGACTGGGTGATCACATTTCCCATGTCTGTCAGCTTCTGCTAGTGCTCCCAGTCCATCTGGTCTCCTTGTACTCCCCAAGAATCTGCCACGTCGCCCAGAAGTATGTAGGCTGGAAGCAGGGAGTCCATCCATGTATATAGCATTTAGGACCCCATCAAAGTCCCCAACAACCCCCCTCCACCCCAGGTCAGACACCTCTCTGGAGGCACCATGACCCCCTGCTTTGTTTTCTGTCCAGGCTCTGAGGAGACACATGTCTGGGGACTCCAGCGTGCTGGCCTAGGGTTTTGGTGAATGGGGAGTCAAGGCTAGTTGTTCCCAAGGGGAAGGGTCTGTCCCTGGAGAAAGGGGGAGGCAGGGTGGTTCTGCATTATTAGAGCATTGTTCCCCTTGGGTGGTTGCCCCTGGTTCTGACAAGAGAAACCCCGTGCTTGAGCTGGTACATTGCCCAGATGAGAAACCAACAAATTCAGGAGAGGCACTGCTCTGAGACTGTGTGTTTAGGTGTGTATGAGAGAGAGAGAGAGAGAGAGAGAGAGAGAGAGAGAGAGAGAGAGAGAGAGAGAGAGAGAGAGAGAGAGAGAGAGAGAGAGAGACAGAGACAGAGACAGAGACAGAGACAGAGACAGAGACAGAGACAGAGACAGAGACAGAGACAGAGAGAGAGAGATCATCTTTCTCATTGTACAGTCACCATGTCTAAAAAGAACAAAAGCATTTTGGGGTGGGGTTGGGTTGTGGTGTCTGAACTCTGGCCTGTGCGCTGTCCCTTAGCTCTTCAGCTCACTCAGCTCTTCAGCTCAAGGCTAGCACTCTACCACTTGAGCCACAGCACCACTTCTGGCTTTTTTCTTTTATCTTATGTGGTGCTGAGAAATCGAACCCAGGGCCTCATGCATGCAAGGCAAACGCTCTACCACTGAGCTACCTTCCCACCCCGAGCAAAAGTATTTTATTTGTGTGTATGTGTGTATTTGTTGTCTTTTTTTCATTAATGCCCAGTATGAGCCCAGCCACAATTCTTGTTTTCTCTTTCGTTTCATGGCTCCTTTAGAGAAGGTTTCAGTAGATGTACCTTTCCACCACTTTCTTCCCCTTTCCTCCAGCCCACAGTAACTGGTGGGCCTATATGGGTCTCTCCTAGGAGGCCTGTGTGAACTGCAGACCAGAGTGGACACCTGCCCTTCTGTCTTCAGCCAGAAGGCTGATGAGGCTAATGTGACCACAGCCGCACTCTTCCAGACAGTCTGCTCTCATGTGTATAGTTGGAGCTAATTCAAAGTTGGGAATGTGTCTGCCAAACATAATTAGGGAATGAGACAGGGGGAGTAGGGCAGGGGCTGTGAATCTAGGTCGGTCTGGGAAGTGATGAACGGTGTGACATGGCAGATGGTTCACCATGAACGAGGATGAGAGAGGAATCTTACCCAGGGCATTGACAGTGTCCGTCGACATCTGAACAGGAGGCTCCAGACCCCCAATGGTGGCATGGATTCCCTCCCAGGGCAGTGCACTGGTTGGCAGTCCTCCCTCGAGTCCTGCATACTCCAATCTGTGTTCCTCCTGGGCTGTTTATACCTGGGCAATGGTAGGAAAGTGTGTTCCCCCTGCTAGAGCCTGCTTGGGATCAGGACATGGCAGTTAGCTAGGGCTTTCTGAATGCCATTTTCTGTAACCTACTGTAGGCTGTCTGGAAGGAAAAGGGGACTACTGATTTTGGAACCCATTAAGTTTGATTGGGACAAGTGAAATGCCAGATTTCCCAGGGTTTTTTTTTTTTTCCTTGATGCTGGCTATTTCTACTAATGCCTGGAATTCTGGGTCAAATTAGATGGACCATTTTAGACATTAAATTAGACATTCAAAGTGGCACAGGCAGAGTTCCCAAGCCAGATGGTCTCTTGCTATGAACGTTGTGCCTTGACTGCCTTTCTCCAGAAGCTGCTGATTCTCCTCCAGCTCTCTCTAGGGTGACCACCACAGTCAAGGATGTCTTGGGGATCAGAGATTGTGACCTTGCCATCCACAGCCTGCCAGCTGTGAGCAGAGACAAATCCCAGGACCTGTACTGGACTCTGGGAGATTCAGAGACCCGGGATGCCTCAGGGATTCTTTCTCTGCAACATAAAACTTGGGAGCCGGATATGGTGGACCATCCTGTCTGGCCCCAGGGAGTGGATAGGAGGCCCCTTGATCCTGGTGCTCACCTAACAGCAACCTTGTTCACACCTGAGTGGGGAATTGAATGCCACATAGCTGGTCAGTGGCTGGACAGAGATCTTTGAGAAGATAGACATCCCCGAGGCCCTGGAATTCAGTGAGGACATCATGGCTCATGTCTTTGGAACCAAAACAGTTAAGTGCAGTGGCACCAGGAGGGTGGGAAGAGGGATGAGGGAGAACTGTTGGAGAGCTACATCAGGCTTTGCCCTCACCTAGGATGCTTACCTGAATTGGGTGGGACTTTTCTGTAATATTGTCATAGACAGATGCTCATTTATTTATCCAACAAACCATTACAGTGGGTGTCAGGTCCGGGGGTGAGGGTGGGGGTTATACACAATTAAAGGTACCAGTGCTGGTTTCACAGCACATGAAGACATCTTGGTTTGAGCTGGAGATCATTGCTACACTACTGTCATCCTAGCTACTTAGAAGGCCGAGAGGGGAGGATTGAGGCCCATGCAGGAAAGCCTGTAAGACTCTTATCTCCAACTAACTACCAAAAAGAAAACGCCAGAAGTGGATGAGTGGCTCAAGCCATAGACTGTTGGCCTTGAGTAAAAAGGCTCAGAGACAGCACCCAGGATCTGAGTTCAAGGCCCAGAAGTGACACATAGAGAGGAAAGAGAAAGAGAGGAGGAAAGAATGGAGGGAGAAAAGGAGGAAAGGAAGGAAGAAGGGATCATGCAGGCCTTGGTTTGGAGTCCCTGGATCAAGAGAGCCAACCATGCACAATCTCTGTGGGACAGTTTCAGAGCCTAAAGCCAGTATGTAGGACCAAGCCACTGTCCCCTCAGCAACTTCATGACATCCAGGATCTGGGTGGTTGCCGACTGCAGAGGGAAATAGCCTCGGGTAGACACTAGTGCTCAGGGTGGGTCACAGAGTTTCAATCTCCCCTGGCTCACCAAGTTTATTTTCTGGTCAGATAAGAAGAAAATATCCAAGGGCTAGGGAGGTATAGGGTAAGGGAGTGTCCAGAGTGGGGTAGCAAGGGATAAGCAGGAAGATGAAGAGGGAGGACGATCCCAGATCAAGTGTGTCAGGCCATTGAAACCATGACCTCACCTGAAAACCTAGACCATCAGTGATAGAGCCTTCAACCCCGCCACATGGCTATTAAAAGTCCTGGCATTCTGGGTTCACTGTTGATGACCTCACTGTTGTCCACTGCAGGATACCTGTGCAGTACATCCTTGGGGACTGGGACTTTTGCTGGCTCAATCTGAAGATGACACCCTCAGTGTTCATTCCTCAACCAGAGACAGAGGTAACCAGGGCACTGGCACAGGAAAGCGAGGGAATGAGGGCAGGAGTCAGACCAGTGTTGCTCTGAGACTTCCTCTATGGGACTCTAGGGTCCCGTGACTACAATTCTCAGAGGTAGAGGTGGGTCTCTTTGCTTTCTAAGGCTTTAGTCTAGATGGCAGATGTGCGATTTAGAGAGGGCGGACTGAAGGTCGAGGCTGGTGGAAAAACCAGAGGCACTGGGCCTGAGCAGGGTTGTTTCTTTGAGGATACTCACAACCCAGGAATATTCCTGAGATAGATCAGCACTTTTCTCCTTCCCGAAAGAGAGTGACCTAGAGCCCTCCAGTCTGCATCCCTTGGCTGAGGAATTCATTCATTCCCATATCCTTTGGTTGCATAACTAGATCTCACCTGACTGCTCGGTGTCAAGGCAGGACAGTGAGAGATCTTCAGTCCTTGATGAGGTCATGGGATCCTCAGTATGAGATTGTACTTGAATGTCCTGACTTGGTGCATGGTCAGTCCCATCTAAGACTGCCATGATCTAGGACATAGAATCCAGAGAATCAGAGCAGAATGGGTCTATTCTGTAAGTTTTGAGTATTATGTGTGAGCTTTGAGCTCGGATGTGCTCACCTGCTTCCCTTTCTTGGGTGGGTTTATGCTAGAAAAAGCTTAAAACTAGGGCCTGGGCCCATCTGTTGTTTTATGCTCAAAGCTAGCACTCTACCATTTGAGCCACAGCTCCACTTGCAAGGTTTTTGGGTGTTTAATTGGAGATAAGAGTTCTCAACGATTTTTCTGCCAAGGGTGGCATCCAACTGCAGTCTTTAGATCTGTCTCCTGAGGGGATAGGGTGACAGGCATAGAAAAGCATCTTTGGGGGGCTGGGAAGATGGCTCAGTGGTAAAGCGCTTGACTTCCATGCATGAGGCCCTGGGTTCGATTCCCCAGCACCACATAAGAAAAAAAGCCAGAAGTGGCGCTATACCTCAAGTAGTAGAGCACTAGCCTTGAGCTGAAGAGCTGAGGGACAGTGTTGAGGCCCAAAGTTAAGGCACCACTACCAGACCCCCCCCCAAAAAAAGAAAAGCATCTTTGGCCGGGTGCCAGTGGCTCATGGCTGTCACCTCATCCTAAGTACTCAGGAGCTGAGATCTTAGGATCAAGTTTCAAAGCCAGCTTGGGCAGGAAAGACCCTCAGACTCTTCTCTCCAATAAAGCACCAGAAAACTGGACATGGTGCTGAGGCTCAAGTAGTAGAGTGTTGGACTTGAGCTGAAGAGCTCAGGGATAACACCCAGGCCCTGAGTTCAAGCCCCACAACCAACAAAATGAAAGAAAGTAAAACATCATTGCCTGCAAAGGACGGTGGTGGTGTATTTGTGTGTATGTGTGTGTGAGCGGGAGTTGGTACACATTTAGTGCCCCACTCAGTCATCATTTTAGATGGATTGTTCCACACTCTTAGTTCATGGCAGCTGATTCTTGACCACAGGTGAAGCTCTGGGTTGGATGTGGACCACCGGACCTCAGTCTCCTCATGGGACAGTTGTGAGGAAATAAGGGACTAATACAGAGGGATCTCTGGAGCAGGGCCAGGCACAGAGGGAGCAGGTGTCAGATACAGTTCTCAACAATTCTGTGAGCATATAACAGGAAGTTACCAGAAAGGGCTCAGATGGTGTCTGTTATTAATCATGAAACAGGCGTGGGATTATGAAACTAAGCTTGGCTTTCTTTCATCATTGCCCTGTCCCATGAGGAAGGGATCCTTCACTCTATTCATTTTTCCAGCTGGGGAAAATGAGTGATGGAGAAGCCAGGTGACCTACTCATGACCCCCATCTGTCAGGAAGCTCGGCCTGATTTCTATGCCATGCTACCTAGAACAGTGGGTGTTATTCAGTCCACTTCTTGGGGATGGAAGTAGACTTCTTGTCATTTGTGGGGCTTGAATTCTGGTCCTGGATGCTGTCCCTGAGCACCTCAAATCAAGGTTAGGGCTCTACCACATGAGCAACAGCATCTCCTCCCGTTTTCTGTTGGTTCTTTGAGTATAAGTCTCACAGACATTCCTCCTGAGCCAGCTATGAACCACGATCTTCACATCTCAGCCTCCTTTGTAGTTAGGATTATAGGTCTGAGCCACCCGCACCTGGTTTAAGTGTAATTCTGGTCCTCTCTCTCTTTCTCTCTCTCTCTCTCCCTCTCTCCCGCTCTCTTTCTCACTCTCAGGAATTGGTTGAATGAGTGCTGGAGGATGTGGCCCAGCATCCCCATGTGGCTGGAACCCAAGGTGGCCCTCTCATTCTGGAGGTGGGCTGTGGGTCAGGAGCTGTTTTGCTCAGCCTGTTGAACCAGCTTTCTGAAGTAAGCCCCTCTGTGCCCTGGCTAGACCGTGACGGTTATTCATTGTCCATCCCATGAGTCTTGCCCCACATCTCTCTGCTACACTCTTGAATGAAAGCGGATGAGAAGCTGTCCCCTTGTCCCCCTGCCCATCACAATCCCGGGCTTCTGACCTATACGCCCACCTATCTGACAAGACCCTGGATATAAGACAATAAAAACACTCCTGTATACTACCCTTTGCTGGGGAGTGTTATTTTGGTTAGGGGGGAGGGGTTCAGCGGAAAGACCCCAGACCTGAAACATCCCAGGGGACATTTGTTCTTATGACAGAGCCAAGTCATTGCTGTGGACTAGGAGGAAGCCTCCACCAGACTGACCCAGAACAATGCTCAAAGATAGGTAGGTTGTTGAAGTATCAAACCCACTCATGTCTGCTTCCTACTCCCAACAAGGAGATGTAGTGTGAGTGGCCTGGCCCTGGGCCTAAGGGATTATAAATGGATGGTGGCAGTCAGGAGCTCATGGCTCCCACCCATCATCCTGGCTCTTTGGGAGGCTGAGGTCTGATGGTCGTGAATCAGAGCAGCCCGGGAAGGAAAGTCCATGAGATTCTTATCTCCCATAAACCACCTCCCTCCTCAAAACCACAGACAAAAAAGCCAGATGTGGTGCTGTGGCTCAACTGGTAGAGCTCAGCTTTGAACAAAAAAGCTCAGGGATAACACCTAGGCCCTGAATCCAAGCCCTAGGACCAACACAATCATGAAATAAATGAATAGTGTACATCTTTTATCTGACTACCAAGAAAGATGTATTCAGTTTTCTCACTGGTACATGTAGACAAAGGTAAGGAGCTCCCTTTGATGGTCCCCCAACCCTCTCCTTCTCTCCTTTATCTGTCCAGGCTTAGGTTGCAGGACAGAATTCAGATCATCCCCCTGGATGTGACCTTAGGTACCCTCCCTCATCCACCTCCCTTGGGGTCAGGATCCTGGATGCACTCCCTGCTGGGAGGATGAGGTACCACAGAGATGAGGGTAGGTATGCCCAACACTCACACACATACACACACACAAACACACAAACACCCCTAAGCCAACTCAGACTAGCCTTTTCCAAAGACACTTTATCTCCTTGGATTAACTGACCTAGGAGAGGAATTTGATCCCCTGTAACTGATTATTTTAACTGGGGCTTGTTAGTTGACAGGAGATAAACAGGAGCAAACAAAAACCAAAAAGCCTTTGGTGTCTGTCACCTGGGATTCAGGCTCATGCCTGTCATCCTGGGTACTCCAGAGGCTGAAAACTGAGTATCACAGTTTGAAGCCAGCCATAACCTGGAAAGCCTGTGAGACTCTACACTCCATGGAACCACCAAAAAGCTAGAAGTGGAGCTGTGGCTCAAGTGGTAGAGCACCAGCCTTGAGCAATAAAACTCAGAGAGACAGCTCCCAGATCCTCAGTTCAAGCCCACACAAACAAATGGCCGTGTCTTGTTGGCCACAGATTGTTCAGGCCTTGAGGCCCCTCTCACAGAGTGTGATACAACACCTGTCCCTGGGTGGTGTATCAGGGCCTTCAGAAATCTGGTGATGGAATCCAGGGCTTCCCCTTCGTGCATTCTCAACCCACATTGGCTGGAAGGCAGATCCTGACAAGGCTGGCAGCCTGAACAGCTGAGAGGCTCCAGCTTTTCCAAGGTGATCAGAAAGGGCTTCTTGGAGACAACACTTGAAAAGGGGGTCTTGCTTAATTAGGAGGATCTGAAGGAAGCACAGAGAACAAAGGTGCTGCAGATGATGGGCAACATAGAGCGTGTTCATTTCCAGCCAGGGCTGCTGGTGAGAGACTTGGTATAGATGTGCAAGACTGTCCCAAGACAGGCCTGAGGGGTCACAGAAGAACAGCTATCCAGGGCTGGGATTTAGTTTTAGAGGTTGAGGGCTTGCCTAGCACACAGGAAAGCTTGGGTTCCATTCCTAGGTCCTGCATACACAGAAAAAGCTGGAAGTGGCACCGTGGCTCAGGTGAAAGAGCACTCCCCTGCAGACACAGAAAGTCAGGGACAGTCCCGGGCCATGAGGTCCGGCCCCACGTCTGTCACCATAAAACAGTTCTCCCAGAGACCTTTGTGACAAGTGGATGGCTATGCCCTGAAGCTCTTAGTAGATCCATCCGTGCTTTGTGTCTCCTCTGACAGAGGGGAGCTGGACAGTCCTTCTGCCCTGGGCACCCCTGGGCCCGGTTATCAGCAACCTCCCAACGTCTTCCACTGGGACATGGAGCAGCTGACCCAGAAGTCCTCAGGTATCGGTTGGGTGGGGCAGGGGGACATAGGGCAGGCCCCAGAACTCCTTGTGGGTCTGATCTGTCCTGGAAGACCAGACAATCTGGAGGAGGCAGATGGGAACTTAGAGGGGGTTAGTGAGGTTGAGGGAGCCCTTTAAATGCCATTGCCCCACCCAGATTCTAGCCTCCCTTTGCTGTCCCTGAAGGAGGTAGAGGGGTGTCTAGGTGCTAGTGTCTAGAGGAGGACTAGGTGGAAATTCTGAAGGACTAGACACCATAAGCCATGAGCCGGTGACTCACGCCTGTCATGCCACAGCTCTCATCCTGACCACTTGGGAGGCTGAGATCCAGAGGATTTCATTTCCGAGCCCAGGCAGGAAAGTCCCTCCAGATCCTCATCTCCAATCTCCAACTGGAAGTGGCACTGTGGCTCAAGTGGTAGAGCACTGGCCTTGAGGAAAATTAGACATCAGGGACAGTACCCGAGCTCTGAGTTCAAGACCCTCAACCAAACAAAAACAAAAACAAAAAACAAGAAAGAAAGAAAGACACGCTTTTCTTGCTTGCAAGAGATGGTGAAATAGTACAGTTGTTGTGGTTGTGAGACCAGATGCTGGCCTCACAGTACAGACATTTCTAATAACTCACCAGGTTTACCCCAGTGTGAAGCCATAGCAGGGTGGGTGGTGCCTTACCAAATACTCCAGAGGTCGTTGCTTGTGGCAGGCAGGGAGTGGGTGAATGGGAGCAGGGGTGGGATGGTAGTGTCAATTATATGCTCTCCATCCATTGAAGAATGGTTTTGGATGCTGGTGACCAAGTCTGAAGTGTAGGGTTACATTTTGTTTGTGTCTTGATGAGTTGGGTTTTCCCTTGGTATAAGAAGGTGGCTGCAGAGGAGGCTACAATGCTTGATAAGAAATGTACTCCTTATTTTGCCCATGTAATTGTAACCCCTCTGTACAGTATTTTCACAATAAAAAAAGAAAGAAAGAAAAGCGCGGAAGAAAAAAAAAAGAAGTTGGTTGTACCCGGGCACTGCCAGTGGCTCACAACTCTCATCCTAGCTACTCAGGAGGCTAAGATCTGAGGATCATGGTTCAAAGTCAGCTTGGGCAGGAAAGTCTGTGAGACTTCATCACCAATGAAACACCAGAAAATTGGATGTGGTGCTGTGGCTCCAGTAGTAGAGCTCACACGTTCATCTGAAGAGCCGAGGCCCTGCTGGCAGGCCCAAAATTCAAACCCCATAACCTACAACCAAACAAAAGGTAGCTGAATTTTCTGCATAACAGTGTGTACAGTAGAAATGCCATGATGTGTTGTGAACCATTCTAGACATGTGAGAGGCTCTGAGTTTTGTCTACAGTTGGTCTGATGATGGTAGTGCCATCATCTCTGGGGTGGAATATTCAGGGTGCTCAGGGACTGCTAAGGCTTTGGGCTACCAGTGTGTGTGTCTTTGTGTTTGTGTGTCTTTTGTCTGTGTGTGTCTGTGTCTGTGTGTTTGGATGTAGAAGACCTGGGCCTTGAACTCAGGGTCTAGGTGAAGTTCCTATGCTTCTGTGCTCAAGCTACTGCTCTAACATTTGAGCTGCAGCTCCATTTCTGGCTATTTGGTGGTTCATTGGAGATAAGAGCCTCACAGACATTTCTGTGCTGACTGGCTCCTGAGTAACTAGGATGACAGGTGTGAGACACCAGTACCAGTGTGTATATATATGTGTGTGTGTGTGTGTGTGTGTGTGTGTGTGTGTGTGTGTGTGTGTGTGTGTGTGTGTGTATTTCCCTCATCTTTCTCTGTCCCCTACCTGGGTGCCTGTCTTTCTGGCCTTGGATGGTGCCCCTCCTGCACCCAGACTTTGCCTTTAGCCTCCTATCAGGGTCTACAATGAGTAGACCTAAATTGCCAGAGACCTGAGTTCAAGCTTTTCTTTGGGGCCCAAGTCCAGCTGTCCAAATCTTTGGCCGTCTCCAGGGGATTCTGTGTCAGCCGGGCCAGCTGCAATAAAGTCTTGCCTGTCTCTAGGTGGGGAACTCAGACATAGGATGTCCTGCCCTTTTCCTCAGCTAGACCTCTGGCTGCATGTCCCTCTCAGCAGGCTGGCAGTGGAGTGGGGTAAGAGGGTTGCCAGTGGCTCTGGCCAACTCCAGCTTGATAGTGGACTGAAGGCCACCCAAGCAAGGAGGATTCCGGGCTACATTGGAGGTGAGGCCAAGGTGGCTTGGAAGTATCTGTTAGTGTCTAGGAAATGTTCACGTACTTTATCGCAGGCAAGTCTATCTTCCAGCCCCAGCTGGGCCTCTCCAATCCTTTTAGAGAATTATGGATGCCCAGAATACAGAGGCACAGATTTTAGATTCCAGGGCCAGGGAATTGGGGGAGGAGAGACTGGTATGGCCAATACTTCAATGTTCTGGGGCATTAGCCTTGATCTGGGTATGCCCTCATTTTGCACATCACTTCTTAACCCAGAGCTGGCCAGAAACAGGCCACTTGTGGTGCCACTGTGGAAGTGGCAGGAGTGGAAGTGAGATCTAGTATGATCAAAATCTGGATTTACAGCCTGGGGGGGGGGGGTTAAAAGATGTCTTGTAAAAAACAACTCTTAGAGCTGGAACTCAGGGCCTAGGCACCGAGCTTCCTTTGCTCAAATCTAACACTCTACCACTTGAACCACAGCTCACATTTCATCTTTTTTAGTAGTTTAATGGAGGTAAGAGTCTCACAAACTTTCCTGCCTGGGCTGGCTTCAAGCTGCCATCTTAAGAGCTCAGCCTCTTGAGTAGCTAGGATTGCTGGCATAAGCCACTGGCACCTGCTAAGGATGTTAGTGTGTGTGTGTGTGTGTGTGTGTGTGTGTGTGTGTGTCTGTGTGTCTGTGTGTCTGTGTGTCTGTCTGTGTGTGTGTGTGTGTGTGTGTGTGTGTGTGTGTGTGTGTGTGTGTGTGTGTGTGTTTACCAGGGCTTGAACTCAGAGCCTAGGTGGTATCCTTTAGCTTGTTTGCACAGGTTGGTGCTCTACCACTTTTACTCCAGTAGCTCTGCTTCCCAGCTTTTTGGTGATTCATTGGAGATAAGAGTATGCACAGGCTAGCTTTGAATTTGATTGATCCTCATGTGTCAGCCTTGAGTAGCTAGGATTATAGGCATGAGCCACTGGCATCCAGCTGCAAGGATGTCTCTTCATAGTGTCCTCTGTTCTAACAGCTGTCTACTTGCCCTGGCCTAGATCTCTGATCTCCACATCAGCTCCCAGCAGCCCTTGACTGTGTGGAGAACATAAAGCTCAAACCTGTCAAGCATCCTATTTCTATGGCCTCAGGGGAGGGTAAGTTTCCTTTGAAGCCTGGAGAAGTAGGGGTAGAGGGAGGAAGGTTAGCTGTGGGTGGGAGCTAGGCTGGGAGAGAGGTACACTGTCTTAGCCAAGAAGGAAAGTGTGGCCAGATGTTAATAGCTTATGCTCTCCTATTCTGAGCTCCTGAGGAGGCTGAGATCTAAGGATTGGCATTCAGAGGCAGCCCAGCTCATTTTTCTTTCTTTCTTTCTTTTCTTTTCTTTTTTTTTTTAGTATCTGTAGGATCTATTTTTGTGTGTGTGTGAAAATACTGTACAGAGGAGTTACAATTACATAGGCAAGATAATGAGTACATTCTTATCACCAGCTCATTTTTTTAAAGTGTGTGAGACTCTCCTTTCCCAATAACCTCCTGAAAGCTAGAAGAAAAAGTGTGGATCAAGTGGTAGATTTGCTAGCCTTGAATGAAAAAAGTAAGGGACAGAACCCGGATCCTGAGTTCAAGCCCTAGTAACAAGATGTGCCCATGCACACACACATGCACACACACACACACACACACACACACACACACACACACACACACACACACACACACACACACACACACACACTCACACAGGAAGGTGGTAATGATGAGTTGAGCTAAAACTGAGGGCAGCCCAGAGGCACAGTCATAGTAAACTCTTGACATGTCACTTATTTCTCCCCAACTCTTTCTTGGGCTGAGGTGTCTGGGCCATAGCAGTAAGTTCCATGGAACTTGCACATCCATCCATACCTAGGGTACAGGACCAAGGGAAGAACACGATGGATGCTCATTTATACTCAGTGCATGATTGCAGACCTTCATCTGCCGCTGAACATTGGTGAGGAAAGCAATGCTTTGAGCCCTGGGACTCCTGGGATAGCCACTGCTACAAGCAGCAGCCATCCAGCTGTGGATTCCTGAGCCTACAAGTCTTTCATGAGCCCAACTCAACACCCACCCAAGGTGTGACTGACAAATTTGCCCCCGTGCCATCTTGCAGCTCTTGCCCTTCCTGGCCCAGAAACCTGGCCTGAAATATTGATTCACTGCTCAGATCCACACTGCACCCATGACAGATGCCATTCTGATGACCTGGCCAATGACATCCGTGCCCTAAGGCTAGATCCTTCTCTGCTACTTTGGCTCGGTCTGTAGGCAAAAGGCTAACAAAGAGGATGCTTTCTAGACTTGTAGGACACCTAGATATTGGGAGACACTTAGGGGCCCACTGGAAATTACTCTGCCTAAAGCCACAGAGTGAGGTTCAAGCAGGCCAGGTGTTGGTCATGTGCGGCGAATGCCTTCTCGACCAGCGAGGAAGAACGACTACCACACCAGGAGTCTTCTCAGATCACGCTTTATTGGAGAGACTTGTTATTGTAGGAGAGCTTGAGCGTGAGAGAGCGTGCACCCAAAACATGGCCGCTTATATAGGGAATAGGAACACGGGTCATTCTATCATTGGTCGTCTGCCTTTAACTGTCACCAGGTGCCACGGGATTGGCTGGGGACTCTACGTGGCTCACGCATGCGCAAAGCCCAGGACCCACCGTCCCGCCAAGCACTGCCTAATATGGACCTCAAAGCTGCAAGGGAGTGGGCGGAGTCTAATTGCGTTCGCCCCGGCTCCCTGCAGTCATGGAGCTTGAACTCTGGGCCTGGGCACTGTCCCTTCAGCTCTTCAGCTTACCAATTGAGCCACAGTAACACTTCCAGTTTTCCTGTGGTTCATTGGAGATCAGAGTCGCCCGGATTTTCCTGCAGGGGCTGGCTTTGAACCATGATCCTCAGATCTCAGCCTCCTGAGGAGCTAGGAGGATAGGCATGAACCACCAGTACCCACTTATTTGGACTTTCACCCCAGTGGACTAAGAACTCCTGAAAACTTTTCTTTTTTTGTTTTTATTTGCAAGTACTGGGGCTTGAACTTAGATTCTGGGCTCCAGTCTCTTTAATTTTTGCCTCAAGGCTGGCACTCTACCACTTGAGCCACAGCTCCATTTCTGGCTTTTGGTAGTTCATCAGGAAGAAGAGTCTCACTAACTTTCCTCCCCTGAGCTGGCTTTGACCCACGACTTCTGATCTCAGTTTTTGAGTAGCTAGGATTTGCAGGGGTTGAGCCACCAGTGGCATTGGGCTAGAAGCTTTTCTTAAGCAAGTGTTCTTCCCTGCATTTGCCCTGACTCCTCCATGCAAAGGAGGCCTGTAGGTCAGGAGCTGTGAAAAATAGACTTCCAACCACAGGAAATGGCTGGGGTCCATGGTGAAAAGCCAAGCTAATCTTCCCTCTAGGCCCCAATCTGGGACCTCCACCATCTGCCCTCCCTGTGACTCAAGTACAAACCTTGGGCCTGCCTTGAATGTCCTGCTGGACTTGTCTGAAGCCACAGAACCTTCTTTCCACCCACACCACCTATTCTACACTACACCTCTGGAAACTTTGTGCATGTTGTACCTTCTGCCCGAGGCTCTCTATCTTGTTCCACATCTTAGAACTCCTGTGGAATTTTGGCACTGGTTATATCACTTCCAGGAGCAAGTCTTTCCTTCCCTTCTCCCTCTTTTTTTTTTTTTAATATTGAGTTGCTAGAGATGGAACTTATGCAGGCTGACTGGCAAATGCTCTAGCTTGGTGTGTGTGTGTGTGTGTGTCTGTGTGTGTGTGTGTGTTTGCCAGTCCTGAGGTTCGAATTCATGGCCTGGATGCTATCCCTGAGGTTTTGTGGTCAAGGCTAGCACTCTATTCCTTGAACCACAGCTCTACTTCTGACTTTTTGGGTGTTTGATTGGAGAAAAGTGTCTCAGATAGACTTTCCTGCTTGCAATTGTGATCCTCAGATCTCAGCCTCCTGAATAGCTAAGGTTACAGGGGTGAGCCACCAGCAACTGTCCTCTACCCTACATCTTACCTCTAACCTTGGCCCTCCTATGAGTACCAGAAGAATATGTCTCACCAGGCTCAGTTTTTTCAAGTCTTGGGGTTTGAATTCAGAGTCTGGGCATGTTCCTGAGTTTCTTTTGGTCAAGGCTAGCACTCTTTATCACTTAAGCCACAGTGCCACTTTTGGCTTTTTCTATTTCTGTGATACTGAGGAATCGAACCCAGGGCTTCGTGTGTGCTAGGTAAGCACTCTACCACTAAGCCACATTCGCAGCCCACGACTCACTTCTGACAGGAACTATGAGGGTGGGATTTATTGGCTTACCCCTTTTGGAGCAGAAATCGCTGGCTATTTCATATTGTTGCCAGGATTTGGGACCAGCCTGTTACTCAGCAATGAGGAATGGTAAATGAGGGATAGCCATCAGGCCTAGAGGAGTAGGTTCACATATCCTACAGAGGGATAGAGAATATGGAGCCAGAACCTTTGACAACTCCTACAGCCTAGGAACTGTGGTCTCCCTGGAGACAGTGGCTGGCTGCTAGGTGTACCAATGGGACATCTCAGTCAGAACATAAGGCACCTGTTGCACAGCCCAGGCAAAGCCCACGGGGCTTCAGTTATTAAATGGCAGAGAAGGATGCTTTGTTCAAGCTGCTGGCTCAGATTGAAGACTCTCTGAGGACTTGCCCAAGTTGGGGGGATGGACATGGGAAACCTACTGAATGCCCATCATCCATACATCATCCATCCATTCACAGAGACATGGAGTTATCGCCCTTTTTTTTGCGGGGGGTGAGGCAGGTCCAGGGTTGTACTATGAGCCTAGGCCCTGTTCCTGAGCTCCTTTTGTTCAAGGATAGCACCCTGCCCTTGAGCCACAGCCCCACTCATGGTTTTTTTTTCCTCTGTGATCTCTTACAAAGAAGAATGTTGTGGACTTTTCTGCCCATGATGAATTCAAATTGGCATTCTCTACATCTCAGCCTCAAGAGGAGTTAGGATTATAGGCAGGAACCACTGACACCTGGCTTTCTTTTCTTCTTGTTGTTCTTTTCTTCCATCGTGACAATCTGAAATCTTCACGGTGTCATTCCAATGGTTTGCATTCAAAGTAATCTACCCAGGCAAGGAATTCGAAAGCTATGACTATCACCCACAAATGGAGGGAGATCTTGATGAACTCATTCCTGTTCATGTGAATACCAACGGAATGTTATAAAAGTAATAATTAAATTTGCAGTTAATTCATGATTCTATTTTAGAATGCCACACAAAAATTATTGGATTTATATCTTCCATTCTAGCACAATGGTATGATTAAGGATATTGACTAATTTTTAATTAATGCTTTTATAAGTATTCAAACATGATACTTCATTAAATGCAGTTATAATTTAGTAACTAATAATTGGTAATAACATATATAATTTAATAATATCCCCACATTCCCTCTTTGTATGTGTGGGTATATATATACATATATAGAGAGGTATATATGTGTATATATATATAATATCAATCTACACATGTATCTATTAGGCACTACTGTGGCTTGATCACAGGTCTTCAGAATTTCCTGGATGCTCAGTTTGCCGGAGGATGGTGTGCTAAGACTGTACCCCATTTATGGATAGGGTATTTTAGGCTGAGTTGAAATCCCAGCATGGCCAAAAATTTATTTGTGGAGTAAGAAGCCAATTTGACACATTTTTTATCCTTCTCTGTGAAAGTTCTTGGTCTCAATATGATGTATAATTCCATATGCAAATATGTCGTATGTGATATGATGTAATAAAGGAAATGTTATATGTGTAATAATACTAAATAAATAAGGGTAATAAATTTCATATGCAATAGAACCCATATATGTAAATAGATATCATATATATGAATATTATTTTTTCCAGTGATGGGGCTTCAATTCAGGCCCTGGGAACTGGTCTGAATTTCTTTTTTCTTTTTTCTTTCTTATTTTTATTTTGCCAGTCAAAGTGCCTGAACTCTAGGAGTGGACACTGTCCCTCAGCTCTTCAGTTCAAGGAAAGCACTCTACCACTTGACCTACAGTGCGACTTCCAGCTTTTTCTGCTTATGTGGTGCTGAGGAATTGAACCCAGGGCCTCATGAATGCAAGGCAAGCACTCTACCACTGAGCCACCTTCCCAGCCCCATGAAATTCTTGTGTTTAAGGGTGGTTAGCTTTCCCCTTCACACACAGTGTCACAGAGTTACCCAGACCCTCACTTCAAATCCCAGGCCAGGCCTGCTAGAAAAATGGTGCAATTTCCTAGCCAGGGTCGTATTGTTATTATTACTTTTTTTTGGCCTAGCACAGGGCTTGAATTCAGGTCTTCCCATCTCTGCCACAGCTGATCATTGGATCCTACTACCCTACTTCAAATTTCGGGGCTGGCAAAAAAATAAAAAAATAAAAAGGAGAAGGATAAAATTGAGAAGTTCAAGAAGGTGGTTTTACTTTTTTTTCCTTTTGTATTGTGACCACCTGGTTCTAAATGACAAGCCCCAGAATGTGTACATGACATTGCATTGCTAATGTTAGGCGGGCTATTAGGGAAGCCATAGCTGAAACAAGCAACTTAGGCCTGGAGGTCGAATCTTGGAACTGCCACTAATGAATGATGGGAGGCTCTAAGAAATGCATTCTGCTATACATCCGTACAAATGCAATGTTATAAAAGTAACATTTAAATTAGTAGTTAGTGTATGATTATATTATAAAAGTATACATAACAATTATTCTACATTGATTAATTTTCAATTAATACTTTATTATGTATACAATCATGATACTTAAAAAAGGAAGGAATAATTTAATTGCCAATAATTGGTAGTAATATCATATATGCAGTTTCAATATATAGAGACATCTCTTTTGTTTTATACATACACATCTATCTATCTATCTATCTATCTATCTATCTATCTATCTATCTATCTATCTATCTATCTATCTATCTATCTCTATATACCAATCTACACATTTATCTGTTTATACACTTGTCACTCCTGGGGCACAGTGTTAGAGTGATCACTGAGTATGTGCAAAGTCCTGGGTTCCATTCCTCACTACCACTTGCACAGAAAGATCCAGAAATCATGCTGTTGCTCAAGCAGTCGAGTACTAGCTTTGAGCAGAAAATTTAGGGACCGTGTCTAGACACTTACTCAAGATGCAGAACTGGCACCAAAACAAAATGATAGAATATACTGACTGCAAAGATATAAGGATAGGACTGCAAATACATCATCGTAGAGCAAGCTAGGAGTCTGGTGCTGAGAGCTGCCATCTAACATGACTTAGCAAGAGGTAAACTGCTGCAACCCAGCTACACAGAACCAGATACTTGTGGCTCTCTCAGCCCTGTCATCCAAGATACTGGGGGGCTGAGATCAGACACTGGTGGTTTTAAAATCCAGCCCTGACAGGAAGTCTGAAAAACTCTGAGCTGTGGCTCAAAGTGGTAGAGCTCTAGCCTTGAGCAAAATATCATAGGATAGTACCCCCAAACTTTCAGTGGAATCCCCGTGGCTGACTGCCCACCTCCCCCCAAAAAACCCAACCCTCTAAATCATTAGATGTGAACTTTGTGTAGTTTGGTGACACTGATGAAAGCACCCTAATTCTAATGATAACATGTGGGATACAGCTATGTCATGAGTCTTATATGAGGAATGGTGTACTGAGTGCATTCTTGTATATGGTCCTTGTAAAAGCTCCACAGATTATTGTGCAGATGAGAACTTTGAGTTTCAGATATGTCCCCATGTCAGTGCCAAAATGATGTATGTACTGAACTCTAGTGAGTTTTCTCCTGCAGACAATTGTTTTGGTTTATTTTTCTCAGTCATAAACCTTGAACTCAGGGCCTAGCCACTGTCCCTTCCCTGTTGGGCTCATGGCTAGCACCCTACCAAGGGAGAACCAAGGACACTCATACAAATGTGTTACAGTCTAGGCATCTGTGGCTGATATCTGTCATCTTGCCTACTTTGACACATTTTTTTCCTTCTCTGTAAAAATCCTGGGTCTCAGTATGAAGTATAATCCATATGCAAATATATCCATGTGATAAGATGCAATAAATTAAATAAATGTTATATATGTAATAATACTAAATAGAAAATAAATAATGAATAAATAAGGGTAATAAATGTCATATGGAGTAAGCCCATGTATGTAAAAAATCACATATATGAATATTAATTTTTCTAGTGCTGGTGCTTAAATTCAGGCCTGGAAACTGGTCTGAAATTCTTGTCTTCAACAACAGTGAGCTTCCCTTCCTCCACAGTGTCTCAGAGTTTCCCAGACTCTGAGTTCAAATGCCAGGCCTGCCAGAAAAATGGAGCAAATTACAAGTCACGGCCTTAATTTATTTTGTCCAGGCCCTAGGCTTGAACTCAGCTTGTGGCAATTCTGCCTCAGGTTTGATCACCCTAGGCTGAGGTGCAGCCAATGGACCCACAGACCATTCTGAGATCCTAGGACCCGAGTTCAAATCTCGGGACTGATAAAAAAAAGGAGAAGGGTAGGGAAGGTGGCTCAGTAGTAGAGTGCTTGCCTTACATGCATAAGGCCCTGGGCTCGATTCCTCAGCACCACATAAGCAGAAAAAAAGCTGGAAGTGGTGCTATGACTCAAGTGGTAGAATCCTAGTCTTGAGCTGAATAGTTAAGGAAGTGTCCAGACCCAGATTTCTGGCCCCAAAACCAACAAAAAAGAAAAAAAAAGGGAGAGGTGGGGGAAAAAAGAATAAGGCTAAAACTGGGAAGTTCCAGAAGGCAGTTTTACTTTGTTTTTTCCTTTGCATTATGACCATCCTGGGTCTAAATGAAAGGGCCCGGAAAGAGTATGTGACCTTACACTGCTGAAGTTTGGTGGCTTTCAGGCAAGCCATAGCCAAAACCAGCAACTTAGGCCCAGGGTTCAAATCCCGTGACCGCCACCTACAAATGGTGGGAGATCCTAAGAAACGCATTCTGACATACATCCATAAGAATGGAATGTTGTAAAAGTAACAATTATATTAGTAGTTAGCATATGATTATATTTTAAAATTAGAAACAATAATCATAGTACCTTGACTAATTTTCAATTAATACTTTATTATATTTTCATCAATGAGAAATGAAGGAATAATTTAGTTATGGATAATTGTTAGTAATATAGTATATGTAATTTAGTAATATAAAGATATCTTTCTTATTTTATACATACATATATATATATGTGTGTATATATATAAGCTATCTATATATCTATTTCTACACTTGTCACTCCTGGGGCTCAGTGGTAGAGTGCTTGCCTAGTATGTATGAAGCTCTGGGTTCTTTTCCACACTATCACATGCACAGAAAAGCCGGAAGTGGTGCTGTCACTCCAGCACCAAAGAAAAGTTAGAATGTTCTAACTGTAACTATACAAGGCCAGGACTTTAAATACTTCATGACAGAGCAAGCTGGGAATCTGAACATGACCACTGCCATCTATCCTGACAGCCAGATGTTAACAGCTGCAAACCAACACCATTGAACTAGATGCTGCTGGCTCACCCGTAGCTGCTCAGGGGATGAGATCTGACACTGGTGGGTTGAAAACTCAGCCCTGGCAGGAAGTCTGTGAGACTCTGAGCTGTGCCTGAAGGTGGTAGAGTTCTAGCCTTGAGGAAAAGATCTTAGGACAGTACCCACAACCGATGAGTGCAACCCCTGAGTCTGATGACCCTTCCTCCCCCCACCTCCCGACTAACCATCCATCCAAACAATTAGATGTGAACTTATGTGGTTCGTGACATGTTTCTGAAGGAATGGTGATACTGATGAAAGCATCCTAATTCTAATGACAGCTTGTGGGATACAGCTATATGAAGAGTTCTTCCTGGGGTGCTGGGTGCTGAGTCCTTCCTGGGGTGCTAGGTCCTTCACGGGGTGCTGTGTGCTGAGTCCTTCACGGGGTGTATTCTTTCATCTGATCCTTATCAGAGCTCCACAAGTAAGATGATTGTGCAGATGAGAAACTTGAGGCACAGATATTTCACAAGACAGGGTCAAATTTATCTATGTACTGAACTCTATTGAGTTGTCTCCTGCAGACAATTGTTTTGGATTAGTTTTCTCCATCATGAACCTTGAACTCGGAGCCTAGACTCTGATTTTCCTCTTATGCTCAAGGCTAGCACTCTACCACGCGGAGCCAAGGACCCCCTCACAGCAAAGTGTCACGGGTTAGGTGTCTTTAGCTGAGGTCTATCATCCTGCCTGCTCAGGAAGCTGAGGATCTGTGTTCAAAAATATCCCACACACAAAAGGTCCAATGACACTATCATCTCCTATTTACCACTTAGAAACTTGAAATGGAAGCTGGGTGCCGGTGACTCATGCCTGTTATCCTAGCTACTTACTCAGTAGGCTGAGAGCTCAGGATCACAGTCAAAAGCCAGCCTGAGAAGGAGAATACTTGAGATGGTTATCTCCAATGAACCACCAGAAAACCTGAATGGGCTCTGTAGCTCAAGTGGTACAGCTCTAAACTTGAGCTGAAGAGCTGACTGACAGCACCCAGGCCCAGACTTCAACTCCTCCAACTTACAAGAAAAGAAAGAAAGAAACCTGAAATACAGTGCTGAGAATGGGTTTTAGGGGTAGAGTGCTTTGCGTGTATGAAACCCTCCTTGGAATCCTCAGTGGCACATCACTAGAAAAAAGCCTGTAGTGGCTCTGTGGCTCAAGTGGTAGAGTGCTATCTTTGTACAGGAGAAACTCAGGTACAGTGCTCAGGTCCTGAGTTCAAGCTCCAGGACTGGTATATGCACACAAATTACCATCTCCCCTCCCCCACACACACACAGATACCGGAAGTGAAACTGTGACATCAAAGGGTTAAGCACTGGGAAGTAGGTCCTGAGAGGAGACTTGATCTGGTACAGCTTCTTTCAAGGCTTTGCCTTTGTTATAGGGATTTTAGAAAAACAACTTTAAACAAGGTTAACTAGAACTTGGCTCCAACCAGCCCTGTTCCTGGAATGGAGAGAATGCCTCTAGGTCCCCCTCCCCTTAACAACCTAACCCACCTTGATTGTTGAGTTAAAGACTGACCTATAAAACAGATAGGTTGTAATCTGGCTCCAACTGCCCGACAACACCTGCTTGCAGTGGTAAACCCTGACTTTCACACAGTAAACTCTGCCTATTGGCCGCCTGAGTGTGGTCTGGTATGACCATGCAATCCTTTTGTGTGGTATGATCCCATTGGTCACCTGTGCATGACCAGGCTCAACCTTATCGATTTTGACTTTAAAAATCAAAGAATGGGGGCTGCTCAGGGTAGCAGTATCAGCTCCTTAGCCTGTGCTGTGGCCCTGGCCGGTCAGTGTAGGAAACTTCTCAATAAAGTTGCTTCTTTGTAAACAACTTTGCTGAGGTGGGCTCTGTCACTCCAGACGACTAGGTGGGTTTGCCTGCCTGAGTAGGGGTCTTCCTACTACACACTGAGCTTCTGAGCTCATGGTCAGTACTCAGGCCCTGTGTTCAACCTGGAAACCTAGCCACCCAAGGCCCAACTAGGAGAGGTCAAAGGTTTCCAAACCTGATGAGCTCCACCAGCCCTACATAACAGGGAATATTGTGATTTTGCAAATGTGCTTAGATGTAGCAAGCTTCCGAAAACCTAGGGAGGCACCGTTGCCAATAATGAATCATTGAATTAGGTTCAGCTCCCTAGTTGTTGTCTGCCAGAAGGAATCTTGAATTAATTGTAGCAGTTTGTTTCAACACTGGAACACAGTCTAACAAAGATAGGATAAGTGCAGGGAACATGGCCTGCCACGGGAGGTGGCACAAATGAAGGCTTCCTGTCACAACAGAGCACTGAGGAGAGAGATATCTTGGGGTACAAAGAGGCCTTTTTCTCCTGGTCTTCAGGGTCTGCCCACACTCATCATCACTAATTGGCACAGAAAGAGTTGTTTGTTACAGAGCAGGAGTGAGGCCTTTTGTCTGCCTATTCCAACAAAGAGGCAGAATTCCTCCAGCAGCCTGGGGTTTGGAGAAACCCTCAGGCTACACTGGGAACAAGGAGGGGAGCCCTGAAATATGCACTGGCTTGAAAGCACCCTCTGTGCTATGAAATCATTCTATTCAAAGCAAATTTCCTAGCTGGGTGCCTTTCTTCATAGCGACTCTGGATGTTCACCAATAGAAATACATTCACACATACACAGACACATGGAGTTACTGGCTCTATTTTTTTTTTTTTTTTTTGGTGCAGGTCCTGAGGCTTGAACTGTGAGCTTAGACATTGTCCCTGAGCTCCTTTTTCACAAGGAAACACTTTATTGTGCCTTAAACCATGATACATCATTAAATGAAGACATAATTTCATAACTAATAATTATTAGTAATATATTACATGTAATTTAATGATATATAGACATCTCATATTCTATAAATATTTTTATATATTTAAACATACACTGGGATATACATATACATCTCTCTCTTTTTCTCTCACTCTCTATGCATATATGTATTTGCAGCAATTTACGCATCTATCTACTTATATATTGGCCACTCCTGGAGGTTAAACTTAGGTCCTGGGAACTCACTTGCAATGTAATTGTTTTAGACTGCTGCACTTACATTGATCCCTTGATGAATTGGGCATTCCAGGCTCTGAGTTCAAATCCCAGCAGTGCCAAAGACAATAGGTGGATTAAGCAGCCAATGTTGACCTGCTCTGCTGTCTGTGAAAATATTGCTTACTAGGTACAATATGTAATAACTTTTTTTTTTTTTTTGTCGGTCGTGGGGCTTGAACTCTGGGTCTGGGCTCTGTCCTTCAGCTCTTCAGCTCAAGGCGAGCACTCTACCACTTGAGCTACAGCGCCACTTCCAGTTTTCTGGTGGTTTATTGGAGATAGGAGTCTCTCGGTGTCTCCTGCCCTGGCTGGCTTTGAACCGCAATCCTCCGATCTCAGCTTCCTGAGTAGCTAGGATTACAGGCGTGAGCCACCAGCACCTGGCTAATATGTAATACCTATGCAAATACATATATATGATGTACATTATAAATCTATATAAATATTATTTTGCCAGTCCTGGGGCTATAATTCATGCCCTGGGAAATGGTCTTGACTTTCTTTTATTCAAGGAGGGTGAGCTTCCACTTCACACACAGCAAAATAGAGTTATCCAGGCCCTGATTTCAAATCCCAGGTATGGCAGATAAAATGTCCCAAATTCCAAGCCAGAACCTTAATTTTTTGGGGGGAGGTCAGGCACAGGGCTTGAACTCAGGTCATCACAAGTCTGCCTCAACCTTGATTGCCCTAGGCTGGGGTGCAGCTTTTACACCCACAGATCATCCAGGGATCCTAGGACCCAATTTCAACTCCCAGCACTGGCCAACAAACAAACCAAAATGGAAGAGGAAAAACCAGAAAGTTTTACACAATAGTTTTACGTTTGTTTCTTTTGCACAGTGACCATCCTGGTTCTCACTGACTTGGCTTGAAAATTGTACATGACTTTGCATGGCTGAGGCTGGTGGGCGGTCAGTGAAGCCTGAGGTTAACCCAGACACCTGGGCCCTGAGTTCGATCCTAGGACTGCCATATACACATGGTTGAAGATCCTAGGAAACTGGTTCTTATCTCTAGGAACACTAATAGAATGTTTGAAATGTACTAATTGAATTACTAATTAACTAGTCTTTCTAATGTAAGATTGTATGCATTAAATATAGGTCTTTGATTAATTTAATTAATACCTTATTAAGTCTTCTACCATGATTAATTAATGGAGGAATAATTTTAGACTGAATAATTAGTAGTAATAGAATATACAAAAGTAAGATATAGACATCACTTTTTATATAGAGTTATACACTAGAATCTACACAAATGTCTATTTGTCTCCCTCTGTATATGTTTATAGATGCATATACATATGTAAATACACACACACTGAATTTTACACATCTATGTGTTTATGTGTTGACCACTTCTAGGGCCAAATTTGCCCGACAACTTCGTTTGCATCAGACTGGTGTGCTAACATTTATCTACTCCCCATTCATGAAATGGGCTTTCTAGGCCCTGCGTTCAAATCACAGAACTGCCAAAAACTTAAGTAATCCTGGTGGAAGAAGCCAAATGTCTCATTTGTTTTCTGTATCGGTGAAAGTCCTGGGTGACAGGAATGAGGTATAGTACATTGGCAAATCTATGTCCTATGTAATAAGATGTAAAAAAGGTTATGTGTGTAATCATACTCACTAAAATACATAAGAAATAAATAAAACACAAAATAAAATGAATAACCACACTAACTGCAATATGCAGTAAAAATGTGTATGTAAATATGAATCCTGTATTTAAAATGCATGAGAATATTATTTTTGCAAGAGCTAGGATTTGAATTCAGGCCCTGGGAACAGGCCTGACTTTCTTGTCTACGAGCAGGGTGAGCTTCTCCTTCTCGCACAGTGCTGTAGATGTACCTAGGACCTGAGTTCAAATCCCAGGACTGACAGAAAAATATGGCATGAATAACAAACCTGAAGTAGAGGGCTGGGAATGTGCCTTAGGGATAGAGTGCTTTGCAAATCTATGAAACCCTGGACTTGACTTCTCAGCAACACATCACTAGCAAAAAGCCTGAAGTGGCTCTGTGGCTCAAGTGGGAGAGGGCTATTCTTGTACAAGAGTAACTAGGTACAGTGCTCAGGTCCTGAGTTCAAACCCCAGTACTGGTGTATGTGCGCGCGCGCGCACACACACACACACACACACACACACACACACACACACACACACACACACACACACAGACCAGAAGTAAAGCTGTGACACAAAATGGTAAATCATTGGGCTCCTGCGCTGAGCTCATGGTCAGCACCCAGGCCCTGTGTTCAACCCCAAAACCTTGCCACACAGGGCTCAACTAGGAGAGTGCAAAGGTTTCAAAACCTAATGTGTTTCAGCAGTCCTAGATGACAGGAAGCATGGTGAGATCAGACATGTGCTTGGATTTCCAAAGGTTTCAGAAACCTAGCAGAGGCATCATAGGCCCATCATCACCCTCAATGAAACATTTCTTGAACTTAAGTGCCCTAGTTGTCTGCCAGAAGGACTCCTGAATTATATTGAGCACTGTATCTGAACACCAGAATATAGTCTCACAAAGGCAGGATAAGTGCTGGGAACTTGGCCTGCCACATGAGGTGGCACAAATGAAGGCTTCCTGTCAACAGGAGTACTGGGGAGAGAGATAGCTTGGGGTACAAAGAGGCCTTTTTGTCCTGACCTTCAGAGCCCATCCACACTCATCCTCACTAATTGGCCCAGATGGAGTTGTTTGTTACAGAGCTGTACAGGACTGAGGTCTTTTGTCTGCATGTTCAAACAATGAGAGAGCCTTCTTCCAGCAGGCCTGGGAGGCAGAGAAACCCTCAGGCTGCACTGGGAACTGTGAGGGGAGCCCAGGAACATGCACTGTCATGAAAGCAGTCTCTGTTATGAAATCATTGTATTGAAAACCAATTTTCTAGCTTGGTGCCTTTCATCATAGCTACTCTGGAGCTTCACCTATAGGAATATATTCACACATACACAAAGACATGGAAGCAGGTCCTGGGCTTGAACTATGAGCATAGGCCTTGTCCCTGAGTTACTTGTGCTCAAGGGTATTGCATTAACCTTGAGCCACAGCCCCACTTCTGGGTTTTCTGTGATGTCTTAGAAATAACAGTGTCATGGACTTTCCTATGCTGGCTAGATTCAAACTCAGATTCTCTACATCTCAGCCTCCTGAGGAGCTGGGATTACAGTCAGCAGCCACTGGCACCTGCCTTTCTTTTCTTCTTCATTTTTTAATCTGGACAATCTGACTACTTAACAGCATCATTCCAATGCTTTGAATTTATAAGTCCACTACTCAATGTTCTTTATAGGTGCTTTCTCTGAGAAGGATTTTCTCTCCTCCTCTTCTCCTCTGGTCATAGGTTTGAAGCAAAGAGTGAGAAATGAGTGTGACATGATTTTGGCAGCAAATGTCCACAGGACACGCCAGTTCAGTCACTTAGCATTGAGCTGCAGTGAATTTACTGTCTCAGGACGAGAGGTCCAAAAGCTGGAGTGATCCTCATACTGTCTGAATTGCTCCTTAGGCCTATAAAATTATCTTATACTTATGAATGTTTTGTGTCTCCCACCTGAAGTATCTAGAACATACTAGAAGCATCTTCATGTTTCCTTTTTTCTCTAGTACCTCTTTAGATTTAGACTAAGGGTTTGTGTGGAGCAGATTCTCAGCGAATCCCTGAGGAAAGCCACTTACAGTCTCCTTAGTAGATCTCTGTTCACAGCCAGCCTGAGCAGGAAAGTCTGCGAGACTCTTATTTCCAATAAATCACCAGAAAACCAGAAATGAATCAGTGGCCCAGAGGACAGAGCTCCAGCTTTGAGAAAGAAAGCCGAGCAGTAGATACAAGCCAGACCAGGCAGGAAAGCCTGGCAGGCGCTTATGTCCAATTAAGGACCAGATGTCTGGAAGTTGAGCTGTGGCAGTGGTAGAGTCTCCACCTTGAGGAAAACAGCTGAGGGACACATTAGGCCCTGAGTTTAAGCCCTGGGATGGCCACCAAAAAAATTCAAAAAGAGAAGGCCAAGTTTATGTATCAGTGCCCTACCTACTTATGTGTGTATATTACCTCTCTGAGTGTAATCAGATTGTATGCAATGCTTCTCCTTTTATGTACAGATTTATTTTTCAGATAGGCTTGTTGCACATACTGCATCATTCTCTTCTTTTCTGGCCCATGGCTTTTCTCTTCCAGAGTTCCAGGCCTGTGTCCTCATATGATACACACTTAAGTTCACAGCAGCCTTTATTTCATATTATTATGAGGCCAAGGCAGGAACAGTCACAAATCAGGCAGAGGAAGAGAAGATCAGGGTTTTTGAAATAACCTGTATTCAGAAAATTAAACTTGGGGAATGTAAAGTGGTAGCATACTTATGTAGAAACTACCATTAAGAAAAAATGAGAGGGCTGGGAATGTGGATTAGTCCTTAGCATGCAAGAAGCCCTCTGTGCCAAGCCTAATCCGGTGGAGTCTGCTTAGCATGGGAAACCTGCTTTCAGATCTGAGAATGGGGCTTCAGAGAGGCCTACCTCCTGGAAAAGGCTGGCAAGCCCCTGGGAAAGATGTGTTGCTGGTTTTTTTTTTCTTCACTGTATAGGAGTGCCTATTAATCTTTTACTGTTCCTGCTGCTTATTGTACTTACTCATGCTCAACGTTCCCTTAGTCAAGGCTCTTTCTTAAAAGTGATGATGACTCCAACATCTGATGAGTGTCCTGAGAATATGACTAACTCACCAGAGTTAAGTGCTACCCTAAAAGCCCCTCTTGTGGAGGCTAGTAGATGAGTCATAAGTAAATATAAAAGTATTGGGGGTTTCATGACGTCACTTCGGCAGAAGGAATTGTTTGTAAGAGATTTACAAGAAGTTGTAGGCATGGCTAGAGCAGAAAGAGTGTATGGCTACTGGAGACTTCCCTATAATCCTAAAACATATACAATAGACTCATATAGATATCCTGTAGGTAAGAAAGATGTAGAGAGATATTTAGACCAAAAGCTAAATAAGATTCCTAAAAGGTTGGTAGATAAAAGGTGGCAATGGCTTATCAGAGGAAAATAGTGGGATCCTCCATTACCTAGAGGACCCCAAAGACTTCCCCCAGATCCATAGGCTTTTACAGGTGTGTATGATAAGGATGGCAACTGTTGGGAAAACTAATTAGGAGAAAGAACTTCCTGTTACTCTCTTTCATTTACTGAGACACTTGCTAGATCTAGGCCATCTTGGTGCTTACTATTAAAGAAGGAACAAAAAAGGTCTTATGAGACAGTTAAGGCCTCTATAGAAAAGAGTAAACGATTATGTGAAAGGGTTACAGAAAAGACACTATGAGCTTAAATTTGATATATGGCCAGATTTAAATAAGTATACTGAATATCATGATTTTTGGCCACAAATTGGGAACCCTCTAAGCACAATTGCTTAGAAAAGATTTAAAATGTATAAAGTACACAACTAAACAAAAGTAACTATGAAGTACTAGAGTTCATGCCTTTCTGTTCAGCACCTTGCCCATAAGCTCTGGTTAATTGTTAATTGGTGATAAACATCGAAACCCGTTGTATTTCTTAAAAATAGAGGTAAAGCCAAAAACAAGTGCCTATCCTCATAGCTCGTCATCTAAAAAACAAGATTAGGCGACCAGCTGCTGAAAACCCAAGAACGAAGCCTTGCAGCAAGGTTGTGTAACCTTTTGCCCTTTCTCATGGAGACTTTTGCTATAAAAGTTTGTTTTCCTCTGCATTAAATCGCACTCAGCATCCACAAATCTTGTGTGTGAGTTGTCTGTTTGCCATCTCCTCACCTATTCCAGTTCCTCCACTAGGTGTCCTCCGGTGTCCACAAAGAGCCAGTCCACAGCACCTCTGTAGCACATGCACAGAAAAAGCCAGAATTGGTGCTGTGGCTCCAGTAGTAGAGGGCTAGAGACAGTGCCCAGGCTTTGAGTTCAAGGTAAGTCGAAGTAACTTCTCATCACCAAGGGAAACCCAGGAAGCTCTTAAACATCTGCCCTTTCAGAAGTGGAAGTCAGAGTGTCATAGACTTTCCTGCCCTGGCTGGCTTCACCCTGTGATCATCAGACTTCGGCCTCCTGAGGTAGGGTGATGGGCCTTGGCTACTGGGGCTTGCTAGGTCAGAACTGAAATAACATTGACAATACAAGTCAACTACTTATCACAAAGGACTTGGGGAGCATATTAAGCCTTTCAACAATGGACCTTTCAGAACTCTGTAGGACACAAGGTTATAATGCTAGAGTCTGAGAGGCTGGGCATATGGATCTGCTAAACTGGACCTTGAGCTCTGACTCCAATTCTGGTGTACATCAGCGTTCATTTTCCAGAGAATGTTCTCCTAATTAGCTAATAGGAAAAATACTTTGATTAACCATCACTTTTTTCCCATTGTGTGTCTCAAACTCAAGCCTGGGTACGGTCCCTGAGCCCTTCATCTCAAGATGAACACTCTACCACTTGAGCCACAGTGCCACATGGGGCCTTTTGGTGGTTCATTGGTGATAAGAGTCTAACAGGCTTTACTTGCCAGGCTGTCTTTGCACTGTGGTCTACGTATCACAGCCTCCTGAGAAGATAGGGTTCCAGGTGTGAGCCACTGGCATCTGGCCTATTGTTTTTGCCAGTGCTGGGGCTTGAACTTAGGGCCTGGGTACTGTGTCCATGCTTCTTTGTCTCAAGGCTAGTGCTCTACCACTTGGGCACTCCACAGCTTCTGGCTTTTTTTGAGTATGTGGCACTGAGGATTCAAACACTGGCATTCATGAATGCTGAGCAAGCTGTCTACCACTAAGCCACATTCCCAGTCCCACCCTTACAATTATCCCTCAACTTGCTTATCCTCAAGGAAAAGCTTCTGTGTATAAATCATCTAAAGAAATTCCTGTAGGAAGGTGTTAAAGATAAACAAGTCAAATCTCATATTTGGGAAAGACTCTAAATATGTGAAGACTGTGACAAATGCCTCCATTTAACTATGTATCATGTTTCAACAGTTAATAAAGTATTAATGAAAAATGAGTCAATATCCTAAATTATTGTGTATAATTGTATAATAGATGTGCAAAATGTAATAAATATTATGTGAATAATAATATTAATACAATAAACAATAATTAAATAAATAAAATATAGAAATACAAAATCAATAATTAAAAAATCATAGTTTGTATTAAACATACACATGTAATATGTAACATATATTACACATGTACACAAATATTATTTTCCATTATAAGGACTTAATTCAGGCTCTGGGAACTCTACCCTGAATTTCTTTTCCTCAAGGACAGTGAGCGTCCCCTTCACCCACGATGCAAAAGAGTTACCCGGATGGTGAGATCAAATCCCAGCAGTGGCAGAAATACAAGCCCCAGTTCCAAGACAGTGACTTAATTATTTTTAATGGAAGCGTTATTTTTATTCAGTTCCATACTGAACATTTTAAAAACAGCAGTGTATAATTTTGTATATCTATTCAGACGCCCTTCCCTTACCTGCAAAGTGGTTCTCCGAGCTCTAAATTGTTTCCTTTTTTGTTGTAAAAATGTTGTATAGAGGGGTTACAGTTATATGAGCAAAGTAATGAGTACATTTACTATTGAGCATTGTTGCCTCCTCCTTTGTTTTCCCCTTGCCATCCCTTCCCTCCCACCTCCACAGCTATCCCCCAAACCCCCAGCTGAGGTCAGTGACTTAAGTTTTGTTTTTGGCTTGGCAAAGGATTTGAACTCAAATAGTAGAAACTCTGCACCTTCCCTCACATTGCTACAGGTTTACCAAGATCCTGAATTCAAATCCCAGGCTAGGAAAGAAAAATGGCAGAAATTCCAAACCAGGGGGATTTTTTCAACTTAGTTAAATTATTTATTTATTTATTTATTTATTTATTTATTTATTTATTTATTTATTTATTTATTTATGCCAACCATGGAGCTTGAACTCAGGTCGTGGCAACTATACCTCACCTTCGATTGCCTTAAACTGAGCTGCAGCCTCTCACCCATAGTCAATCCTGGGATCCTAGGCACAGAGGACTTGCATGAAGAAAATAATAATGGGACAGCACAGAAAGTGGTGAGCTGCAGAGGACTAGGGGTTTTACGTTATTCTTTTCTTTGCAGGGTGACCATCCTGAGTCTGAATGACATGACTGCAAAGTGGAGCTGAACTTCTATTCCTGAAGGCTGGTGGGCCATCAGGGAAGCCATAGACCAACCTGTCAACATAGGCCCTGGGTTAAAAATCTAAGTCCTGACACCTACTAATGGCAGGACATCACAAGAGATTCGTTCCTATGCATAGGAATACTGATTGAAAGAGTAGTTCGTGCATCAGTCGAGTCTAAAAGTGGATATAATAATCCTAGGATGCTGATTGATTTTAATTGATAGTTTATTAAGCATGAAAAGAATAATATTACTTCAAAGGCAGAATAATAAATAAGAGTTGGTAGGAATGTAGTAGGCGTCATTCAGTCAGATAGATGGCTCTGGCACTCTTTACCAATATGTATTAATTGTATACCACCATCTGCCAATCCATTTATCATTGTTTTGGCCAAACCTGGGGCTCCATCTCAGTGCCTGGGAACCACCTCACAGCTTCATTGGCTAGAGGTTGCCGTGTTCACCCTTACCCATTCATGAATTGGGCCTGCTAGGCCCCGAGTTCGGTTTCCCAGCACTTCCAAAAATTTAATCTTGGAGTAAGAAGCCGAGTGTGACACATGTTTTCCTTTTCTGAGAGAGTCCTGGGTGTTAGGCATGATAGCGAACACATATACAAATCTAGATGCTATGTGATAGGAAGTAAAAAATGTAATAAAAGGTATAGGTGTCAAAAGAGTCAATAAAATAAATGGTAAATAAATGAATAAAACAAATGAAATGAGTAACCATACCAAACATGATATTGTCTGACTATATGGAAGTATAAATCCTGTCTTTAAAATGTAAATAAGATGCATATAAGCAGTATGTTTTGCAGGACTGAGGCTTGAACTCAGGCCTAGGAAAGAGGCCTGACTTTCTTGGCTTCGAGTATGGTGTGATTCCCCTAGCCCGACAGTGTTGCCTATTTATCTAGAATTTGAGTTGAAATCCCAGGCCTGGCAGAAAAAATGGCACGAATTGCAAAACAGGGAGATAAATAATTGTTTTTATAATTTTTTAAATAGTTTTAATTTTTTAATTGTTTTACTTTTTTAATTCAATTTTTTTGTTCATTTTTGGCCATGCACATGGCTTGAACTCAGATCGTGACTGCTCTGTCTCAGCTTCCATCACACTAGCCTGGGATGCAGTCCAGAACCAAAGCCGATCCTGGAATCCTAAGACCCGATGTCTGATAGGAAAACAAAATGAAAATGACACTAAAACAAGCCGCAAGCCGTATATGGTTGGTGGTCTCTTGGCTTTGGTTCCTTGCACGGTGACCATCCTAGGTCTAAATGACATGGATGCCACACACAGGTGACCTTTCATTGCTCAAGGCTGGGGGACTGTCAGGAAAGCCGTAGGCCAACCCCACAACACAGTCCCTGAGTTCAAATCCTGGTCCTGACACCAACCAATGGCAGGAGATCCCAAGAGACTCCTGCCTGCGCATGGAAATTCCAATGGAATGATATCCAACACATGATTGAATAGTTCGTGCAGCTGTCTGGACTCAAACTAGATGCAATAATCCTAGGACAATGATTGAACTTAATTAATGGTTAATTAGGCATGAAAAGAATAATATTCCTTCAATGGAGGCCTAATAACTACCTAAGACTTGGTAGGAATGTAGCAGATGTCATTGAATACTAGATACATGGCTCTGGCACTCTGTACTAATACGTATTTATTGGTGTACTACCACCTGCCTATCCATGTATGGCTATTTTGGCCACCCCTGGGGCTCGATCTCAGAGGTTGCCAAAAATTTCCTCCTGGAGTAAGAAGCCAAGTGTGACACCTGTTTTTTTTTTTCTGTGAGAGTGCGGGGTGTCAGGTATGATGGAGAACAAGTCTACAAATCTAAATACTATGTGATTGGGTATAAACAATGTAATACTTGGTTAGGTGTCATCACAGTCAAGAAAATAAATGGTAAATAAATGAATAAAACAAAAAGTACAATGAATAACAACACCAAACATGATATAGACTGAACACCTATCTGGAAGTTCAATCCTATCTTGGCCTGATATTCTGATCTTCAAGCATAGAGACCTTCCCCTTCACCCAGACTGCAACAGAGTTACCCAGAGCCTGAGTTCAAATTCCAGGCCTTGCAGACAAAAAAATAGCACACATTCCAAGCCAGGGAGCTTCATTAGCATTTTTCATATATTTTAAAGTTCAGTTGGTCTTAATTTGATACATTTTGATTTTATAATATGAGAGTTTTTCAAAAAGGGGTTTAAACGTTTACATTTCAGCACAGCACATTGGTGTTTCCATTTTGACCATCTGCCATGAAGAGTGAGAATGAAAATGAGTACATCATTCCTCCCTAGAGGGACAGTTGATGTTATTTCTATTTAGAGTGATTTCTATAACTATAAGCTCTCTAAAATTGTATCATGTGAGTTTTCCTCAGTGACTACCACAAAATAATCTAGGGGATTCCTCATACCACAAAAGGTTGGGTTTCTGAATAAAAACTCACTTCTGTGAGGACAGTAGGTATTTGTAAGCATTTTGGGAATAAAGTGAATTGTAAAATGAAAAACAAAAACATTGGGACTGGGATGTAGCTCAGTAGTGGAATACTTGCCTAAAGAGCATAAGACCCTGGAAGAAAAGGAAGACAAGTTTCCTAAAGCTCAGAAGGCTAGAATTTTATGATCTGTATGAACAAACTTCTTTCTTTCTTTCTTTCTTTCTTTTTTGTCGGTGGTGGGGCTTGAACTTTGGGCTTGGCTGCCTGCCTTCACCTCTTCAACTCATGGCAAGTGCTCTACTGCTTGAGACACAGTGCCATTTTCGGTTTATTGGAGATAAGCCACAGTGTGATTTCCGGTTTATTGGAGATAAGAGCCTCACGGACTTTCCTGCCCAGGCTGGCTTTGAACCGCCACACTCAGATCTCAGTCTCCTGAGTAGCTAGGATTATGGGCATGAGGCACTGATGCCTGGAGTATGAACAAACTTAAAGATTGATTCTGAGGAAAGAAACTTGAAATACACTTTTAATAGAAATAATTTACAATGCCATGGTTAAGTCACTAATTCAGAAGTATTTATTCATTGGCTGGTTTCTTAGTTTATTTAAATATATATATATATGTATATATACATTTTTAATATATGTACATATATGTTTTCAAAACATAGCTTTGAAGTGTACCTAAAAGCATATGTGCTCATGTAAAATTATACAAAAGCAGAAGCTTCATTTTTTATTTTCAGTTTGTTGGTGCCATAAATTAGGTGGGATGTGTGTACTGTTGTTTTGTTCTCTGTTTTTGGAGGGTTTCTCTCTGCTTTCTTCCTCTACCCCCCTCTCTCTGCACTTGAATTCAGCTTGCTCTTTCTTGGCTTGATTGTTCATAGCTGATTTTCTACCACTTCAGCCATACCTGAAGCCTGGATTTTTGCCAGTTAATTGAAGATGTCATCTCTCAGGCTTTTCTGCCTGGATTGGCTTTGAAACTTCATCTTCCAGTTCTCACCTCTTGAGTAGCTGGGATTACAGATTTGAGCCACTGAGGTGCCTAGGGATCAATTTGACCTTGGTTGCTGTATTCTTTTTGTTTTTCTAAGCATGGGATCATCTAGAATTTCTGTGAATGTCCTGGGTCTGAAATAAGATATATAATACATATGCTAATCTGTATAGTTCTCATAAGATGTAATCAATTTAATACATGTTATAAGTATAATAATAGTCAATATAAATAATGAATGAATGAATAGTGCAAAAAATAAAATAAATACACAGTAAAATAATATGTGGTAAACATAAGTATGTAGATATTATTCATTATTTCAAATGTGGATGAATATTACTTTAACAGGACTGGGGATTGAATTCAGGCCTAGGGAAAAGGCCTGCATTACTTGTCTTCAATATGGTGAGTTTCCCTATCCGCCACAGCCCATTAGAGTTACCCAAACTTTGAGTTCAAATCCCATACCTGCCAGGAAAATAAAAAGCCACAAAAGCTGGGGAGTTTCATTAGTATTTTTACAATTATTTTTTTTTCGTGGGGCTTGAGCTCTGGCCTTGGTTGCTGTCTCTGTGCTCTTCAGCTCAAGGCGAGCACACTATCGCTTGAGCCACAGCACCTCTTCTGGTTTTCTAGTGCTTTATTGGAGATAAGAGTTTCATGGGCTTTACAGCCTGGGTTGGATTTGAACCACAATCCTCAGCCTGTTGAGAAGCTAGGATTATAGGTGTGAGCCACCGGCAACCGGCTATTTCTAATATTTTAAAATTTTATTTATTTATTGATTGATTGTCAATCACAGAGCTTGAACCTCAGCTTCCATCACCCTAGTCTGGGATGGTGCAGCCTCTGGACCCACAGCCGATCATGGGATGGTACGCCTCGGGGCTGACAGGAAAACAAAATGAAAACAGCACCGAAAAATCCGCAATCTGTGGATGGTTGGCTGTTTCTTGGTTTTCCTTTCTTGCATGGTGACCATCCTGGTTCCAAATGACTCGGCTGCAACCTGTACGTTACCTGGCACTGCTGAAGGCTGGCAGGCTGGCAGCGAAGACATAGGCCAATCTGGACACATAGGTCCTGAGTTTGAATCCCGGTCATGCCACTTACAAAGGGCTGGGGAGCCTGAGAAACTATTACCTATCCATAGTAGCACCAGAGGAATGTGAACAATGTCATGGTTGGATGAGTAGTTCATCAATCAGTCTAGCAGAAAATTAGACCCAATAATCACAGGACATGGACTGATTTTAATTCATAGTTTATTATGCACTAAAAGAATACTATTGTTTAAATAGAGTCCTCACTAAAGACCTGAGAATCCATAGGAGCGTATTATGTTTCATTGAATACTAAATAGACATTACTGGCAGTATGTAAATATCTAAATTTATATTTATTTGTATATCATCATCTGCATAGAACATTTTTTGCTATTTTGGCCAAACCTGGAACTTGTTCCCAGGTTTTGGGATCCACTTGGCACCTTCATGGGCTAGATGCTGCCGTGCTGACACTCGCCCCTTCATGAATTGGGCCTCCTAGTCCCTCAGTCAAGGACCCATCATTGCCAAAAGTTTCTTCCTGGTGTAAGATTTCATGTGTGCACCTATTTTCCTTTTCTGTGCAAGTGCTAGGTGTCACATATGATGTACATATTATGTCAGCAAAGCTACATGCTATGGAATAGATTGGGACAAATGTAATACATGTTATAGGTGTACTCACAGTCCATAAAATAAATGAAAACTTAATCAATCAATAATAATAAAATATAATGAGTCACTCCAACAAACACGATTTAAAATGAATATAGAGATATAACTCAAATATTTAAAATGTCTATAAATGTTATGTTTTTCCGTAGTGGCACATGAATTCAGGCCTAGGGAAGAGTTGAGAAGTGCATGCATGATTCACATAGGAAATGATAGGCAAGATCTTAATTAAGACTGCATGAAGTGTGACAGTAATTATATTCAGGAAATTGAAGCATTGGGAAAGATCCAAAAAGCAGTAGTCAAATGGAAGATAGGATTCCAACTCAGCTCACCACATCTCCTATTCTATACAAACAGGCATTTATTAGCATATTAATTTCAACATATGAACGGATGAATATGGTGCTCCACCCCAACCACGGGGCTAGATCTCAGGTCTTGGGTATGGTCTAGCTCCTTAGTGGCTCACAAGCTGGTGTGCTTATGTAGACCAATTTGACAGTTGGTTCTGTTAGGCCCTGAGTTCAAGTTCCACCACTGCCAAAAGATTCATCCTGATGTGAGATGCCAAACCTTGCAGATGTTTTCCTATCCTGTGCAAGTCCTGGGTCACAACTAGGATCTAGAAAGCATAGACAACTCTATACCCATGGGAATAGGTTGTCATCCATGTGAGCACAGTTATATATGTCATCCTATACTCAATAAAATACACAATACATAGATGAAAAAGACACAAAATAAAAAGTTTAACTACACTGAAAACAAGGTGCATACCACACCTGTATGTAAATAGAGATCCTATGTTTAAAAGAGGTGGGCTTGTCCAGTGCTGGGGCTTCAAATCAGGCCCAGTACCAGACCTGACCTTTTAGTCTTCAAAGATGGTGAGCTTCCCTTCCCCCACAGTGCAACAGAGTTACCCAAACCTGAGTTCAAATCACAGCTCTGGCAGTAAAGTGGCACAAATTCTGAGCTAGGGTTCTTCATTCATAGTTTTTTAATTTTTTTTTTTTTACTAGACCCGGGGCGTGAACTCAAGTCGTGGAAACTCTGCCTCAGCTCTGATCATCCTAGGCTGCAGCCTCTGGACCCACAGCCAGTTCTCGAACCCTCGGACTCTTGGGCTTGCTGAAAAAAAAAAAAACCCTCGAGTGGAAAAAAGGCTTCGGTAAATTCCACCTTGCTCTTTTATGCTTATTTTCCTTTGCATGGTGACCATTCTTGGTCAGAACATGGCTGCCTGCAGAGTGAAGGTGACCTGGCATGGGTGAAGGCCTGCTGGTTTTCGGGGGAGCCACAGGCTAACCAGACAGTGAAGGCCCTGAGGACAAATCCCAGTCAGCCCTTTTATGATGAGGGAATGGCGGGAGATCCTGGGACACTCGTTTCCACACTTAGGAAGAGTCGTGGAATGCAATCAATCTCATCCTTGAATGAGTAGTTCCTGCTTGATGTGAGTAGGAAATGATAGGCAAGACTCATGGGGTATCGATTATTTTTAATGAAGAGTTGATGAAACATGACCATAATCATCACAGTCATGAAATGGAGGCATTGGGGAAGATCCAAGAATTTTACTCTCAAGGTAGATTGGATTCCACCACTGGTCGCCATCCTACTCTATACTAATATGTACTTACTACTTTCAGATTATGAATAGATGACTATTGTGCTCCCCCTTCTATTACCCCCCACCCATGGGGTTCAATCTCAGGTCCTGGGAATGGCCTAGCTCCTTAGTGGCTCACAGGCTGGTTTGCTTAACATTTGCCTATTTGGCCTGCTAGTTCCTAAGGTCAGATCCCAGCACTGCCAAAAGATGAATCCTGATGTGAGAAGCCAATCGTTGCACCTGTTTTTCTGTCCTGTGAAAGTCCTGGGTCTCAGCTAGGATGCAGTGTGCTATGTATGCAACTCTATATTCATGGGAATCAGTTGCCATCCATGTCATCACAGTTATAGCTGTCATCATATGCAATAAAATACAAAATGCATCCATGACTAAGACACACAATAAAAAGAATAACTACACTGAATGCATGATGCATTCCATATCTCTATGTAAAGAGAAATCCTATGTGTAAAGTAGGTGACCATATGATTTTTGCCAGTGCTGGGGCTTCAGTTCAGGCCCTGGGACTAAGCCTGACCTTGTAGTATTCAAAGATGGTGAGCTTCACCTTCCCTCACAGTGCAACAAAGTTACCTAGACCTGAGTTGGAATCTCAGAGGTGGCAGAATAATGGTGAGAATTCTGAGGCAGGGTGTGTTGTTGTTGTTGTTATTATTATTATTATCATTATCATTATCATTATTATTGCCAAGCAAGGGATTTGAACTCAGTTCCTGACAACTCTACCTCAGCTTCGATCACTTTAGGCTGGCGGGCTCCCATGGGCCCGTAGCCAATCCTGAGATCCTAAGCTCTTACGTTTGCACAAACAAATGACAGAAAAATGACAGAAAAAATGTCGCAGGATGGATTTTTTATATTTTCTTCGTTTGCATGGTGACAATCCTGGGTCTGAATTACACGGCTGCAAAGGGTACTTCACCTTGCATTGGTGAAGGCTAACGGGCGATCAGGGAAGACATAGGCCCATGTGGCAATATAGGCCCTGAGCTTGAATCCTGGTCCTGACACCTACCAGTGGGGGGAGATCCCAAGATGCTTGTTCCTATGCATGGGAACAACAATGAGATGTTAGCAAACTCATGATTGAATGAGAAGTCTCTGCATGCATTGGTCTAGTCCAAAATTAGATGCAATGATGCTAGGAGGATGATTCATCTTAATGAATGGTTTATTAAACATGAAAAGAATACTATTCCTTCAATGGTGGCATAATAAAGACCTAAGAGGTAGTAGGAATGTAGTTGATGTCATTGAATCCTAGGTAGATGTCTCTGGCACTCTGTACAAATATATATTTATTGGTGTTCTACCACCTGTCTACCTATGTATGGTGATTTTGTCCACCCCTGTGGCTCAATCTCAGGGTCTGGAAATTCCCTGGCAGCTTCATTGGCCAGAGGTTGCCATGTTGACACTCCCATTCAAGGTCTGAATAGGGTCTGTCAGGCTGTGAGTTCAGATCCCAGCACTGCCAACAAATGGATCATGGAGTAAGAAGCTGAGTGTGATACCTGTTTTCCTTTTCCCTGAGAGTCCTGGGTGTCACACATGATGGAGAACATATCGACAAATCTAGATACTATGTGATGGGTTGTCATCAATATCATAAATGCAATATGTGTCATCACAGTCAATAAAAAATCTCATATCTGAAATATACTTGGAACTCAAAAAAATTAAATCCCCCAAGAACAAATCCTGAAATAAGTGGGCTAAAGACTTAAAGAGAAATTTCTCTGAAGAGGAAAGAAGCATGGACAATAGACACATGAAGAAACGCTCAACCTCCCTAGCCATAAGAAATGAAAATTAAAAAAACATTGAGATATCACCTCACTCCAATTAGAATGGCTAAAATCAAGAACTCTAATAACAACAGATGCTGGAGGGGATGTGGACAGAAGGGAACCTTACTGCATTGTTGGTGGGAGTGAAAACTTTGTTCAACCACTTTGGAAAGTAGTATGGAGGTTCCTCAAAAGACTACACATAGAACTACCCTATAACCCAGCAATCCACTTTTGGGCATTTACCCAAATGTTTACAAACAAGGCCACACAAAAGCTACCAGCACGACTATGTTTATTGCAGCACTATTTACTATAGCTAAGATATGGAACCAACCCAGATGCCCCTCAGTAGATGAATGGATCAAGAAAATGTGGTATATATACACAATAGAATTCTATGCCTCCATCAGAAAGAATTACATTGCCCCATGTGTTAGGAAATAGAAAGACTTGGAAAAAATTATATTAAGTGAAGTAAGTCAGGTCCAAAGAAACATAGGTCCCATTGTTTCCCTTATTTGCAATATCTAGTATATGTCTGAGTCAAGCAGAAAAGGTCAGATAAGGTGATGTTTGGGAAATGAACCGTAAGATATGTACTCAAATGTTTTTTTTTCTTTCTTGTGATTGTTTCTAATACATTTATAAGATTATTTCTTTGTTGTTTTGTATGTTCCTCCCCCACAGTATAACCCCTGCTTTCACAGTATTTGATGTAGGTGTAATTGGTGGAGGGGAAGGGGAAAAACAAATAGTTTAAATAGGGATACAGGTGGACCCATTGCAACAACGAACTTTACAACTTTGGGGGGGGGAGGAGGAGGCGGGGGAGGAGGCGGATCGGGGAGGACTGTGAGTGGGGGCTGGTAGGAGGATGGGAAGGGATGGGATGGGGAAAAAAATGGAGGAGGCTAAAATGTTAATAAGAAATGTACTTATTATCTTGACCATGTAATTGTAACCCCTCTGTACAGTATTTTCTTTTTCTTTTCTTTTTCTTTTTTTTTTTTGGCCGGTAATGGGGCCTGAACTCTGTGTCTGGGTGCTGTCACTCAGCTCCTCAGCTCAAGGCTAGCGCTCTACCACTGGAGCCATAGCGCCACTTCTGGCTTTTTCTGTTTATGTGGTGCTGAGGAATGGAACCCAGGGCCTCATGCTTGCAAGGCATGCACTCTACCGCTGAACTACCTTCCCAGCCCATGTACGGTATTTTCAAAATAAAAAAAATGGAAAATAAATGAATAAAACAAAAATGCAATAAATAACCACAACAAACAGGATATGGACTGACCATCTATAGGTAAGTACAAATCCTACCTTTACAATGTATATAAATAGAATGTTTCCTGGGTGGGTACTTTAATTCATGCCTAAGGACCAGGCCTTACTTTCTTGTCTTCAAGCATGGTGAGCTTCCCCTTTGTCCACAGTGCTTCAGAGTTACCCAGGCCTTAATTTCAAATTCAAAGGTAGGAGAAACAGCGTGAATTGCCAGCCAGGGAGCTATTTTTTTTTTTTTTTTTTGCTTTTATTGCAAAACATGGTCTTGAACTCAGGTCATGGCAACAGTGCCTCAGCATTCATCACCATAGGCTGGGGTGCAGCCGCTGGAAACACAGTCTATCTTGAGATCTTAGAACTTCAGGCCTTGTGCCGGGGGGTGGGGGGAGGGAGGAAGGGGGATGCACAGAAAAAAAGTGTCGGGATGGCATTTTTACATTTTCTTCTTTTGCATGGCCATCTGGGTCTGAGTGATCCGGCTCCAAAGGATACTTCAACTTGCATTGCTGAAGGCTTGCAGGCTTCTGGGGAAGCCATAATCCCCAACAATGATTAGCCAGGCACCATTGGCTTTCACCAGTCCTCCTTGATACTTAGAAGGCTGTAATAGGAGGATTATGGTCAAAGTCACGCTAGGCAGGGAAGTCCTTGAGACCCCTGTCAATGCCAACAAAGCCAGAAGTAGAGCTGTGTGGCTCCAGTGGTAGAGGGCTAATCTTGAGCAAGAACAACTTCTGGACTGGGCCCAGACCCTGAGTTCAAGTTCCAGGACTGACAACAAACAGACATACACAACAATCTGTGCAGCCATCTGGCTAAAGCAGGTCTCCCTCTTGTCCCCAACTGGATTGGACATAGTTTTCTGGTAAAGGGGCTGCTGTCATCTTGACTCCATCCATTCTGTATGCATCACAGGATTCCAGGCACACCCCCATTCTTTATGGTTCTTTAGGATCAATGAGATACAAGAATAGTGGCCAAGCCCACATTCCATGCTTCCCAGTAGCACCTGGATTCCCTCTGTTGGTTGACACCACTACCAGCAGTTGAGGAAGGTAGAGGTGGCTGAGTGGTGAGCAAGAGACTCCAGGTGACTTTGAGGTAGAGTGGGAAATGATGTCCTAGTCGGTGAGTGGGAGAAGAGAGGATTTCCTAGAGCCTGGGGACTTGGCCAGCCCAACTTTCCTGTCCCAGCTCTCAGATGTCTGAAACAATAAGACTCAATGAGAGAACTGTGGGCAAGAAACTGCCACAAGAACACCAGCAGTATCCTCCCAACAGACCTGAAACATTCAAGAAAACAAAGAACACAAAAAACGGAGGGATCCCCAAGACAAACACAACTGGGGAGCAGGACTATCAGGAGAGTCTGGCCAAAGGTGATGCTGACCATGGGCCTGCCCTGCCTTTGGATATAGTCAGAGCCACCAGGGTACAGAGAGTCAAGGGTCCCAATACCACCAAGGATCCACAGAGGTGCTACCCCCATGTGGTGCCCACCCTGGACCACAGAAAAGAAGAAACCAGGCACTCTTTGCCAAGATCCAACTACTGAAGCAGGGAAAGACAGACCCACAGGATCAATGGAAGTAAGAGAGGGAGAAGATAGCCCAGATACATGCAGCACCAAAAATGGAGGTAGAGATCCACAAGGCACCCATACAGCGGTTGGTTTCAGCAGAAAGCGATTTACAATGTGCACTGGCCCAAGTGCAGCAGGCCACTGATGACAGAGAAAGGGAGCACGAAGCTGTCACAAGCTGCCTGCAAGCTACAGAGTGGCATGTGGCAGAGCTGGAGATAGCAGCTTCTGCGGTCACTGTTGCAAAGAAGGAGACCAAAATGTTCTTCGAACAGCTGAATGATGTGAACCTTCAGCTCGAGGAAAAGACCAGAAGCTTCGATGACCTGGAGCAAGTGAACACAGAGTTGCAGGAGAAGCTGGAAGTGCTGTGGATACAGAGGAGCAACATGAAGGAGAGAATATGCAAGTTCCAACAAGTGCTGGAGGGGCGTGAGATACTGAAGAGACTACTGGACAAGCTGAGCTGGATGGTGACCACAGCTTATCTGGAGAGAGACACCTTCATTGAGGACCTGAGCATTGATACGTCCGCACGGAAGGAGGAGGCATGATGGCTGACCCAATGTCTGAACCAACTGACAGAGGAGAAGGAATGAGGGGCAAGGCATGTGTTGGACCTAGGGAATGAGATGTGGAAACTGAGAAGGAAGCTCATAAAGCCCAGCCCCCGCGGGACCATCTCAGGCCTAGTGGCATCTGCAAGCCCAGGCCTACAGCAAGGAGATGGAGTTGAAAAACCTGGAGGAACAACTTCAAATCCAGGTCCAGGAAAACCAGTCTCTGTCTTCAGAACGTGGAGCAGCAGGAGCAACTGCAGAGACTGGAGGAGAAAGACTAGGATCAGCAGGAAATCCCTGAGACCCCACGATGTGCATGTGTGTGGGATGGACAACCTGAGGAAAAGCTGGCCCTGCTGTGGGACGCTCTCCACAGGGTGAGCAGTGAGAAGGAGGAGCTTGCCAGCATCCTGGACTCAGAGCAGCAGATGAAGAAACATCTGCGGGAACAGTAGGACTGCTCAGAGGAAAAGATAGAGAAATGGATAGTGGTGGCTGAGAGAGAGAGCCAAGAGGCTCAGGAGCAGCAGGAGCAGTCCCTGGGCCAGTGCAGGAGTTCAGAACCTCCTGTGAATGGCACATCGCCTCCAATGAGTGGCTGTGCTCTGAGAAGGAGGCCCTGCAGCAGCACTTAGAGAGGCAGACCCAGCTGCTGGAGCAGCTGAAGCAAGTGAAGGGCTCAACAAACTGGAGGGACCAGGTGATGTCCCCGAAGAGGCAGGACACTCTCAAGTGCCTGGAAGCCACTAGATCACAGGAGGAGTGCCTGCAGTCCCAGATGAGCTTCCTGACTTTCCCTGGGGAAGGGGAAGGCATGAGCCCTGGAGAAGCAAAAGGTAAGGAGGCAATTCCCTCCACCTCCCCCCCATGTAACCATCACAGAGGATGGAGATGTTCCCCAGACCAAGAGTGACATGGCTCTGAGAGTGCTCTTGGAGGATGAGATCCACAGGGGGAAACTCCTGCAACAAGAATGGTGGGCCAGCTGCAGGCACCCCTTGGCCGACCCAGCAGCTCAGTGCCAGACTGAGCTGGAGCCACAGGCCCTCAACCCCATGAGCTGCCACCACAGCATGCGTGGGGATGGGAAATGGGACACAAGGGCATCTGAGAAGAAAATGTGCTTCGTCCATGACCTGCCTGATGAGGTGGACTTCCAGAGTCCAGCAGGTGAGCTCCACCATTGATGCAGCCAGTTGTCGGCACACATCCAAACCATGGAGGAGTCCCTCATGGTGTGTAAAGAGCAGATGTTGGTCCTGAATGAGCTGTGTTGGGAGAAAGCTCAGTGCATGCACTGGCTGTCGCAGGAAAAGACGGAGAAGAGGAGAGTGCTGCGGGATCTGCTGTCACTCCTAGCAAGGGAAGGCACAGACAACAGTCTCCAGATGCCAACACAGGCTGAACCCCCCCCCCCCACCAACACTGAATCAGATGCCTCAGGACGTGTGGTGGGTGAAATGAGGGAGGATCAGAAAGGTTTTGAAGAATTGCCACATGAAGATAGCATGGAAACTGCCAGAGGAGAGGTCAGGGTTCCCGACCCCATAGTGGACTCCCACAAGGAGCACCTCCTGCCCTAGATGCCCCACATCCAGATACGTCCACAGCTCCCAGTCTCAGGGGAGGAGTGCTCCACTTTCTCCTGTAGACTGATGTGGATGATGATGCTCTATGTGATATACTGACTCTCAAAAGCCTTGGCAGCCCCTAGATGTAGGTTGCCAAGTGGCTTTCTCGGAGGCCTCCATACGCCAGGTGTCAGGAAGGTTAAACTGGGGGTCAGGTAGGGCAGAGGCTGCAGGGAGTTGTCCCAAACTTAAGGGATATATAATGGCCCATTGGTGGCCAGGAAAGAGACCATGTTATACTTATCACATAGAATGAATTGTTTTCAAAGCAAAAAAAAAAAAAAAAAGCCTAAAAACAAAGATTTGTTCTTCTAACCCTGAGCCTTGAACTCAGGGCCTGGCCACTCTCCCTGAGCTCTTTTTGATGAAGGCTGGCCCCACCTCCCCTTCCAACTTTTTTCTGTGTGGAATAGAACCCAGGGCTTCAGGCATGCAAGGCGAACACTCTACCACTAAGCCACATTCTCAGGATGATTCTTCCCCCTCCCAAACCCATATGGCCATTCCTCAGATCAATAGAAAGTAGGGGCTAGGATGAATATGAAGCACAAGTCTGGTTCACATCAAAATATTCCCCCGCCCCCTTTTCCCACACCCTTAGTTGAAGTTTCTCTTCTACCATTGAGGGATGAGAGAGGGAGAGGGGAGTCCCAAGAGAGTACCAACAACAGTGGCCCCCTGAGTCCCACATCCTCCCCCACTCAAGTGATCCTCCAGATTCTGATCTTATCTGACTCAATGTGAAGTCTACACTGTCTCCCCACCACTGCAAGGCTCAAGATGAAATAAAGGTCAGCCATGGCCTCAGCCCACACCCAAGGTGGAAGCTCCTAGTCCCAGACCTACTTCCATGTCTGACTGCCCCTAGTTAGGCCAGACCCACCACTCACCACTATGTTGGTGGTGATGACCTCATGGATGGATTCCAGGAAGAAGGTCTATGGCAAAGAGCAGAAGCAGCAGGGTGAGCAGGACAGAAGGAGGTGGGGTGATTGCTCTGGGATCTTCCTTGGAGCCCTCCCATCCAGCCAGATCCATGGTGACCCAAAGCACAGACAAGGCCAGGGGGTGAGACAAGATGGAGGAGCACAGGACTAAAGGAGGTACTGCTTTGTCTTGGAGGACTTGATTAATTCCAATTATAATTAATTCCAATTATATATGGCCCATGCCAATCCCAAAGACATCATGTAATGCCTCTCTTTGTTGTTGGCCGAGAGCACTGTCCCTGAGCTCTTTTTCTAAAGGCTGGCACTCTATCACTTGAGCCACAAATGCCAATTTTTTTTCTGATGGTTCATCGATAAGAGTCTCATACACTGTCCTGCCCAGACTGGCTTGGCACTGTGATCCTCTAGATCTCAGCTTCTGGCGTAGCTAAGATGACAGGCATGCTCCACCAGTGCCCAGTATGTGATACCTTTTGAAGGCATCTTGGCGAGTCTGTAAAGGAGCCCCAAAGGGCCTGGATAGACCATGACCCAATCAAGGAGCTGGGATGGGGGAAGGTTGACCTTCTAGCCATTCTGTTCCCGCAAAAGTGAAGATGCCAGGTGATTTTGTATGCACCAAACACCTAGGCCAGCAGCCACCAGGCTTAGTGGGGGAAAAGCAGAGAATACCCAAAGACTGCAGTGTAGAAATCTCTGATTTTGCATGCATGTGGTGTGTGTGTGTGTGTGCGTGTGCGTGTGTGTGTGTGTGTGTGTGTGTGTGTGTGTGTGTGTGTGTGTGTGTGTGTGTGTACACTAAGGGACTAGGCTCTATTCTTGAGTTTTCTTGCTCAAGGCTAGTGCTGTGCCACTTGAGCCACAGCCCCACTTGCTTTTCGATTGTTAATTGTAGGTAAGAGTCTCAAGGACTTTCCTGTCCAGGGTGGCTTTGAAGCATGATGGAGGCCCTAGGAAAGCAAGAGTAAACAAAACTTGCAGGTACAATCCCTATGGTGGGCTACTCTTGCCGCCTGGTGGCCACACACAGAACATGTAGCCAGGTGCCATCATCCTCTAGAGTTCAATTTGGGTAAGTGACCAGAGTCAAGCTGACCTTTGCTCACCCTGATTGCTGATGCCAGAGCAGGTCTGTTCCACCCTAGGCCAAGAGAGCTCCAGGAGGTCTGACTTTCTAGGGACACAAGGAAGGGAGAGGTCAGCTCTAGGCTGAGCTAAGTGCCTTTGCCCACAGATACCCCAACTTGGCCTTACTTATCACCATAAGACCTGTCAAAGAACAACCCAAAAAAACAAAATTGGAGCTGTGACTCCAAGTTGTAGAGCTCTAGCATTGAACCAAAGAGCTCAGGGACAGGACCCACAAGCTTTGAGTTCTAGACCTCCAGCTGACCTTCCCCCATAAAACACAGGTTGTCTAAATGTGAACTAGTACGATGTGTGAAGTGTTTCTGAAGAATGGTGATACTGAAGAAATCACCCTAAAATGACAGCTGAACTTCTGACATACAGCTATGTGCTGAGTCCTTCACAGGGTGCTATTTACTGGGTCCTTCCCTCATGGGAGTTATGTGCTGAGTCCTCAAAAAGTGCTGTTTGCTGAGTCATCCCAAGGGTGCTATGTGCTGAGTCCCTGAGAAGAGTGGGCCATCTTGGGTTGTTCAAAGGGTGCTGTGTTCTCAGTCCATTACACAACATACTGTATGCTGAGTCCTTCAAAAGGTGTGGTGTGCTAATGTATCACAAAGGGTCCTGCTATGTACTGAGCTCTTGCAAAGGGAGGGATGAGGTGAGTTTTTTGAGTGATGTGTGCCGAGTCCTTTACACAGGGTGCTCTGTACTGTCCTTCAAATGGTGCTGTGTGCTGAGTCCTTCCACAGTGTGGTACGTGCTGAGTCCTTCAAAATTGTTCTGTGTGCTGAGTTTTTCGAAGGATGCTGTGCACTGGGCGTTTTACACAGTGTGCTTCAACACAGGGTGTGATGAGTCCCTGGGAAAGCGTGCTATGTGCTGAGTTTTTCAAAGTGTGCCATGCACTGAGTCCTTTACACTGTGGGTTATGGACTCCCTCCTTCAAAGAGTACTGTGTGCTGAGTGCTCTACCCAGCATACTACATGCTGAGTCCTTCAAAGGGAGCTGTGTGCTGAGTGATTTACACAGGGTGCTTTGTGCTGATTTTGGAAGTGTGCTGTGTGCTGAATCATCCCAAAGGGTGCTATGTTCTGAGTCCTTGAGAGGTGGTTATCCCCAACACACACACAACACACACACACACACACACACACACACACACACACACACACACACACACCAACACAAACAAACACACATACACACCAGTGTCACCATGCAACTGCTTGGTGTGTGGATTGGAGGGGGATGGAGGAGAGTCTTCTCCAGCGGTGGGGCTGAGGGGAGATTGGATGCCCTGGGCCTGTACTGGGGGTGGGGTGTAGTGCTGAGCTGAGGTAAGGCTGCAATTGCCATGGTCTAGAAGCCTCAGGGCCCAGTCAGGGCTGCAATTGTGGCCAGGGGTGGGGGGTGGTACCCAGGGGAGGATGGGGGGGGCGCAGGAGCTCTCTTTGTTGGCAGCAATGGCCAGGGTCCCAAGGGGGCAGGGGTGTGTGCGCAGAAGGGGCGGGGTGGCCCAGGAGAGGAGTGTGGGGCCGAGATAGAGCTGGGAGAAGAGCGAGCACAAGCAGAAGCACCAGTGGAAAGGGCTTCAGTGGCTGGCGGCTGCTCCGATCATAGCATGGGTCCTGGCCAGGAGTACACAGCACGGGGAGCTGCAAGGCAGGCACATAGCCACAAGCAGCCCCTGGGAGGCGCCCAGCCATGGTGGCCCTGAGTCTGAGGTCCCTCTGTGAGGAACACAACAGAGGCAGTGGCAGCTGAGGCGGCGGCTGCCACAGGTTAGGAGGCCGCTGAGGCTGCGGTGGTGGCTGAGGAGGAGCAGAGGCTGCGCGCAGCAACATGGTGCTGCTGGCTCAAACCTCCGGAGTCTCTAGCAGTCACCTGGTTGAGCTGGTGCACCCTTGGCCTGCTTGTGGCCCTGACTTGGTTCCAGCCCTGGTCCTCAGACTCCCGGTGCGCACCCAGAGTCGCAGCCTACAGCTTTTCACAGCAGCACACTTGAGTGGCTGACCTGTGCTCCTGCACCCCACAACTCCCCCTCCCCCATAAACTCCACCCTTCACTCTACCCTTATTCCTCACACTCAGGGACCTGGACCTTGCCTCTCACCTCCCCCTCCAGTCCTGCCTGCACCTCCCCTGTGCCCCACAGTCTGTTCTGGCTCTGCCACAAGTGCACCCCAGGGGTGGGGTTTGGAGGTGGGTGTCCACCCGGGGACCATTCTCATCCCTAGTGGCCAGTGTCCCAGGAAAAGGGGACCTGCAGGGATGGGGAAGAGGGGGCACCACAGAGCCCTTGACCTGGAGCAGTGGGAGCCACACAGCTGTGCTTCTGCATCCTTCCTCTCCCTGGTGGGAACCTGGTGGCTTTAGTCAGAGGTTGGGAGATGCACCACACACCTGCCTTCTCAGTTCTTTTCCATTTTGCTGGGTGTTGGATGCAGAAGATAGAACCCCTTGCTGTGTGAGCCCTTGTCTTCTGTGCTCAGTCACCCTTTCACCTGAGGACATTCCCAGAATAGCCCACTAGAGAGGTGAGAGCACTGGGGTCAGATAGAAGGTGGATATTTGGGAGAAAAACATACCTGCCCTGACATACATATGCCCGGCCTGTACCCCAAACCCCAGTTGTCAACAGTTCTGACTGGGTGATCACATTTCCCAGCTCTGCCAGCTTCTGCTAGTGCTCCCAGTCCATCTGGTCTCCTTGTCCTCCCCAAGAATCTGCCAAGTCGCCCAGAAGTATGTAGGCTGGAAGTAGGGAGTCCAACCATGTATATAGCCTTTAGGACCCCATTAAAGTCCCCAACAACGCCCCCACCCCAGGTCAGACACTTCTCTGGAGGCACCATGACCCCCTGCTTTGTTTTCTGTCCAGGCTCTGAGGAGCCACGTGTCTCCATACTCCTTCGCCCAGAGTCCTAGCCTAGGGTTTTGGTGAATGGGGAGTCAAGTTGGTTGTTCCCAAGGGGAAGGGTCTGGCCCTGGAGAAAGATCGAATCAGGGTGGTTCTGTGTTATTAGAGCATTGTTCCCCTTGGGTGAGATCCCCTGGTTCTGACAAGGGAACACCTGTGCTCCAGCTAGTACATTGCCCAGATGAGAAACCCACAAACTCAGGAGAGACACTGCTCTGAATCTGTGTGTGTGTGTGTGTGTGTGCGTGTGTGTGTGTGTGTGTGTGTGTGTGTGTGTGTGTGTGTGCGTGTGTGTGTGTGTGTGTGTGTGTGTGTGTGTGTGCGAGAGAGAGAGAGAGAGGAGAGAGAGAGTGATCATCTTTCTCATTGTACACTCACCATGTCTGAAAAGAGCAAAAGCATTTTATTTGTGTGTATGTGTGTATTTGTTATTCTTTTTTCATTAATGCCCAGTATGACTCCAGCCATAATTTTTGTTTTCTCTTTCACTGTTTCATGGCTCCTTTAGGGAAGGTTTCATTAGATGTTCCTTTCCACCTCTTTCTTCCCCTTTCCTGCAGCCCATAGTAGCTGCTGGGCCTGCGTGGGTCTCCCCTAGGAGGCCTGTGTGAACCACAGACCAGAGTGGATACCTGCCCTTCTGTCTTCAGCCAGAAGGCTCATGAGGCTACTGTGACCACAGCTGCATTCTTCCAGCCAGCCAGTCTGCTCTGGTGTGTATAGTTGGAGCTAATTCAAGTTTAGGAATGTGTCTGCCAAACATAAATAGGAAACGAAATGGGGGGAGTAGGGCAGGGGCTGGGAATTGATGAACCGTGTGACATGGCAGATAGTTCACCACGTCCGAGGATAAGAGGGGAATCATACCCAAGGCATTGAAGGTGTCCATGGACATTTGGGCAGGGGTCTCCGGGTCCCCAATGGTGGTATGGATTCCCTTCAGGGGCAGTGCACTGGTGGGTAGTCCTCCCTGGAATCCTGCAGACTCCAATGTGTGTCCCTCCTGGGCTGTTTCTAGCTGGGCAATAGTAGGCAAGTGTGTTCCATGGCTGGAGCCTGCTTGGGATCAGGACATGGCAGGTAGCTAAGGCTCTCTGTATGTCATTTTCTGTAACCTGCTATAGGCTGTCTGGAAGGAAAAGGGGACTACTGACTTTGGAACCCTTTAAGTTTGATTGGGACATGTGAAATGCCAGCTTTTCCAGGGTTTCTTCCTTGAAGTTGGCAATTTCTACTAATGCTTGGGATTCTGGGTCAAATTAGATGGACCATTTCAGCCACCAAACAATGACGTTCAAACAGCACAAGCAGAGTTCCCAAGCCACATGGTCTCCTGCTGTGAACGTTGTGCCTTGACTGCCTTTCTCTGGCAGCTGCCGATTCTCCTCTGGCTCTCTCTAGGGTGATCACTACAGTAGAGGATGTCGTAGGGAGCAGAGATTGTGACCTCACCATCTGCAGCCTACTAGCTGTGAGTAGAGACAATTCCCAGGAACTGTACTGGACTCTGGGAGATTCAGAGACCTGGGATGCCTCAGGGGTCCTATCTCTGGAACATGAAACTTGGGGGCCAGATATGGTGGACCATCCTGTCTGGCCCCAGGGAGTGGAGAGGAGGCCCCTTGGGCCAGGCTTTTGCCTCACGGCAATCTTGTTCACAGCTGAGTGGGGAATTGAGTACCACACAGCTGGTCAGTGGCTGGACAGAGATCTTTCAGAAGATAGGCATCCCAGAGGCCCCAGAATACAGTGAGGACATCATGGCTCACGTCCTTGGAACCAAAACAGTTAAGTGTGGTCCACCAGAAGGGTGGGAAGAGGGTGGAGGGAGAACTGTTGGAGAGCTACATCCGGATTTACCCCCACCCAGAATGCTTACCTGAATTAGATGGGACTTTTCTGTAGTATTGTCATAGACAGATGCTCATTTATCCAACAAACCATTACAGTGTGTGCCAGGTCCTGGGGGGGGGGGAAGGGGTGGGAGTCATACATGATGAAAGGTTCCAGTGCTGTTTCCACACACATGAAGAAATCTTGGTTTGAGCTGTATGTTGGTGCCTCACACCTGTCATCCTAGCTACTTAGGAGGCTGAGATAGGAGGATTGAGGCTTAAGGTCCAGGCAGAAAATCCTGTAATACTCTTATCTCCAACTAACTACCAAAAAGAAAATGCCAGAAGTAGGCTCAAGCTGTAGACTGTTGGCCTTGAGTACAAAGGCTCAGAGAAAGCAATCAAGCTCTGAGTTCAAGCCCAGGAGTGACACAAAGAAAGGAAGGACAAAGAGAGGAGGGAAGGATGGAGGGAGAAAAGGAGGAAAGGAAGGAAGAAAGGAGCGTGTAAGCCTTGGTTTGGAGTCCCTGGATCAAGGGAGCCAACCATTCACAATCTCTGTGGGGACAGTTTCAGAGCCTAAAGCTTGTATGTACGACCAAGCCACTGACCCGTTCATGACATCAGCAACTCCATGACATCCAAGATCTGAGTGGTCACTGACTGCAGAGGGAAACAGACTCGGGTAGACCCTAGAGCTCAGGGTGGGTCACAGAATTTCAGTCTACCCTGGCTCAAGGAGTTTATTTTCTGGTCAGATAAGAAGAAACTGTCCAAGGGCTAGGGAAGTATAGGGTGAGGGAGTGTCAAGAGGGTTGTGGTAAGGGATAAGCAGGAAGATGAAGAGAGAGGACAATCTCAGATCAAGTGTGTCAGGCCATGGGAGCCATGACCTCATCTGACAACCTAGACCATCAGTGATAGAGCCTTCAACCCAGCCACATGCCTATTAATACTCCTGGTACTCTGGGTTCACCGTTGTCGACCTGGATGTCATCTGCTGCAGGATGCCTGTGCAGTACATCCTTGGGGACTGGGACTTTTGCTGGCTCAATCTGAAGATGACACCCCCAGTGATCATTCCTCGACTAGAGACAGAGGTAAGCGTGCTACTAGAACAGGACACCCAGGGAATGAGGGTGAGAGTCAGACCCGTGCTGCCCCCAGACTTCCTCTAGGGGACTCTAGGGCCCCATTACTGCCATCCTCAGAAGTAGAGGTGGGTCTCTTTGCTGGCTCAGCCTTTAGTCTAGATGGCAGATTGGGATTCAGAGAGGGCGGACTGAAGGTCGAGGCTAGTGGGAAAACCAGAGCCAGTGGGCTCGGAGCAGGGTTGTTTCTTTGAGGATACTCACAACCCAAGAACATTCCTGGGATGGATGGGCCCTTTTCTCCTCCCTGAGAGAGAGGGACCTAGAGCCTCCAGTCTGCATCCCTTGGATGAGAAATCACTTCATTCCCATATCCTGTGGTTGGATAACTAGACCTCACCTGACTGGCCAGTGTCAAGGCAGGAGAGTGAGAGATCTTGAGTCCTTGATGAGGTCATGGGATCCTCAGTATGAGAATGTACTTGAACATCCTGAATTGGTGCATGGTCAGTCCCATCTAAGACTGCCATGACCTAGGACATAGAATCGAGAGACTCAGAGCAGGATGGGATCTAGTCTGTGAGTGTTGAGTATTATGTGTGCCCTTTGAGCTCCCCTGTGCTCACCTGCTTCCTTTTCTTGGGTGGGTCTATGCTAGAAAAAGCTTAAAACTAGGGCCTGGGTACCATCCCTTGTTTCATGCTCAAAACTAGCACTCTACCATTTGAGCCACAGCTCCACTTGCAAAGTTTTTGGGTGTTTAATTGGAGATAAGAGTTCTCAATGACTTTGCTGCCAAGGGTGCATCCAACTGCAGTCCTCAGATCTCAGTCTCCTGAGGGGATAGGATGACAGGCATGGAAAAGCATCTTTGGCTGGTTGCCAATGGCTCATGGCTATCATCCTACGTACTCAGGAGCTGAGATCTTAGGATCATGGTTCAAAGCCAGCTTGGGCAGGAAAGACTCTCAGATTCTTCTCTCCAATAAAGGACCAGAAAACTGGAAGTGGTGCTGTGGCACAAGTAGTACAGTGCTGGACTTGAGCTGAAGAGCTCAGGGATAGCACCCAGGCCCAGAGTTCAAACCCCACAACCAACAAAAAGAAAGAAAGTAAAACATCTTCCCCTGCAAAGGACGGTGGAGGTGTGTTTGTGTGTGTGTGGGGGGGGTGGTTGTCAATATTTAGCACCCCACTCAGTTATCGTTTTAGAGGGATTGTCAAAATCTCTTAGTCCATGGCAGCCGATTCTTGACCACAGGTGAAGCTCTGGGTTGGATGTCGATCATCGGACCTCAGTTTCCTCACGTGACAGTTGTGAGGAAACAAGGGATTAATACAGAGGGCTCCCTAGAGCTGGGCTAAGCACAGAGGGAGCGGATGTCTGATATGGTTCTCAAAAATTCTGTGAGAATATGACAGGAAGTTATCCAGAAAGGGCTCAGATGGGGTCTGTTATTATCATGCAACAGGTGTAGGATTATGAAACAAAATATGGCTGTCTTTCATCATTAACCTATCCCCATGAGGAAGGGGATCCTTCACTGTATTCAGTCTTGCAGCTGGGGAAAATGAGGCATTGCGAAGCCAGGTGACCTACTCATGACGTCCAGCTGACAGGAAGCTCAGCCTGACTTCTCTGCCATACTTCCTAGGACAGTGAGTGTTATTCAGTCCACTTCTTGTGGTGGGACTTCCACTTTTTCATTTTTGAGGCTTGAATTTGAGGCCTGGATGCTGTGCCTGAGCTCCTTAGATCAAGGCTAGCACTCTACCACATGAGTCACAGCATCACTTCCGGCTTTCTGTTGGTTCTTTGAATATAAGAGTCTCACAGACATTCCGGTCTGGGCTAGCTGTGAACCATGATCTTCATATCTCAGCCTCCTGTGTAGTTACAATTATAGGTCTGAGCCAACAGCACCTGGCTTAAGTGTAATTCTGGCCCTCTCTTCCTCTTTTTCTCTCTTTTTCTCTCATCCCCTCCTCCCCCCTCTCCTCTCTCCCTCTCTTTTTCTCTCCCCCCTCTTTCCCACTCTCTCTATCCATCTCTCTTTCTCTTTCAGGAACTGGTTAAATAGGTGCTGGAAGAGGTGGCCCAGCATCCCCATGTGGCTGGAACCCAAGGTTGCCCTCTCATTCTGGAGGTGGGCTGAGGGTCAGGAGCTGTTTCGCTCAGCCTATTGAACTAGCTTCATGAGGTAAACCCCTCTATGCCCCAGCTAGACTGTGATGACTATTCATTTTCCATCCCTTGAGTCCTTCCTCACATCCCTCTGCTACACCGTTGAAGGAAAGTTGATGAGGAGATGTTGCCTTGTCCCCCTGCCCAGCATGATCCCGGGACTCTGACCCATACCCCCACCTATCTGGTCAGGGCCTGGCTATAAGACAATATAACACTGCGTGTCTACTACCCTTTGCTGGCGAGTGTAGTTTTGGTTAGGGGGTTGGGGTGCAGAGGAAAGACCCCAGACCTGACACCTCCTGGAGGACATTTGTTCTTGTGACAGAGCCAAGTCATTGCTATGGATAAGGAGGAAGCCGCATCAGACTGACCCAGAACAATGCTCAAAGATAGGTAGGCTGTTGAAGTATCAAACCCACTCATGTCTGCTTCGTACTCCCAACAAGGAGGTGTAGTGTGGGTGGCCCAGCCCTGGCCTAAGGGATTATAAATGGATGGTGGTGATCAGAGGCTCATGGCTCCCATCCATCATCCTTGCTGTTCAGGAGGCTGAGGTATGATGGTCATGACTCAGAGTCAGGCCGGGCAGGAAAGTCCAGGAGATTCTTATCTTCCATAAACTACATCCCTCCCCAAACCCACACACAAGCCAGATGTGCTGTGGCTCAAGTAGTAGAGCCTCAGCCTTGAACAAAAGAAGCTAAGGGATAACACCCAGACCCTGAATCCAAGTCCTAAGACTAACATAATCATAAAATAAATGAACAGTGTACAACTTTTATCTGACTACCAAGAAAGATGGATACATTTGTCTGCTGTACTTGTAGCCAAAGGTAAGGGGCTTCCCTTGATGTGCCCCTAAAACTCTCCTCTCCTTTATCTGTCCAGGCTTAGGTTGCAGGACAGAATTCAGATCATCCCCTGGATGTGACCTTAGCTACCCTCCCCCAACCACCTTTTTTGGGGTCAGGATTCTGGATGCACTCCCTGCTGGGAGGATGAGGCACCACAGAGATGAGGGTAGGTATCCTGGACGCTTAGACACACACACACACACACACACACACACACACACACACACACACTCACACACACACACACACACACCCATACACACAAAAACACAAATACCCCTAAGCCAACTCAGACCAGCCTTTTCCAAAGACACTTTATCTCCTTGGATTAACTGAACTAAGAGAGAATTTTGATCCCCTGTAACTGATTATTTAAACTTGGGCTTGCTAGATGACAGGAGATAAACAGGAGCAAAAAAAAAAAGCCTTTGGTGCCCATCACCTGGTGCTCAGGCTCATGCCTGTCATCCTGGCTACTCCAGATGCTGAGATCTGAGGATCACAGTTTGAAGCCAGCCATAAGCTGGAAAGCCCATGAAACTCTACTCTCCATGGAACCACCAAAAAGCTAGAGGTGGAGTTGTGGCTCAAGTGGTAGAGCACCAGCCTTGAACAATAAAACTCAGAGAGCAACTCCCAGATCCTCAGTTTAAGCCCACACAAAGAAATGGCCCCATCTTGTTGCCCAAACATTGCCAGGGCCTCAAGCCCCCTCTCATGGGGTGTGATACAACACCTGTCCCTGGGCGGTGTATCAGGGCCTTCAGAAATCCGGTGGTGGAATCCAGGCCTTCCCCTTTATGCACTGTCAACCCACACTGGCTGGAAGGCAGAGCCAGAAAAGGCCGGAAGCCTGCAGAGTGGAGAGGCTCCAGCTCTGCCAAGGTGATCAGAATGGTCTTTTTGGAGGCAGCACTTGAAAAGGGGGTCTTGCTTAACAAGGAGGATCTGACAGGAAGCACAGAGAACAAAGGTGCTGAATATGATGGACAACACAGCAGAGCGTGTTCATTTCAAGCCAGGGCTGCTGGTGCGAGACTCGGTATAGATGTGTGACTTGGTATAGATGTGTGCGACTGTCCCTATACAGGTCTGAGGGGTCATAGAAGAACAGCTATCCAGGGCTGAGATTGTGTCTTAGAGGTAGAGGGCTCACCTAGCATGAAAGAAAGCACGGATTGGATTCCTAGGTCCTGCATACACAGAAAAAGGTGGAAGTGGCCCGTGGCTCAGGTGAAAGAGTGCTCCCCTAGAGACAAAGAAAGTCGGGGACAGCACTAGGGCCCCAATGTCAGGCCCCAGGGCTGTCACCATAAAACAGTTCTCCCAGGACCTTGGTGACAGGTGGTTGGCTATGCCCTGAAGCTCTCAGTAGATCCATCCACGCTTTGTGTCTCCTTTGACAGAGGGGAGCTGGATACTCCTCCTGCCCTGGGCACCCCTGGGCCCCGTTATCAGCAACCCTCCCAACGTCTTCCACTAGGACATGGAGCAGCTGGCACCAGAGGTCCTCAGGTATTGGTTGGGTGGGGCAGGGGGACATAGGTCAGGCGCCAGAACTCCTTGTGGGTCTGATCTGCCCTGGAAGACCAGGCAATCTGGAGGAGGCAGATGGGAGCTTAGAGAGGGCTAGTGATGTGGAGGGGGCCCTTTAATCCCCATGGCCCCACCCAGATTCTGAGACTCCCTTGGCTGTCCTTGAGGGAGGTAGAGGGGTGTCTAGGTGGTAGCTTCTAGAGGAGGACTAGGTGGAAATTCTGAAGGACTAGACACCTTAAGCCATGAGCTGGTGGCTCATGCCTGTCATCCCACACCTGTCATCCTGGCCACTCAGGAGGCTGAGATCCAGAGGATCTCATTTCCCAGCCCAGGCAGGAAAGTCCCTCCATAGCTTCATCTCCAAACTCCAACCGGAAGTGGCACTGTGGCTGAAGTGGTAGAGCACTGGCCTTGAGGAAAATTAGACATCAGGGACAGTACCCAAGCCCTGAGTTCAAGCCCCTCAACCAAAAAAAAAAAAAAAAAAAAAAACCAAAAAACCAAACAATAAAGAAAGACACCCCTTCCTTGCTTGCAAGAGATGGTGAAGTAGCAGGGTTTCTGTGGTTGTGAGACCAGATGCTGACCTCACAGTACAGACATTTCTAATAAGTCCCCAGCTTTACCCCAGTGTGAAGCCAAAGCAGGGTGGGTGGTGCCTTACCAAGAACTCCAGAGGTTATGGCTATGGCATGCAGGGAGTGGGTGAATGGGACCTGGGTTGGAATGGTAGTGTCAATTATATGCTCTCCATCCATGGAAGAATGGTTTTGGATGCTGGTGACAAAGTCTGAAGTGTAGGGTTACATTGGGTTTGTGTCTTGATGAGTTGGGTTTTCCCTTGGTATAAGAAGGTGGCTGCAGAGGAGGCTACAATGCTTGATAAGAAATGTACTCCTTTTATGGCTAGGGAGGTTGAGCATTTCTTCATGTGTCTATTGGCCATGCTTTTCTTCTTTAGAGAAGTTTCTCTTTAAGTCTTTAACCCACTTATTTATTGGACAGTTGTTTCTTTGAGGATTTGTTGTTGGGGGATCTAATTTTTTGAGTTCCAAGTATATTTTAGATATGAGACCCTTGTTCATTGTATGGATAGTGAAGATCTTCTCCCAATCCGTAGGCTTTCTATTGATCTTGCTAGCTATGTCCTTTGCCATGCAGAAGCTCTGCTACTTCATGCAATCCCATTTCTCCAACCTTTCTTTGATTTGTTGTGTTTCTGGGTCTCTATTAAGAACATTTTGGCCTGCACCAAGGAGACCTAGGGTTTCTCCTATTCCATCCTGTAATGTTTTCAGATTGTCTGCTTTGACTCCGAAGTCTTTGATCCATTTGGAGTTAATTCTGGTGCAGGGTGATATGTAGGGATCTAGTTTTAGTTTTCTACAAGGTAATAACCAATTTTGCCAGCACTATTTACTGAAGAGGATGTCTTTCTTCCATTCTATTTTTTTAGCTCCCTTATCAAAGATTAGCTGGCTATAGTTCTTTAGGTTCATTTCTGGGGTTTCAATTCTATTCCATTGGTCCTGAGGTCTGTTCTTGTGCCAGTACCAAGCTGTTTTGATTACTATGGCTTTATAGTAGAGTTTGAAATTTGGTATTGATATTCCTCCAGCAGCGTTCTTTCCGATGAGGAGCGTATTTTCTATTCAATGTCTTTTATTGTTCCATATGAATTTTTGGATTGCCTCTTCTATTTCCTTGAAGAATGAGGTTGGAATTTTGATAGGTATCACATTGAATTTGTAGATAGCCTTGGGAAGTATTGCCATTTTCAAAATGTTAATATTTTCAATCCAAGAGCATGGGAGTTTTTGCCATTTTTGGCTTAAGGTGTCTAGTCCTTCAGACACCTTAAGCCATGAGCCGGTGACTAACACCTGTCCTCTCACACGTGTCATCCTGGCCATTTGGGAGGCTGAGATCCAGGGTACATCATTTCCCAGCTAGGCAGGAAAGTCCCTCCAGAGCCTCATCTCCAATCTCTAACTGGAAGTGGCACTGTGGCTCAAATGGTAGAGCACTGGCCTTGAGGAAAATTAGACATCAGGGACAGTACTTAAGCCCTGAGTTCAAGCCCCTCAACCAAAACAAAAAACAAAAATTCAAACAAGAAGGAAAGATACCTCTTCCTTGCTTGCAAGAGATGTTGAAGTAGTAGGTTGCAAATCAAAACAACATTAAGATACTACCTCACCCCAGTTAGAATGGCAAAAATGAAGAACTCTAATAACAACAGATGCTGGAGGGGATGTGGACAGAAGGGAACCTTACTGCATTGTTGGTGGGAGTGTAAACTTGTTCAACCACTTTGGAAAGTAGTATGGAGGTTTTTCAAAAGACTCCACATAGAGCGCCCCTATGACCCACCAATCCCACTTTTGGACATTTACCCAAATGTTTACAAACAAGACCACACTAAAGCTACCAGCCCAACTATGTTTATTGCAGCATTATTTACCATAGCTAAGATATGAAACCAACACAGATGCCCCTCAGTAGATGAATGGATCAAGAAATGTGGTATATATATACACCATGGAATTCTATGCCTCCATCAGAAAGAATGACATTGCCCCATTTGTTAGGAAACGGAAAGACTTGGAAAAAATTATATTAAGTGAAGTAAGCCAAGCCCAAAGAAACTTAGGTCCCATGGTTTCCCTTATTTGCAATATTTATTATATATACGAGTCAAGCAGAAAAGGTTAGGTAAGTTGATGTTAGGAAAATGAACCCTAAGGTTTATATTTAAATGTTTTTTTTCTTTCATGCATTTGTTTCTAATGCATTTATAAGATTATTTCTTTGTTGCTTTGTATGTCCCTCCCCCACAGTACAATCCCTGCTTTCACTGTATTTAATTATGGTATAATTTGTGGAGGGGAAGGGGAAAAAGAAGTCCTTTAAGTAAGGAAACAGGCTGACCCTTGCATCAATGAGAAGTACAAGTTGTCATATCGAAAAAGAAAATTACAACTTTGGTGGGGAGGGAAGGTTGGTTGGGGGTAGGGAGAAGCTTGGAAGGGATAGGAAGGGGAAACAAAGGAGGAGGCTACAATGCTTGATAAGATATGTACTCCTTATCTTGCCCATGTAATTGTAACCCCTGTGTACAGTATTTTCACAATAAAGAAAGAAAGAAAGAAAAGAGATGAAGAAAAAAAAAAAGAAGTTGGATGTAGCCGGGCACTGCCAGTGGCTCACAACTGTTATCCTAGCTACTCAGGCGGCTGATATCTAAGGATCACGGTTCAAAGCCAGCTTGGGCAGGAAAATCAGTGAGACTTTATCTCCAATGAACCACCAGAAAATTGGATGTGTTGCTGTGGCTCAAGTAGTAGAGTGCACACTTTCATCTGAAGGGCTGAGGGCCTGCTGGCTGGCCCAAAGTTCAAACCCCATAACCTACAACCAAACAAAAGGTAGCTCAATTTTCTCCATAACTGTGTACAGTAGAAATGCCATGATGTGTTGTGAACCATTCCAGACATGTGAGTGGCTCTGAGTTGTTTTGTCTACATTTGGTGTGATGATGGTAGTACCATCATCTCTGGGGTGCAATATTCAGGGTGCTCAGGGACTGCTGAGGCTTTGGGCTACCAGTGTATGTGTCTGTATGTTTGTGTGTGTGTCTGTGTGTGTCTGTGTCTGTGTGTTTGGATGTAGAAGACCTGGGCCTTGAACTCAGGTCTAGGTGAAGTTCCTATGCTTCTGTGCTCAAAGGTAGTGCACTAACACTTGAGCTGCAGCTCCATTTCTGGCTATTTGGTGGTTCATTGGAGATAGGAGCCTCACAGACATTTCTCTGCTGGCTGGCTTTGACCTCAGCCTCCTGAGTAGCTCGGATGACAGGTGTGAGACACCAGTTCCATATGTGTGTGTGTGTGTGTGTGTGTGTGTGTGTTTCCCTCATCTTTCTCTGTCCCCTTCCTGGGTGCCTGTCTGCCTCTTTCTGACCTCGGATGGTGCCCCTCCTCCACACTGACCTTGTCTTTATCCTCCTATCAGGGTCTACACTGAGTCTTAAATTGCCAGAGACCTGAGTTTAAGCTTTTCTTTGGAGCCCAAGTCCAGCTGTCCAAATCTTTGGTTGCCTGCAGGGGATTCTGGGTCAGCCTGGGCAGCTGTAATAAAGTCTTGCCTGTCTCTGGGTGGGGAACTCAGACATAGGATGTCCTGCCCTTTTCCTCAGCTAGACTTCTGGCTGCATGTCCCTCTCAGCAGGCTGTCTTTGGAGTGGGGGAAGGGGGTTGCCGGTGGCTCTGGCCAACTCCAGCTTGATAGTGGACTGAAGGCCGCCCAACCAAGGAGGATTCCGGGCTGCATTGGAGGTGATTCCAAGGTGGGTTGGAAGTATCTGTTAGTGTCTAGGAAATGTCAATGTACTTTATCGCAGCCAAGTCTATCTTCCAGCCGCAGCTGGGTCTCTCCAATCCTTCTAGAGAATTCTGGATGCCCAGAATACAGAGGCACAGACTTTAGATTCCAGGGCCAGGGAATTGGGGGAGGAGACACTGTTGTGGCCAATACCTCAATGTTCTGGGGCATTAGTCTTGACCTGGGTATGCACCCATTGTGCACGTCACTTCTTAACCCAGAGCTGGCCAGAAACAGGCCACTTGTGGTGGTGCTGTGGAAGTAGCAGGAGTGGAAGTGAGAACTAGGATGACCAACATCTGGATTTATGGCCTGAGAGAGGGGGGGCTCAAAAGATGTCTTTAAAAAAACAAAACTTTTAGAGCTGGAACTCAGGCCCTAGGCACCGAGCTTCCTTTGCTCAAATCTAACACTCTACCCCTTGAATCACAGCTCACATTTCATTTTTTGTAGTGGTTTAGTGGAGACAAGAGTCTCACGAACTTTCCTGCCTGGGCTGGCTTCAAGCGGCCATCTTAAGAGCTCAGTTTCTTAAGTAGCTAGGATTGCTGGTATGACCCACTGGCACCTGTTAAGAAAGTGTGTGTGTGTGTGTGTGTGTGTTTGTGTGTGTGTGTGTGTGTGTGTGTGTGTTTACCAGGGCTTGAATTCAGAGCCTAGGTGGTGTCCTTTAGCTTGTTTGCACAAGGTTGGTACTCTACCACTTGTACTCCTGTAGCTCTGCTTCCCAGCTTTTTGGTGATTCATTGGAGATAAGAGTCTGCCCACCCAGGCTAGCTTTGAATCTTGATTGATCCTCATGTGTCAGCCTTGAGTAGCTAGGATTATAGGCATGAGCCACTGCATCCAGCTGCAAGGCTGTCTCTTCATACTTTCTTCTGTTCTAACAGGTGTGTACTTGCCCTGGCCTAGATCTCTGATCTCCACATCAGCTCCCAGCAGCCCTTGACTGTGTGGAGAACATAAAGCTCAAACCTGTCAAGCATCCAATTTCTATGTCCTCAGGTGAGGGTAGGTTTCCTCTGAAGCCTGGAGGAATAGTGGGACGGGGAGGAAGGTTAGCTGTAGCTGGGTGCTAGGCTGGGAGAGAAGTACACTCTCTTAGCCAAGAAGGAAAGCGTGGTCAGATGTTAATAGCTTATGCTCTCATATTCCTAGCTCCTCAGGAGGCTGAGATCTAAGGATTGGCATTCAGAGGCAGCCCAGCTCATTTTTCTCTTTCTTTCTTTCTTTCTTTCTTTCTTTCTTTCTTTCTTTCTTTCTTTCTTTCTTTCTTTCTTTCTTTCTTTCTTTCTTTCTTTCTTTCTTTCTTTCTTTCTTTCTAGTATCAGTAGGATCTATTTTTGTGTGTGTGTGTGAAAATACTGTTCAGAGGAGTTACAATTACATGGGCAAGATAATGAGTACATTTCTTATCACCAGCTCACTTTTCTAAAGTGTGTGAGACTCTCCTTTCCCAATAACCACCTGAAAGCTGGAAGAAAAGCTGTGGCTCAAGTGGTAGAGTTGCTAGCCTTGAATGAAAAGTGAGGGTCAGAGCCTGGATCCTGATTTCAAGCCCTAGTACCAAGATGTGCCCATGCACACACACACACACACACACACACACACACACACACACAGAGGAAGGTAGTAATGATGAGCTGAGCTATAACTGGGGGCAGTTCAGAGGCACAGTCATAGTAAACTCTTGACACATCAGTTATTTCTCCCCAACTCTTTCTTGGGCTGAGGGGTCTGGTGCATGGAACCTGCACCTCCATCCATGTCTAGGGTACAGGATCAAGGGAAGAACACGATGGATGATCGTTTATATTCGGTGCATGATTGCAGACCTTCATCTGCCGCAGAACATTGGTGAGGAAAGCAGAGCTCTGAGCCCTGGAACTCCTGGGATAGCCACTGCTACAAGCAGCAGCCAGCCAGCTGTGGATTCCTGAGCCTACAAGTGTTTCATGAGCCCAACTCAACACCCACCCAAAGTGTGCCTGACAAATTTTCCCCCCATGCCATCTTGCAGCTCTTGCCTCTCCTGGCCCAGAAACCTGGTCTGAAATATTGATTCACAGCTCAGATCCACAGTGCACCCATGACAGATGCCATTCTGATGACCTGGCCAATGATCTCCTTGCCCCATAGCTAGACCCTTCTCTGATACTTTGGCCTGCTCTGTAGGCAAAGGCTCCCAAAGAGGCTGCTTTCAAGACTTGTAGGACACCTACATCTTGGGAGACCCTTAGGGGCCCACTGGAAATTTCTCTGCCTAGAGCCACAGAGTGAGGTTCAAGCAGACCAGGTGTTGGTCATGGGGCTTGAACTCTGGGACTGGGCACTGTCCCTTCAGCTCTTCAGCTTACCACTTGAACCACAGTAACACTTTCAGTTTTCCTGTGGTTCATTGGAGATCAGAGTCTCCCGGACTTTCCTGCCTGGGCTGGCTTTGAACCATGATCCTCACATCTCAGCCTCCTGAGGAGCTAGGAGGATAGGCATGAGCCAACAGCACCCAACTGATGTGGACTTTCACCACAGTGGACTAACAACTCCTGAAAGCTTTTCTTTATTTTTTATGTGCCAGTACTGGGGCTTGAACTTAGATTCTGGACTCTAGTCTCTTTAAATTTTGCCTCAAGCCTGACATGCTACCACTTGAGCCACAGTTCCTTTTCTGATTTTGGTAGTTCATCCGCAAGAAGAGTCTCACTAACTTTCCTCCCCTGAGCTGGCTTTGACCCACAACTTCTGATCTCAGTCTTCTGAGTAGCTAGGATTTGCAGGGGTTGAATCACCACTGGCTTTGGGCTAGAAGCTTTTCTTAAACAAGTGTTCTTCCCTGCATTTGCCCTGAGTCCTCCATGTAAAGGATGTCTGAGGGTCAGGAACTGTGAAAAATAGGCTTCCAGCCACAGGAAATGGCTGGGATCCATGGTGAAAAGTCAAGGTAATCTTCCCCTTGGGCCCCATACTGGGACCTCCTCCATCTGCCTTTCCTGTGGCTCAAGTACAAACCTTGACCCAGCCTTGAATGTCCTGCCACACTTAAGCCACAGAACCTTCATTCCACACACACCACCTATTCTACATCACACCTCAGGAAACTTTGTGCATGTTGTACCTTCTGCCTGAGGCTCTGTATCTTGTTCCACATCTTAGAACGCCTGTGGAATTTTGGCAATAGTTATTTCACCTCCCGGAGCAAGTCTTTCCTTCCCTTTTCCCTCTTTTTTTTTTTTTTTTAATATTGAGTTGCTAGAGATGGAACTTGTGCAGGCTGACTGGCAAATGCTCTAGCTTGGTGTGTGTGTGTGTGTGTGTGTGTGTGTGTGTGTGTGTGTGTGTGTGTGTGTGTGTGTGTGTGTTTGTGCCAGTCCTGAGGATTGAATTCATGGCCTGGATGCTATCCCTGAGGTTTTGTGGTCAAGGCTAGCACTCTATTCCTTGAACCACAGCTCTATTTCTGACTTTTTGGGTGTTTGATTGGAGAAAAGTTTCTCATAAAGACTTTCATGCTTGCAATTGTGATCCTCAGATCTCAGCCTCCTGAGTAGCTAAGATTACAGCTGTGAGCCACCAGCAACTGTCCGCTACCCTACTTCTTACCTCTAACCTTGGCCCTCCTATGAGTACCAGAAGAATATGTCTCACCAGGATCAGTTTTTTGCCAGACTTGGGGCTTGAACTCAGAGTCTGGGCATGATCCTGAGTTTCTTTTGGTCAAGGCTAGCACCCTTATCACTTAAGCCACAGTGCCACTTTTGGCTTTTTCTATTTCTGTGATACTGAGGGCTTTGTGCGTGCTAGGTAAGCACTCTTCCACTAAGCCACATTCACAGCCCAAGGCTCACTTCTGACAGGAACTATGAGGGTGGAATTTATTGGCTTGCCCCTTTGGGTGCAGAAATAGCTGGCTATTTCATATCTTTGCCAAGATTTGGGACCAGCCTGTGACTCAGCAATGAGGAATGGTGAATGAGGGATAGCCACCAGGCCCCAGAGGAGTAGGCTCAAATATCCTTCAGAGGGATAGAGAATATGGAGCCAGAACCTTTGACAACTCCTACAGCCTAGGAACTGTGATCTCCCTGGAGGCAGTGGCTGGCTGCTAGGTGTCCTGATGGGACATCTCAGCCAGAACATAAGGCACCCATTGCACAGCCCTGGCAAAGCCCGCTGGGCTTCAGTTATTAAATGGCAGAGAAGGATGCTTTGTTCAACGTGCTGGCTCAGACTTAGGACTCTCTGAGGCCTTGCACAAGTTGGGAGGATGGACATGGGAAACCTGCTGAAAGCCCATCATCCATACATCATCCATCCATACACAGAGACATGGAGGTATTTCTTCCTTTGGGGGGGGGGGAGGGTGAGGCAGGTCCATGGTTGTACTATGAGAATAGGCCCTGTCCCTGAGCTCCTTTTGCTCAAGGATAGCACTCTGCCCTTGAGCCACAGCCCCACTCATGGTGTTTTTCCCCCTGTCATCTCTTACAGAGAAGAGTGTTGTGGACTTTCCTGCCCCAGATGAATTCAAATTGGCATTCTCTACATCTCAGCCTCAGGAGGAGTTAGGGTTATAGGCAGGAGCCACTGACACCTGGCTTTCTTTTCTTCTTGTTCTTTTTTTTAAATCGTGACCATCTGAAATCTTCAAGGTGTCATTCCAATGGTTTGCATTCACAGTAATCTACCCAGGCCTGGAATTCGAATGCTATGACTACCACCCACAAATGGAGGGAGATCCTGATGAACTCATTCCTGTTCATGTGAATGCTAATGGAATGTAATAAAAGTAATAATTAAATTTGCAGTTAATTCATGATTCTATTTTAGAATGCCACAAAAAAATTATTGGATTTATATCTTCATTCTAGCACCATGGTCTGATTAAGGATATTGACTAATTTGTAATTAATGCTTTTATAAGTATTCAACCATGATACTTCATTAAATAGAGTAATAATTTAGTAACTAGTAATAGGTAAGAACATATATATAATTTAATAATATCCTCACATTCTCTCTTTGTATATGTGTGTATATATATATACATACATATGCAGGTATATATGTATGTATATATACATATTACATATATATATATATATATATATATATATATATATATATATATATATATAATATGGTGGCTTGATTACAGGTCCTCAAAATTTCCTGGATGCTCAATTTGCCAGAGGCTGGTGTGCTAAGACTGACTCCATTTATGGATTGGGCACTGTAGGTGAGTTGAAATCCCAGCATCGCCAAAAATTTATTTGTGGAGTAAGAAGCCAATTTGACACATTTTTTTCCTTCTCTGTGAAAGTCCTGGGTCTCAATACAATGTATAATCCATATACAAATATATCCTATGTGATAGATATAATAAAGGAAATGTTATATGCGTAATAATAATAAATAAATAAGGGTAATAAATGTCATATGCAGTAGAACCCATATAAGTAAATAGATCTTATATACATGAATATTATCTTTTCCAGTGCTGGGGCTTCAATTCAGGCCCTGGGAACTGGTCTGAATTTCTTTTTTTTTTTTCTTTCTTTCTTTCTTTTTTTTTTTTTTTGCCAATCAAGGTGCCTGAACTCTGGGCCTGGGCACTGTCCCCCAGCTCTTCATTTCAAAGCTCTACCACTTGAGCCACTTCTAGCTTTTTCTGCTTATGTGGTGCTGAGGAATTGAACCCAGGGCCTCATGCATGCAAGGCAAGCACTCTACCACTGAGCCACCTTCCCAGCCCCATGAATTTCTTGTCTTCAAGGACGGTGAGATTTCCCCTTCACACACAGTGTCACAGAGTTACCCAGACCCTGAGTTCAAATCCCAGGCCTGCTAGAAAAATGGTGCAATTTCCTAACCAGGGTTTTATTGTTATTATTACTTTTTTTTGGCCTAGCACAGGGCTTGAACTCAGGTCTTCGCATCTCTGCCACAGCTGATCATTGGATCCTACTACCCTACTTCAAATTTCGGAGCTGGCAAAAAAAAAAATTAATAAATAAAAAGGAGAAGGATGAAACTGAGAAGTTAAAGAAGGTGGTTTTACTTTTTTTTCCTTTGTATTGTGACCATCCTGGGTCTAAATGACAAGCCCCAGAATGTGTACATGACATTGCATTGCTAATGTTTGGTGGGCTATTAGGGAATCTATAGCAGAAACCAGCAACTTATTCTTGGAGGTCGAATCTTAGAACTGCCACTAATGAATGGTGGGAGGTTCTAAGAAACACATTCTGATATACATACGTACAAATGGAATGTTAAAAAAGTATCATTTAAATTAGTGGTTAGTGTATGATTATATCCTAAAATTATACACAACAATTATTCTAAATTGACTAATTTTCAATTAATACTTTATTATGTATTCAATCATGATACTTAAAAAAGGAAGGAATAATTTAATTGCCAAAAATTGGTAGTATTATCATATATGCAGTTTCATAATATACAGATATCTCATTTGTTTTATATATATACATCTATCTATCTATTTATCTATCTCTATCTATCTATCTATCTATCTATCTATCTCTATCTATCTATCTATCTATCTATCTATCTATCTATCTATCTATCTATCTATCTATCTATCTCTATCTACCAATCTACACATTTATCTGTTTATTCACTTGACACTCCTGGTGCTCAGTGATAGAATGCTCACTGAGTATGTCCAAAGCCCTGGGTTCCATTCCTCAGTACCAGTTGCACAGAAAAATCCAGAAGTCATGCTGTTGCTCAAGCAGTCCAGTACCAGCTTTGAGCACAAAAGTTTAGGGACTGTGTCTAGACACTTACTCAAGATGCAGAACTGGCACCAAAACAAAACGATAGAATGTTCTGACTGCAAAGATTTAAGGATAGGACTGCAAATACATCATCATAGAGCAAGCTAGGAGTCTGGTGCTGAGAGCTGCAATCTAACCTGACTAGGCAGAAGTAAATTGCTTGCAACCCAGCTACACAGAACCAGATCCTTCTGGGGGCTGAGATCAGACACTGGTGGTTTTAAAATCCAGCCCTGACAGGAAGTCTGCAAAACTCTGAGCTGTGGCTCAAAGTGGTAGAGCTCTAGCCTTGAGCAAAAGATCTTAGGACAGTACCCACAAACTTTCAGTGGAATCCCCGTGGCTGACTCACCACCCCCCCACAAAAAACCCACCCCTCTAAATCATTAGATGTGAACTTTGTGTAGTTTGGTGACACTGATGAAAGCACCCTAATTCTAATGACAGCATGTGTGATACAGCTATGTCATGTGTCTTATATGTGGAATGGTGTACTGAGTGCATTCTTGTATCTGGTCCTTGTAAAAGCTCCACAGATTATTGTGCTGATGACAACCTTGAGGCTCAGATATGTCCCCATGTCAGGGCCTAAATGATGTATGTACTGAACTCTAATGAGTTTTCTCTTGCAGAGAATTGTTTTGGTTTATTTTTCTCGGTCATGAACCTTGAACTCAGGGCCTAACCAGTGACCCTTCCCTGTTGGGCTCATGGTTAGCACCCTACTGAGGGGACCCAAGGACACCCTTACAAAAGTGGTACAGTCTAGGCCTCTGTGGCTGATATCTGTCATCCTGCCTACTTTCACACATTTTTTTTTCCTTCTCTGTAAAAATCCTGGGTCTCAGTATGAAGTATAATCCATATGCAAAAATATCCATGTGATAAGATGTAATAAATGAAGTAAATGTTATATATGTAATAATACTAAATAAAATAAATAATGAATAAATAAGGGTAATAAATATCATATGGAGGAAGCCCATGTATGTAAAATGATCACATAAATGAATATTATCTTTTCCATTGCTGGCGCTTAAATTCCGGCCTGGAAACTGGCCTGAAATTCTTGTATTCAACAGTGAGCTTCCCCTCCCCCGCAGTGTCACAGAGTTACCCAGACCCTGAGTTCAAATCCCAGGCCTGCCAGAAAAATGGAGCAATTCCAAGTCACAGCCTTAATTTACTTTGTCCAGGCCCCGGGCTTGAACTCAGCTTGTGGCAATTCTGCCTCAGGTTCGATCACCCTAGGCTGGGGTGCAGCCAATGGACCCACAACCCATCCTGAGATCCTAGGACCCGAATTCAAATCTCGGGACTGATAAAAAAAAATGTAGAATGGCAGGGAACGTGGCTCAGTAGTAGAGTGCTTGCCTTGAATGTATAAGGCCCTGGGCTTGATTCCTCAGCACCACATATAAGCAGAAAAAGCGGTAAGTGGTGCTATGGCTCAAGTGGTAGAACACTAGTCTTGAGTAAATAGTTGAGGAACAGTGTCCAGACCCACATTTCTGGCCCCACAACCAACAAAAAAGAAAAAAAAAGAAAGACAGAGAGGGGAAAAAGAAGAATAAGGCTAAAATTGGGAAGTTCCAGAAGGCGGTTTTACTTTGTTTTTTCCTTTGCATTGTGACCATCCTGGGTCTAAATGAAAGGGCCCGGAAAGAGTATGTGACCTTACACTGCTGAAGTTTGGTGGGCTATCAGGCAAACCATAGCCAAAACCAGGAACGTATGCCCACGGTTCAAATCCCGGGACTGCCACCTAGGAATGGCGGGAGATCCTAAGAAGCCCATTCCGACATACATCCATATGAATGTAATGTTGTAAAAGTAACAATTACATTAGTAGCTAGAATATGATTACATTTTAAAATTGTAAACAATAATCATAGTACATTGACTATTTTTCAATTAATATTTTATTATATTTTCAACATTGAGAAATAAAGGAAAGAATAATTTAATTATGGATAATTGGTAGTAATAGAGTATATGTAATTTAATAATATACAGATATCTTTCTTATTTTATACATATATATATGTATATATATAAGCCATGTATATATCTATTTCTACACTTGTCACTCCTGGGGCTCAGTGATAGAGTGCTTGCCTAGTATGTATGAAGCCCTGGGTTCGTTTCCACACTACCAGATGCACAGAAAATGCCAGAAGTGGTGCTCTTACTCAAGCACCAAAGAAAAGTTAGAATGTTCTAACTGCAAATATACAAGGCCAGGACTTTAAATATTTCATGACAGAGCAAGCCGGGAATGTGAAGATGACGGCTACCATCTATCCTGACAGCCAGAGGTTAACAGCTGCAAACCAACTCCATTGAACCAGACGCTGCTGGCTCATCTCTAGCTGCGCAGGGGATGAGATCTGACACTGGTGGGTTGAAAACTCAGCCTGGCAGGAAGTCTGTGAGACACTGAGCTGTGGCTCAAAGTGGTAGAGCTCTAGCCTTGAGGAAAAGATCTTAGGATAGTACCCACAACTTATGAGTGCAACCCCTGAGTCTGATGACCCTTCACCCACTTACCTCCCCACCCCCGACTAACCACCCGTCTAAACTATTAGATATGAACTTGTGTGGTTCCTGACATGTTTATGAAGGAATGGTGATACTGACAAAAGCATCCTAATTCTAATGACAACTTGTGGGATACAGCTATATGAAGAGTCCTTCCTGGGGTGCTAGGTCCTTCACAGGGTGCTCTTTGCTGAGTCCTTCACAGGGTTCTATGTGCTGAGTCCTTCATGGGGTGTATTCTTTCATCTGGTCCTTGTTAGAGCTCCACAAGTAAGATGATTGTACAGATGAGAAACTTGAGGCACAGATATTTCCCAAGGCAGTTCCAAATTTATGAATGTACTGAACTCTATTGACTTGTCTCCTGCAGACAATTGTTTTGGTTTAGTTTTCTCCATCATGAACCTTGAACTCAGAGCCTAGACTCTCATTTTCCTCTTATGCTCATGGCTAGCACTCTACCACGCCAAGCCAAGGACCCCCTCGCAGCAAAGTGTCATGGGTTAGGTGTCTTTACTTCAGTTCTATCATCCTGCCTGCTCAGGAAGCTGAGAATCTGGGTTCAAAACTATCCCACACACAAAAGGTCCCATGACACTATCATCTCCTATTCACCACTTAAAAACTTGAAGTGGAAGCTGGGTGCCGGTGACTCATGCCTGTCATGCTAGCTACTTACTCAGCAGGCTGAGAGCTCAGGATCATGGTCCAAAGCCAGCCTGAGCAGGAGATTCCTTGAGATGTTATCTCCAATGAACCACCAGAAAACCTGAATGGGCTCTGTAGCTCAAATGGTAGAGCTCTCCACTTGAGCTGAAGAGCTGAGTGACAGCACCCAGGCCCAGACTTCAACTCCTCCAACTTACAAGAAAAGAAAGAAAGAAACCTGAAGTGCAGTGCTGGGAATGGTTCTTAGGGGTAGAGTGCTTTGCATGTATGAAACCCTGGCTTTGAATCCTCAGTGGCACATCACTAGAAAAAAAGCCTGAAGTGGCTCTGTGGCTCAAGTGGTAGAGTGCTATCCTTGTACAGGAGAAACTCGGGTACAGTGCTGAGGTCCTGAGTTCAAGCTCCAGGACTGGTATATGCACACAAATTACCCCCCACCCCCTCCACAGATACCAGCAGTGGAACTGTGACATCAAAGGGTAAAGCACTGGGAAGTAGGCCCTGAGAGAAGACTTGAGCTGGTACAGCTTCTTTCCAGGCTTTGCATTTGTTTATAGGGATTTTAGAAAATCTTTAAACAAGGTTATCTAGACCTTTGCCTCAACCAGTCCTGTTCCTGGAATGGAAAGAATGCCTCTAGGTCCCCCTCCCCTTAACAACCTAACTCACATTGATTGTTGAGTTAAAGACAGACCTATAAAACAGATAGGTTGTAATCTGGCTCCAACTACCGGACACCACAGGCTTATGGTGGTAAACCCTGCCTTTCACACATGCTTACAGTAAACTCTCCCTATTGGCCACCTGTGTGTGGTCTGGTATGACCATGCAATACTTTTGTGTGGCATGATCCCATTGGTCACCTGTGCATGACCAGACTCAACCTCATGGATTTTGCCTTTAAAAAGCAAAGAATGGGGGCTGCTCAGAGTAGCAGTATCAGCTCCTGAGCCTGTGCTGTGGCGCTGGCCAGTCAGTGTAGCAACCTTCTCAATAAAGTTGCTTCTTTGTTAACAACTTTGTTGCGGTGGTCTCTGTCACTCCAGACAACTAGGTGTGTTTGTCTCCCTGAGTAGGGGGCTTCCAACTACACAGTGAGCTTCTGTTCTGAGCTCATGGTCAGTACTCAGGCCCTGTGTTCAACCTGTAAACCTATCCACCCAAGGCCCAACTAGGAGAGATCAAAGGTTTCCAAACCTGATGAGCTTCACCAGCCGTACATAACAGGGAACATTTTGATTTTGCAAAGATGCTTAACTGTAGCAAGCTTCCGAAAACCCAGGTAGGCATCTTTGCCGATAATGAATCATTGCATTAGGTTCAGCTCCCTAGTTGTTGTCTGCCAGAAGGAATCTTGAATTAATTGTAGCAGTTTGTTTCAACACTGGAACATAGTCTAACAAAGACAGGATAATTGCAGGGAACTTGGCCTGCCCCAGAATGTGGCACAAATGAAGGCTTCTTGTCACAACAGAGCATTGGGGAGAGAGATATCTTGGGGTACAAAGAGGCCTTATTCTCCTGGTCTTCAGAGTCTGCCCACACTCATCATCACTAGTTGGCCCGGACAGAGTTGTTACAGAGCTGTACAGGAGTGAGGCCTTTTGTCTGCCTGTTCCAACAAAGAGATAGACTTCCTCCAGCAATCTGGGGTGTGGAGAAACCCTCAGGCTTCACTGGGAACAAGGAGGGGAGTCCTGGAACATGCACTGTCTTGAAAGCACCCTCTGTGCTATGAAATCATTCTATGCAAAGAAAATTTCCTAGCTGGGTGCCTTTCTTCACAGCGACTCTGGATGTTCACCAATAGAAATACATTCACACATACACAGACACATGGAGTTACTGGCTCTATTTTTTTTTTTTTTGGTACAGGTCCTGAGGCTTGAACTGTGAGCTTCGACATTGTCCCTGAGCTCATTTTGCACAAGGAAGCACTTTATTGTGCCTTAAACCATGATACATCATTAAATGAAGGCATAATTTAATGTCAAATAATTATTAGTAATATATTACATGTAATTTAATGATATATAGACATCTCACATTCTATAAATATATTTATATATTTAAACATACACTGGAATATACATATACATCTATCTCTCTTTCTCTCTCACTCTCTATGCATATATATGTATTTGCAGCAATTTACACATCTATCTATTTATATATTGGCCACTCCTGGAGGTTAAACTTAGGTCCTGGGAACTCCCTGGCAGCGAATTTGTTTGAGGCTGCTGCGCTTACATTGATCCATTGATGAATTGGGCATTCCAAGCCCTGAGTTTAAATCCCAGCAGTGCCAAAGACAATAGGTGAATTAAGCAGCCAATGTTGACCTAGTCTGCTGTCTGTGAAAATATTGTTTCCTAAGTACAATATGTAATACGTATGCAAATACATACATATGGTGTACATTATAAATGTATATAAATATTATTTTGCCAGTCCTGGGGCTAGAATTCATGCCCTGGGAAATGCTCTTGACTTTTTATTTTATTCAAGGAGGGTGAGCTTCCACTTCACCCACAGCAAAATAGAGTTACCCAGGCCCTGATTTCAAATCCCAGGTATGCCAGATAAAATGTCCCAAATTCGAAGCCAGAACCTTAATTTTTTTTGGGGGGGGGGCAGGCACAGGGCTTGAATTCAGGTTGTCACAATTCTACCTCAGCCTTGATTACACTAGGCTGGGGTGCAGCTTTTAAACCCACAGATGAGCCAGGGATCCTAGGACCCAATTTCAACTCCCAGCACTGCCCAAGAAACAAACAAACAAACCAAAATGGAAGAGGAAAAACAAAGTTTTACACAACGGTTATACCTTTGTTTCTTTTGCACAGTGACAATACTGGGTCTCACTGACTTGGCTTGAAAATTGTACATGACTTTGCATGGCTGAGGCTGGTGGGCGGTCAGTGAAGCCTGAGGTTAACCCTGATACCTGCACCCTGAGTTCAATCCTAGGACTGCCACATACACGTAGCTGAAGGTCCTTGGAAACTGGTTCCTATCTCTAGGAACACTAATAGAATGTTTGAAATGTACTAATTGAATTACTAATTAACTAGTCTTTCTAATGTAAGATTGTATGCATTAAATATAGGTCATTGATTAATTTAATTAATACTTTATTAAGTCTTCAACCGTGATTAATTAATGGAGGAATAATTTTAGACCAAATAATTAGTAGCACTAGAATATACAAAAGTAAGATAGACATCACTCTTTATATAGAGTTATACACTAGAATCTACATAAATGTCTACCTGTCTCTCTCTGTATATGTTTATAGATGCATATATATGTAAATATACACACACTGCATTTTACAAATCTATTTGTTTATATATTGGCCACCACTCCTAGGGCCAAATTTGCCCGACAACTTCATTAGCTTCAGACTGGTGTGCTAATATTGACCCACTCCCCATTCATGAAGTGGGCTTTTAGACCCTGAGTTCAAATCACAGAACTGCCAAAAACTTAAGTAATCCTGGTGGAAGAAGCCAAATGTCCCATTTGTTTTCCATATCGGTGAAAGTCCTGGGTCTCAGGAATGATGTATAGTACACTGGAAAATCTATGTCCTATATAATAAGATATAAAAAAGGTTATGTGTGTAATCATACTCACTAAAATACATAAGAAATAGATATCACACAAAATAAAATGAATAACCACACAAACTGCAATATGCAGTAAACATGTGTATGTAAATATGAATCCTATATTTAAAATCTATAAGAATATTATTTTTGCAAGAGCTAGGACTTGAATTCAGGCCCTGGGAACAGGCCTGACTTTCTTGTGTACCAGCATGGTGTGCTTCCCCTTCTCCCACAGTGCTGTAGATGTACCTAGGCCCTGAGTTCAAATCCCAGGACTGGCAGAAAAAATGGCATGAATAACAAACCTGAAGTAGAGGGCTGGGAATGTGCCTTAGGGATAGAATGCTTTGCATCTATGAAACCCTGGACTTGATTTCTCAGGAACACATCACTAGAAAAAAGCCTGAAGTGGCTCTGTGGCTCAAGTGGGAGAGGGCTATTCCTGTGCAAGAGAAATTAGATACAGTGCTCAGGTCCTGAGTTAAAGCTCCAGAACTGGTGTATGTCTGCATGCGCCTCCGCATACACACAGCCACACACAGACCAGAAATAAAGCTGTGACACAAAATGGTAAAGCACTGGGCTCCTGCGCTGAGCTCATGGACAGGACCCAGGCCCTGTGTTCAACCCCAAAACCTTGCCACCCAGGGCTCAACTAGGAGAGGTCAAAGGTTTCAAAACCTAATGTGCTTCAGCAGTCCTAGATGACAGGAAGTATGGCGAGATCAGACATGTGCTTGGATTTCCAATGCTTCCAGAAACCCAGCAGAAGCATCATAGGCCCATCATCATCCTCAATGAAACATTTCTTGAGTTAAGTGCCCTAGTTATCTGCCAGAAGGACTCCTGAATTATATTGAGCACTGTATCTGAACACCAGAATATAGTCTCACAAAGGCAGGATAAGTGCTGGGAACTTGGCCTTCCAAAGGAGGTGGCACAAATGAAGGCTTCCTCTCACAAGGAGCACTGGAGTACAAAGAGGCCTTTTTGTCCTGACCTTCAGAGCCCATCCACAGTCATCCTCACTAATTGGCCCATATGGAGTTGTTTGTTACACAGCTGCACAGGACTGAGGCCTTTTGTCTGCCTGTCCAGACAATGAGAGAGACTTCTTCTAGCAGGCCTTGGAGGCAGAGAAACCCTCAGGCTGTACTGGGCACTGTGAGGGGAGCCCGGGAACATGCACTATCATGAAAGCAGTCTCTGTGTTATGAAATCATTATATTGAAAACAAATTTTCTAGCTTGGTGCCTTTCATCATAGCTACTCTGGAGCTTCACCTATGGAAATATATCCACACATACACAAAGACATGGAAGAAGGTCCTGGGGTTGAACTATGAGCATAGGCGTTGTCCCTGAGTTACTTTGCTCGAGGGTATTGCATTAACCTTGAGCCACAGCCCCACTTCTGGGTTTTCTGTGATCTCTTAGAAATAAGAGTGTCATGGACTTTCCTATGCTGGCTGGATTCAAACTCAGATTCTCTACATCTCAGCCTCCTGAGGAGCTGGGATTACAGTCAGCAGCCACTGGCACCTGCCTTTCTTTTCTTCTTCATTTTTTAATCTGGACAATCTGACTACTTAACAGCATCATTCCAATGCTTTGAATTTATAAGTAAACTACCCAATGTTCTTTCTCTGAGAAAGATTTTTCTCTCCTCCTCTTCTCCTCTCGTCACAGGTTTGAAGCCAAAAGTGAGAAATGAGTGTCACATGATTTTGGCAGCAAATGTCTACAGGACATGCCAGTTCAGTCACTTAGCATTGAGCTGCAGTGAATTCACTGTCTCAGGACTTGCGGACCAAAAGCTGGAGTGATCCTCATACTCTCTGAATGGCTCCTTAGGCCTAAAATTTATCTAATACTTTTGAGTGTTTTGTGTCTCCAACCTTAAGTATCTAGAACACACTAGAAGCATCTTCATGTTTCCATTTTTCTCTAGTACCTCTCGAGATTTAGACTAAGGGTTTGTGTGGAGCAGAACCTCAGTGAATCCCTGAGGAAAGCCACTTGAAGTCTCCTCAGGAGATCTCTGTTCAAAGCTAGCCCGAGCAGGAAAGTCTGCAAGACTCTTATTTCCAATAAACCACCAGAAAACCAGAAGTGAATCAGTGGCCCAGAGAGTAGAGCTCCAGCTTTGAGAAAGAAAGCCAAGAGGAGATACAAGCCAGACCAGGCAGGAAAGCCTGGCAGGCGCTTATGTCCAATTAACCGAGATGGCTGGAAGTTGAGCTGTGGCAGTGGTAGAGTCTCAGCCTTGAGCAAAACAGCTGAGGAGCACATAGGGCCCTAAGTTTAAGTCCTGGTATGGCCACCAAAAAAAAAATCAAAGAGAAGGCCAAGTGTATGTGTTAGTGTCCTACCTACTTATATGTGTATATTACCTCCCCGAGTGCAAACAGATTGTATGTAATGCTTCTTTTATGTACAGATTTATTTTTCAGATAGGCTTGTTGCACATACTGCATCATTCTCTTCTTTTCAGGCCCATGGCTTTTCTCTTCCAGAGTTGCAGGCCTGTCTCCTCATATGATACACGCTTAAGATTTCAGCAGCCTTTATTTACATATTATTATGAGGCCAAGGCAGGAACAGTCACAAATCAGGCAGGGGAAGAGAAAATCAGGGCTTTTGAAATAACCTGTATTCAGAAAATTAAACTTGGGGAATGTAAAATGGTCGCATACATATGTAGAAACTACTATTAAGAAAAAGATGAGAGGACTGCGAATGCGGATTAGTGCCTAGCATGCAAGAAGCCCTGGGTTCCATCCCTCTGTAGCACATGCACAGAAAAAGCCAGAATTGGTGCTGTGGCTCAAGTAGTAGTGTGCTACCGACAGTGCCCAGGCCTTCAGTTCAACTCAAGTACAAGTAACTTCTCATCACCAAGGGAAACCCAGGAAGCTCTTGAACATCAGCCCTTTCAGAAGTGGAAGTCAGAGTGTCATAGACTTTCCTGACCTGGCTGGTTCATCCTGTGAGCCTCAGACCTCAGCCTCCTGAGGTAGGGTAATGGGCCTTGGCTACTGGTGCTTGCTAGGTCAGAGCTGAAATAACATTGACAATACAAGTCAACTACTTATCACAAATTGTTTCGGGAGCTTATTAAGCCTTTCAACAATGGACCTTTCAGAACTCTGTAGGACACAGGTTATCATGCTAGAGTCTGAGAGGCTGAGCATATGGATCTGCTAAACTTGAACCTTGAGGTCTCTATCTAATTCTGGTGTACATCAGCGTTCATTTTCCAAGAATGTTCTCCTAATTAGCTAATAGGAAAAGTACTTTAATTAACCCTAACTTTTTTCCCATTGTGGGTCTCAAACTCAATCCTGCACACCGTCCCTGAGCCGTTCATCTCAAGGCGAATACTCTACCACTTGAGCCACAGCGCCACATGAGGCCTTTTGGTGGTTCATTGGTAATAAGAGTCTAACAGGCTTTCCTTGCCTAGGCTGTTTTCAGATCTCAGCCTCCTGAGAAGATAGGGTTGCAGGTGTGGGCCACTGGCATCTGGACTATTGTTTTTGCCAGTGCTGGGGCTTGAACTTAGGGCCTGGGTACTGTCTCCATGCTACTTTTTCTCAAGGCTAGTGCTCTACCACTTGAGCACTCCACAGCTTCTGGCTTTTTCTGAGTATGTGGCACTGAGGATTCAAACCGTGGCATTGATGCATGTTGAGCAAGCTCTCTACCACTAAGCCACATTCCCAGTCCCACCCTTACAATATTATCCCTCAACTTGCCTATCCTCAAGGAACAGCTTCTGAGTATAAATCATCTAAAGAAATTCCTATAGGAAGGTGTTAAAGATAAACAAGACAAATATCATATTTGGGAAAGACTTTAAACTTGTGAAGCCTGTGACAAATGCCTCCATTTAATTATGTATCATGTTTCAACACTTAATAATGTATTAATGAAAAATGAGTCAATGTCCTAAATTATTGTGTATAATTCTATAATAGATGTGAAAAATGCAATAAATATTATGTGTATAATAATACTAATACAATAAACAATATGTAAATGAATAAAATATAGAAATACAGAAATACAAATTCAATAATTAAAAAATCATAGCTTGTATTAAACATACACATATAATACATAACATATATTACACATGTACATAAATATTACTTCCCAAGCAATAGGAACTCTACCCTGAATTTCTTTTCCTCAAGGACAGTGAGCTTCCCCTTCACCTATGATGCAAAAGAGTTACCCGGATGGTGAGATCAAATAACAGCAGTGGCAGAAATACTAGCCCCAGTTCCAATACTGTGACTTAATTATTTTTAATGAAAGCGTTATTTTTATTCAGTTCCATACTGATCATTTTAAAAACAGCAGTGTATAATTTTGTATATCTATTGAGACATCCTTCCCTTACCTGCAAAGTGCTTCTCCGAGCTCTAAATTGTTTCCTTTTTTGTACATTTTTTGTTGTAAAAATGTTGTATAGAGGGGTTACAGTTACATGAGCAAAGTAATTAGTACATTTACTACTGAGCATTGTTGCCTCCTCCTTTGTTTTCCCCTTGCCATCCCTTCCCTCCCACCTCCACAGCTATCCCCCAAACCCCCAGCTGAGGTCAGTGACTTAAGTTTTTGTTTTTGGCTTGGCACAAGATTTGAACTCAAGTATAAGAAACTTTGCACCTTCCCTCACATTTCTACAGATTTACCAAGATCCTGAGTTCAAATCCCAGGCTAGGAAAGAAAACTGGCAGAAATTCCAAACCAGGGGGATGTTTTTGAATTTAGTTAAATAATTAATTAATTTTTTTATTTATTCTTTTTCTTTTTGCCATCCATTGAGTTTGAACTCAGGCCATGGCAACGTTACCTCTGCTTCGATTGCCTTACACTGGGCTGCAGCCTCTCACCCATAGTCAATCTTGGGATCCTAGGACCAGAGAGCTTGCAGGAAGAAAAAAAAAGTGGGACAGCAGAAAAAGTGGCGAGCTGCAGAGGACTGGTGGTTTTACGTTAATTTTTTTCTTTGCAGGGTGACCTTCCTGAGTCTGAATGAAACGGCTGCAAAGTGGAGCTATACTGCTATTGCTGAAGGCTGGTGGGCCATCAGAGAAGCCATAGGCGAAACCTGCCAACATAGGCACTGGGTTAAAAATCTAAGTCCTGACACCTACCAATGGCAGGACATCACAAGAGACTCATTCCTATGCATAGAAATACTGATTGAAAGAGTAGTTCGTGCATCAGTCGAGTCTAAAAGTGGATGTAATAATCCTAGGATGCTGATTGATTTTAATTGATAGTTTATTAAGCATGAAAAGAATTATATTACTTCAAAGGCAGTATAATAAATACCTAAGAGTTAGTAGGAATGTAGTAGGCATCATACAGTCAGATAGATGGCTCTGGCACTCTACCAATATGAATTAATTGTATACCACCATCTGCCAATCCATGTATCACTGTTTTGGCCAAACCTGGGGCTCTATCTCAGTGCCTGGGAACCACCTCACAGCTTCATTGGCTAGAGGCTGCCATGCTAACCCTTACCCATTCATGAATTGAGCCTGCGAGGTCCGAAGTTCAGATCCCAGCACTGTCAGAAGTTTAGTCTTGGAGTAAGAAGCCGAGTCTGACACATGCTTTCCTTTTCTGGGAGAGTCCTGGGTGTCAGGCATGGTAGTGAACATATCTACAAATCTAGATGCTATGTGATACGAAGTAAACAATGTAAGAAACGGTATAGGGGTCAAAAGAGTCAATAAAATAAATGGTAAATAAATGAATAAAACAAGAAATGAAATGAATAACCATACCAAACATGATATTGTCTGACTATATGGAAGTATAAATCCTGTCTTTAAAATGTAAATAAAATGTATATAAGGAGTATGTTTTGCAGGACTGAGGCTGGAATTCAGGCCTAGAGAACAGGCCTGACTTTCTTGGCTTCAAGTATGGTGTGATTCACCTAACCCGACAGTGCTGCCTATTTACCCCGACCTTGAGTTCAAATCCCACTCCTGGCAGAAAAAATGGCACGAATTGCAAAACAGGGAGAAAAAGAATTGTTTGTTAAAATTTTTTAATTGTTAAATTTTTTAATTGTTTTAATATTTTTAATTTAATTTTCTTATTTGTTTTTGGCCATGCACGTGGCTTGAACTCAGATCATGATGCTCTGTCTCAGCTTCCATCACACTAGCCTGGGGTGCAGCCTCCAGAACCAAAGCCAATCCTGGAATCCTAAGACCCGATGTCTGACAGGAAAACAAAATGAAAATGACACTAAAACAAGCGATGAGCCGCACATGGTAGACAGTTTCTTGGCTTTGGTTCCTTGCATGGTGACCATCCTAGGTCTGAATGACATGGATGCCATGCCCCTGTGACCTTTCATTGCTGAAGGCTGGTGGACTGTCAGGAAAGCCATAGGCCAACCCCACAACACAGTCCTTGAGTTCAAATCCTGGTCCTGACAACTACCAATGGCAGGAGATCCCAAGAGACTCCTGCCTGTGCATAGAAATTCCGATAGAATGGTATCCAACACATGATTTAATAGTTCTTGCAGTTGTTTGGACTCAAATTAGAAAAAATAATACTAGGACGCTGATTGAACTCAATTAATGGTTACTTAGGCATGAAAAGAATAATATTCCCTCAATGGAGGCATAATAACTACCTAAGACTTGGTAGGAATGTAGCAGATGTCATTGAATACTAGATGCATGGCTCTGGCACTCTATACTAATATGTATTTATTGATGTACTACCACCTGCCTATCCATGTATGGCTATTTTGGCCACGCCAGAGGTTCGATCACAGAGCCTGCCAAAAATTTCATCCTGGAGTAAGAAGCCAAGTGTGACACCTGTTTTCCTTTTCTGTGAGAGTGCGGAGTGTCAGGCATGATGGAGAACATGTCTACAAATCTAAATGCTATGTGATAGGGTGTAAACAATGTAATACATGGTTAGTTGTCATCATAGTAAATAAAATAAATTGTAAAAATAAATGAATAAACCAAAAAGTACAATGAATGACCACACCAAACATAATATACACTGAACACCTGTCTGGAAGTTCAATCCTATCTTTAAAATACATGTAAGGACTAAGTTTTCCAGGGTTGGGGCCTGAATTCAGGCCTAGGGAAGAGGCCTGACTTTCTGATCTTCAAGCATAGAGAGCTTCCCCTTCCTCCACAGTGCAACAGAGTTACCAGACCCCGAGTTCAAACCCCAGGCCTTGCAGACAAAAAATAGCATACATTCCAAGCCAGGGAGCTTCATTAGCATTTTTCATATTTTTTAAAGTTCACTTGGCCTTTATTTGATATATTTTGATTTTATAACAAGAGAGTTTTTCAAAAAGGGGTTTAAACGTTTACATTTCAGCATAGCACATTGGTGTTTCCATTTTGACCATCTGCCATGAAGACTGAGAATGAAAATGAGTACATCATTCCTCTCTAGAGGGACAGTTGATGTTATTTCTATTTAGAGTTATTTCTATAACTATAAACTCCCTGTAATTGTATCGTATGATTTTTCCTCAGTGCCTACCACAAGATACTCTAGGGGAGACCTCATACCACAAAAGGTTGGGTTTCTGAATAAATACTCACTTCTATGAGGACAGGAAGTACTTGTAAGCATTATGGAAATAAAGTGAATTTTAAAATGAGAAACGAACACATTGGGAGTGGGATGTAGCTCAGTAGTGGAGTACTTGCTTAAAGAGCATAAGACCCTGGAAGAAAACAAAGACAATTTTCCTAAAGCTCAGAAGGTTAGAATTTTATGATCTGTATGAACAAACTTCTTTCTTTCTTTTTTTAATTTTTTGTTGATGGTAGGGCTTGAACTCTGGGCTTGGCTGCCCACCTTCAGCTCTTCAACTCATGGCAAGTGCTCTACAGCTTGAGCCACAGTGCCATTTCCGATTTGTTGGAGATAAGCCACAGTGCAATTTCTGGTTTAATGGAGATAAGAGTCTCATGGACTTTCCTTTCCAGGCTGGCTTTGAACCGCCATCCTCAGATCTTAGCCTCGTGAGTAGCTAGTATTATAGGCGTGAGCAACTGACGCCCAGCACATGAACAAATTTATTAAAGATTGATTCTGAGGAATGAAACTTGGAATACACTTATAATATAAATAACTTATAATGCCATGGTTAAGGCACTAATTCAGAAGTATTTATTCATTGGCTGGTTTCTTAGTTTATTGAAAGATATATATATATATATATATATATATATACATTTTTAATATATATACATATATATTATTAAAACATAGCTTTGAAGTGTATCTAAAAGCATATGTGCTCATGTAAATTTATACAACTGCACAAGCTTGATTTTTTATTTTCAGTTTGTTGGTACCATAAATTAGGTGGGAGGTGTGTACTGTTGTTTTGTTCTCTGTTTTTGGAGGATTTTTCTCTGCTTTCTTTCCCTACCCCGCTACTCCGCACTTGAATTCAGCTTGCTCTTTCTTGGCTTGATTGTTCATAGCTGATTTTTCTACAACTTCAGCCATACCTGTAGCCTAGCTTTTTGCCAGTTAATTGGAGATGTCGCCTCTCAGGCTTTTCTGCCTGGATTGGCTTTGAAACTTCATCTTCCAGTTCTCACCTCTTGAGTAGCTGGGATTACAGATGTGAGCCACTGGGATGCCTAGGGATGAATTCGAATTTGGTGGGTGTATTATTTCTGTTTTTCTAAGCATGGGATCATCTAATATAGAATTTCTGTGAATATCCTGGGTATGAAGTAATATATATAATACATATGCCAATCTGTATAGTTCTCATAAGATGTAATCCATTTAATACATGTTATAAGTGTAATAATAGTCAATATAAATAATGAATGAATGACTAGTGCAAAAAATAAAATAAATACACAGTCAAATAATATGCAGTAAACATAAGGATGTAGATATTAATCATTATTTCAAATGTGCATGAATATTACTTTGACAGGGCTGGGGATTGAATTCAGGCCTAGGGAAAAGGACTGAATGGCTTGTCTTCAAAGACGGTGAGTTTCCCCATCCTCCATAGTGCATTAGAGTTACCCAGACCCTGAGTTCAATTTCTAGGCCTGAGAGGAAAAAAAAAGGCACGAATGTCAAGCTGGGGAGCTTCATTAGTATTTTTACAATTTTTTTTTTCGTGGGGCTTGAGCTCTGGCCTTGGGCGCTGTCCCTGCACTCTTCAGCTGAAGGCTAGCACACAACCACTTGAGCCACAGCACCACTTCTGGTTTTCTAGTACTTTATTGGAGATAAGAGTCACATGGGCTTTACCGCTTGGGTTGGATTAAGCCTCAATCCTCAGTCTCTTGAGTAGGTAGGATTATAGGTGTGAGCCACCGGTGTCCGGCTATTTTTAATATTTTAATTTTTTTTGATTGATTGCCAATCACGGGGCTTGAACTTAGGTTGTGGCAACACTGCCTGAGATTCCTTCACCCTAGGCTGGGATGGTGCAGCTTCTGGACCCACAGCCGATCATGGGTTGGTATGCCTCTGGGGCTGACAGGAAAACAAAATGAAAACAGCACCTAAAAAAACCACGATCTGTGGATGGTCGGCGGTTTCTTGGTTTTCCTTCTTTGCATAGTGACCATCCCGGGTCCAAATTACACGGCTGCAACCTGTAGGTTACCTGGCACTGCTGAAGGCTGGCAGGCTGTCAGCGAAGCCATAGGCCAACCTGAACACCTAGGTCCTTAGTTTGAATCCCGTTCATGCCACTTACAAAGTGCTGGGGAGCCTAAGAAAGTATTGCCTATCCATAGGAGCACCAGAGGAATGTGAACAATGTCATGGTTGGATGAGTAGTTCATCAATCAGTCTAGCAGAAAATTATACCCAATAATCACAGGACACCGACTAATTTTAATTCATAATTTATTATGCACTAAAAGAATACTATTGATTAAATGGAGCCCTCACTAAAGACCTGAGAATCCATAGGAGCGTAGTATGTGTCATTGAATACTAAATAGACATTTCTGGCAGTATGTAAATATCTAAATTTATATTTATTTGTATACCGTCATCTGAATAGAATATTTTTGCTATTTTGGCCAAACCTGAAACTTGTTCCCAGGTCTTCGGGTCCACTTGGCACCTGCATGAGCTAGATACTGCCGTGCTAACACTCACCCCTTCAGGAATTGGGCCTCCTAGTCCCTCAGTCAAGGTCCCATCATTACCAAAAGCTTCTTTCTGGTATAAGATTCCATGTGTGACACCTGTTTTCCTTTTCTGTGCAAGTGTTGGGTGTCAGGTATGATATACATATTATGTCTGCAAAGGTACATGCTATGGAATAGATTGGAACAAATGTAATAAATGTTATAGGTGTACTCACAGTCCATAAAATTAATGCTAAATCGATCAATCAATCAATAATAATACAATATAATGAATCACTCCAACAAACACGATTTAAAATGAATATAGAGATATAACTCAAATATTTAAAATGTTTATAAATGTTATGTTTTTTAGTACTGGTACTTGAATTCAGGCCTAGGGAAGAGTTGAGAAGTTCATGCATAATTCACATAGGAAATGATCTTAAGGGTGCATGAAGTGTGACAATAATAATTATATTCAGGAACTCGAGGCATTGGGAAAGATCCAAGAATCAGTAGTCACATGGAAGATAGGATTCCAACACAGCTCACAACATTTCTAACTATATACAAACAGGCCTTTATGAGCATATTAATTTCAGCTTATGAATGTGTGAATATGGTGCTCCACCCCCACCTCGGGGCTACATCTCAGGTCCTGGTATGGTCTAGCTCCTTAGTGGCTCACAGGCTGGTGTGCTCATGTGGACCCATTTGGCAGTTGGTTCTGCTAGGCCCTGAGTTCAAGTTCCACCACTGCCAAAAGGTTCATCTTGATGTGAGATGCCAAACCTTGCAGATGTTTTCCAATCCTGTGCAAGTCCTGGGTCACAGCTAGGATCTAGAAAGCATAGGCAACTCTATAGTCATGGGAATAGGTTGTCATCCATGTGAGCACAGTTATATATGTCATCCTATACTCAATGAAATACACAATACATAGATGAATTAGACTCAAAATAAAAAGATTAACTACACTGAAAACAAGGTGCATACAACACCTATATGTAAATAGAGATCCTAGGTTTAAAAGAGGTGGGCTTGTCCAGTGCTGGGGCTTCAAATCAGGCCCAGTACCAGGCCTGACCTTTTAGTCTTCAAGGACAGTGAGCTTCACCTTCCCCCACAGTGCAACAGAGTTACCCAAACCTGAGTTCAAATCCCAGCTCTAGCATCAAAATGGCACAAATTCTGAGCTAGGGTTCTTCATTCATAGTTTTTTATTTTTTATTTTTTTAACCAGATCCAGGGCTTGAACTCAAGTCGTGGCAACTCTGCCTCAGCTCTGATCATCCTCGGTTGCAGACTTTGGATCCACAGCCAGTCCTCGAACCCTTGGACTCTGGGCTTTGCTGGAAAAAAAAAACCTTCGAGGGGAAAAAAAGCAGAGGAAATTCCATCTGGCTCTTTTATGTTTATTTTCCTTTGCATGGTGACCATTCTGGGCCCAAACATGGCTGCCTGCAGAGTGAACATGACCTGGCATGGCTGAAGGCCTGCTGATTTTCTGTGGAGCCACAGGCTAACCAAACAGTGAAGGCCCTGAAGACGAATCCCAGTCAGCCTTGTTACGATGAGGGAATGGCTGGAGATCCTGGGACACTCGTTTCCAGACCTAGGAAGAGTCGTGGAATGCAATCAATCTCATCCTTGAATAAGTAGTTCCTGCTTGATGCGAGTAGGAAATGATAGGCAAGACTCATGGGGTATTGATTATGTTTAATAAAGAGTTGATGAAACATGACCATAATCATCACAGTCATGAAATGGAGGCATTGGGGAAGATCCAAGAATCATTAGTCACAAGGTAGATTGGATTCCATCACTGGTCGCCATCACTGTGGGGCTCATTCTCAGGTCCGGGGAATGGCCTAGCCCCTTAGTGGCTCAAAGGCTGGTGTGCTTACCTTGACCCATTCGCCTATTGGGCCTGCCAGTCCCCGAGGTCAGATCCCAGCACTGCCATTAGATGAGTCCTGATGTGAGAAGCCAATCCTTGCACCTGTTTTCTGTCCTGTGAAAGTACTGGGGCTCAGCTAGGATTCAGTATGCTGTATAGGCAACTCCATATTCACGGGAATCAGTTGCCATCCATGTCAGAACAGTTATAGCTGTCATCAAATGTAACAAAATACAAAATGCATCCATGACTAAGACACACAATATAAAGAATAACTACACTAAATGCATGATGCATTCCACATCTCTATGTACAGAGAAATCTTATGTGTAAAGCAGGTGAGCATATGAATTTTGCCAGTACTGGGGCTTTAGTTCAGGCCCTAGTCCTAGGACCTTGTAGTCTTCAAGAATGGTGAGCTTCACCCACAGTGCAACAAAGTTTCTCAGACCTGAGTTGGAATGTCAGAGGTGACAGAAAAATGGTGAGAATTCTGGGCCATGGTGTGTTATTATCATCATTATTATTATTATTATTATTATTATTATTATTATTATTATTATTATTATTATTATTATTATTATTACTATTACTATTATTGCCAAGCATGGGAATTGAACTCAGTTCATGACTACTCTGCCTCAGCTTCGATCACCTCAGGTTGGTGGGGTCCCATGGGCCCGAAGCCGATCCTAGAATCCTAGGCTCTTACGTTTGCAGGAACAAATGACAGAAAATTGACAGAAAAAATGTGGCAGGATGAATTTTTTATATTTTCTTCTTTTGCACGGTGACCATCCTGGGTCTGAATTACATGGGTGCAAAGGGTACTTCACCTTGCATTGGAGAAGGCTCAGGGGCTATCAGGGAAGAAATAGGCCCATGTGGCAGCATAGGCCCTGAGCTTGAATACTGGTACTGACACCTACCAGTTGGGAGAGATCCCAAGATACTTGTTCCTGTGCATGGGAATAACAATGAAATGTTAGCAAACTCATGATTGAATGAAAAGTTTCTGCTTGTATTAATCTAGTCCAAAATTAGATGTAATGATCCTAGGAGGATGATTCATCTTAATGAATGGTTTATTAAGCAAGAAAAGGATCCTATTCCTTCAACGGTGGCATAATAAATACCTAAGAGGTAGTAGCAATGTAGTTGATGTCATTGAATCCTAGGTAGATGTCTCTGGCACTCTGTACAAATATATATTTATTGGTGTTCTACCACCTGTCTATCCATGTATGGATATTTTGTTCACCCCTGTAGCTCAACCTCAGGGTCTGGAAATTCCCTGGCAGCTTCATTGGCTAGAGGTTGCCGTGTTTACACACCCATTCAGGGTCTGAATTGGGTCTGCCAGTACCTGAGTTCAGATCCCAGCACTGGCAATAATTGGATCATGGAGAAAGAAGCTGAATGTGATACCTGTTTTCCTTTTCCCTGAGAGTCCTGGGTGTCACACATGATAGAGAACACATCTAAAAATCTAGATAATATGTGATGGGTTGTCATCAATATCATAAATGGAATATGTATCATCACAGTCAATAAAAAATCTCATATCTAAAATATACTTGGAACGCAAAAAATTAAATCCCCCAACAACAAATCCTCAAAGAAACAACTGCCCAATAAAAAAGTGGGCTAACAACTTAAAGAGAATTTTCTCTTAAGAGGAAAGAAGCATGGCCAATAGACACATGAAGAAATGCTCAACCTCCCTAGCCATAAAAGAAATGCAAATCAAAACAGCATTGAGATACCACCTCACCCCAGTTAGAATGGCTAGAATCAAGAACTTTAATAACAACAGATGCTGGAGGGGATGTGGACAGAAGGGAACTTTACTGCATTGTTGATGGGAGTGTAAACTTGTTCAACCACTTTGGAAAGTATTATGGAGGTTCCTCAAAAGACTCTACATAGATCTCCCCAATGACCCAGCAATCCCACTTTTGGACATTTACCCAAATGTTTACAAACAAGACCACACTAAAGCTACCAGCACGACTATGTTTACTGCAGCACTATTTACTATAGCTAAGATATGGAACCAACCCACATGCCCCTCAGTAGATGAATGCATCAAGAAAATGTGGTATATATAAACAATGGAATTCTATGCCTCCATCAGAAAAAATGACATTGCCCCATTTGTTAGGAAATGGAAAGGCTTGGAAAAAATTATACTAAGTGAAGTAAGCCTGGTCCAAAGAAATATAGGTCCCATTGTTTCCCTTATTTGCAATATCTAGAATATGTCTGAGTCAAGCAGAAAAGGTCAGATAAGGTGATGCTAGGGAAATGAGCCCTAAGATATGTACTCAAATGTTTTTTTTTATTTCTTGGGATTGTTTCTAACACATTTATAAGATTACTTTTTGTTGCTTTGTATGTGCCTTCCGCACAGTATAACCTCTGCTTTCACTGTATTTGATGTAGGTATAATTTGTGGAAGGGAAGGGGAAAAACAAATCGTTTAAATAGGGATAGAGGTGGACCCATTGCAACAATGAGATGTACAAGTCGTTATGTCGAAAATGAACTTTACAACTTTGGTGTGGCAGGGGCGGAGGGGGGGCAGATTGGGGAGGATTTTGGTTGGGGGCTGGGAGGAAGATGGGAAGGGATGGGAAGGGGAAACAAAGGAGTAGGCTATAATGCTTGATAAGAAACGTACTCATTATCTTGACCATGTAGTTCTAACCCCTCTATACAGTATTTTCAAAATAAAAAAATGGAAAATAAATGAATAAAACAGAAATACAATAAATAACCACAACAAACCGGATATAGACTGACCATCTATACGTATGTACAAATCCTACCTTTACAATGTATATAAATAGAATGTTTCCGGGTTGGGTACTTGAATTCAGGCCTAGGGACCAGGCCTTACTTTCTTGTCTTCAAGCATGGTGAGCTTCCCCTTCATCCACAGTGCTTCAGAGTTACCCAGGCCTTAAGTTCAAATTCAAAGGTAGGAGAAACGGCGTTAATTGCAAGCCAGGGAGCTTTTTTTTTTTTTTTTTTGCTTTTTTTGGCAAACACAGTCTTGAACTCAGGTCATGGCAACCGTGCCTCAGCTTTCATCACCATAGGCTGGGGTGCAGCCCCTGGAAACACAGCCTATCCTGAGATCCTAGAATTCAGGCCTTGTGCCGGGGGAGGGGGGTGGGGAGGTGGGGGGTGAGGGCTGGGGATGAGGGGGGATGCACAGAAAAAAATAGTGGGATGGTGTTTTTTCATTTTCTTCTTTTGCACGGTGGCCATCTCGGTCTGAGTGATCCGGCTCCAAAGGATACTTCACTTTGCATTGCTGAAGGCTTGCAGGTTACTGGGGAAGCCATAATCCCGAACAATGATTAGCCAGGCACCAGTGGCTCTCACCAGTCCTCCTTGATACTTACAAGGCTGTGATAGGAGGATCATGGTCAAAGTCCCCCTAGGCAGGGAAGTCCTTGAGACCCCTGTCCAACCTCAATGCCAACAAAGCCAGAAGTAGAGCTGTGTGGCTTAAGTGGTAGATCAGCTCATGGACTGTGCCCAGATCCTGAGTTCAAGTTTCAGGACTGGCAACAAACAGACATAAAAAACAATCTGTGCAGCCATCTGGATAAAGCAGGTCTCCCTCTTGTCCCCAACTGGATTGGACATAGTTTCCTGGTAAAGGGTATGCTGTCATCTTGACTCCATCCATTATGTCTGCATCAAAGCATTCCAGGCACACCCCCATTCTTTCATGGTTCTTTTTGACCAATGGGATACAAGAATAGTTGCCACGCCCACATTCCATGCTTCCCAGTAGCACCTGGATTCCCTCTGTTGGGTGACACCACCACCAGCAGTTGAGGAAGGTAGACGTGGCTGAGTGGTGAGCAAGAGTCTTCATGTGACTTTAAGATAGAGTAGGAAATTACATCCTAGTCGGTGAGTGGGAGAAGAGAGGATTTCCTACAGCCTGGGAATGTAGCCAGCCCAACTTTCCCATCCCGGCTCTCAGATGTCTGAAACAATAAGACTCAATGAGAGAACTGTGGGCAAGAAACTGCCACAAGAACACCAGCAGTATCCTCCCGACAGACCTGAAACATTCAAGTAAACAAAGAATACGAAAAAGGGAGGAATCGCCAAGACAAACACCACTGGGGAGCCAGATTGAATGGAGAGTCGGGCCAAAGGTGATGTGGACCATGGACCTCCCCTGCCTTTGGACACAGTCACAGCCTCCAGGATCCAGAGTGTCAAGGGTCCCAATACCACCAAGGATCCACAGAGGTGCTACCGCATGTAGTGCCCACCCTGGACCACAGAAAGAAGAAACCAGGTACTCTGTGCCATCATCCAACCACTGAAGTAGGGAAAGACAGACCCACAGGATCAATGGGAGTAAGAGAGGGAGAAGATAGCCCAGTTGTATGCAGCACCAAAAATGGAGGTAGAGATCCACAAGGCACCCATACAGCGGTTGGTTTCAGCAGAAAGCGATTTACAATGTGCACTGGCCCAAGTGCAGCAGGCCACTGATGACAGAAAAAGGGATCACAAAGCTCTCACCAGCTGCCTGCAAGCTAAAGAGTTGCCCATGGCAGAGCTGGAGATAGCAGCTTCTGTGATCACTGCTGCAAAGAAGGAGACCAAAATGTTCTTCGAAGAGCTGAATGATGTGACCCTTCAGCTCTAGGAAAAGACCAGAAGCTAAGATGTCCTGGAGCAAGTGAACACAGAGTTGCAGGAGAAGCTGGAAGTGCTGTGGATACAGAGGAGCAACGTGAAGAAAATATGCAAGTTCCAACAAGCGCTGGAGGGGCATGGGGTACTAAAGAGACTACTGGACAACCTGAGCTGGCTGGTGACCACAGCGAATCTGGAGAGAGAAACCTTCATGTAGGACGTGTGCATTGAGAGTTCCGCATGGAGGGAGGAGGCATGGCGGCTGACCCAATGGCTGAACCAACTGACAGAAGAGAAGGAATGAGGGTCAAGGCATGTGTTGGAACTAGGGAATGAGCTGCAGGAACTGAGAAGGAAGCTGGTAAAGCCACAGCCCCCCACGGGACCATCTCAGGCCAAGTGGCATCTGCAAGCCCAGGCCTACAGCAAGGAGATGGAGTTGAAAAACCTGGAGGAACAACTTCACATCCAGGTCCTGGAAAGCCAGTCACCGTCTTCAGAACATGGAGCAGCAGGAGCAATGCTGAGACTGGAGGAGAAAGCCTAGGATCAGCACGAGATCCCTGAGACCCCACGATGAGCATGTGTGTGGGATGGACAACCGGAAGAAAAGCTGGCTCTGCTGGGGGAAGCTCTCCACAGGGTAAGCAGTAAGAAGGAGGAGCTCGCCAGCATCCTGAACTCAGAGCAGCAGATGAAGAAACATCTGCGGGAACAGTAGGACTGCTCAGAGGAGAAGATAGGAAAATCGGTAGTAGTGGTTGAGAGAGAGAGCCAAGCAGCTCAGGAGCAGCAGCAGCAGTCCCTGGGACAGTGCAGGAGTTCAGAGCCTCCTGTGAATGGCACATCTCCTCCAATGAGCGGCTGTGCTCTGAGAAGGAGGCCCTGCAGCAGCACTTAGAGAGGCAGATCCAGCTGCTGGAGCAGCTGAAGCAAGTGAAGGACTCAGCAAACTGGAGTGACCAGGTGGTGTCCCCGAATTGGCAGGACACTCTCAAGTGCCTGGAAGCCAGCAGATCACAGGAGGAGTGCCTGCAGGCCCAGGTGAGCTTCCTGGTTTCCCTGTGCAAGGTGAAGGCATGAGCCCTGTAGAAACAAAAGATAAGGAGGAGATTCTCTGCCCCCCGCCCCCCATCGCGATGTGACCATCACAGAGGATGGAGATGTTCCCCAGACCAAGAGTGACATGGCCCTGAGAGTTCTCTTGGAGGATGAGATCCACAGGGGGAAACTCCTGACACAAGAATGGCAGGCCAGTTGCAGTCGCCCCTTGGCCGACCCAGCAGCTCAGTGCCAGACTGAGCTGGAGCCACAATGCCTCAGCCCCATGAGCTACCACCATAGCATGTGTGGGGATGGGAAGCTGGACACATGGGCATCTGAAAAGAAAATCTGCTTTGTCCATGACCTGCCTGATGAGATGGACTTCGAGAGTCCAGGAGGTGAGTTCCCCCATTGGTGCGGCCATCTGTCAGCAAACATCCGAACTATCGAGGAGTCCCTCATGGTGTGTAAAGAGCAGATGTTGGTCCTGAATGAGCTGTGTTGGGACAAAGCCCAGTGCATGCACTCGCTGTCCTAGGAGATGCTGGAGAAGAGGAGAGTGCTGTGGGAGCTGCTGTCACTCCTCGCAAGGGAAAGCACAGACAGCAATCTCCAGATGCCAGCACAAGCTGAGCCCCCCACCACCAACACTGCTTCAGAGGCCACAGGGCCTGTGGTGGGTGAAATGAGGGAGGAGCAGAAAGGTTATGAAGAATTGCAACTTAAACACAGCATGGAAACTGCCAGAGGAGAGGAAAGAGTTCCCGACCCCTTAGTGGACTCCCCTAAGGACCATGTCCTGCCCCAGATGCCCCACATCTAGATCAGCCCACAGCTCCCAGGCTCAGGGGAGGAGTGCTCCCTCACTTTCTCCTGTAGACTGATGCAGATGATGACTCTCTATGTGACATACTGACTCTCAAAAGCCTTGGCAACCACCAGATATAGGTGACCAAGTGGCTTTCTTTCAAGCCTCCATCTGCCGGGTGAAGGGAAGGATAAACTGGGGGTAGGGTAGAGCAGAGGCTGCAGGGCGTTGGCCTAAACTCAAGGGACATCTAATGGCCCATTGGTGGCCAGGAAAGAGACCCATGTTATGCTTATCACAAAGAATAAATTGTTTTCAAACCAAAAAAAAAGGCCTAAAAACAAAGATTTGTTCTTCCAGCCTTGGGGCTTGAACCCATGCCTATCCACTGTCCCTGAGCTCTTTTTGATCAAGGCTAGTCCCACCTCCCCTTCCACTTTCTCTGTGTGGAATAGAACCCAGGGCTTCAGGCATGCTAGGTGAACACTCTACCACTAAGCCACATTCTCAGCTAGGATGATTCTCCCGGCTCCCAAACCCATATGGCCATTCCTCAGATAAATAGATAGTAAGGGCTAGGATGAATATGAATCACAAGTCTGGTTCACACCAAAATATTCCTCCGCCCCCTCTTCCCACACTCTTAGTTGAAGTTTCTCTTCTACCATTGAGGGTTGAGAGAGGGAGAGGGGAGTCCCAAGAGAGTACCAACAAGAGTGGCCCCCTGAGTCCCACATCCTCCCCCACACAAGTAGTCCTTCAGATTCCAATCTTATCTGACTCAATGTGAAGTCTACACTGTCTCCCCACCACTGCAAGGCTCAGGAAGAAATCAAGGTCAGCCATGGCCTCAGCCTACACCCAAGGTGGAAGCTTCTAGTCCCAGACCTACTCCCACCTCTGACTGCCCCTAGTTAGGCCAGACCCACCACTCACCACTATGTTGGTGGTGATGACCTCATGGATGGATTCCAGGAAGAAGGTCTATGGCAAAGATCAGAAGCAGCCAGGTGAGCAGGGCAGAAGGAGGTGGGAGATTGCTCTGGGATCTTCCTTGGAGCCCTCCCATCCAGCCTGACCAATGCTGACCCAAAGCACGGACAAGGCCAGGGGGTGAGACGAGATTGAGGAGCACAAGAATAAAGGAGGTACTTCTTTGTCTTAGAGGACTTGATTAATTCCAATTATAACTAATTCCAATTATATTTGGCCCATGCCAATCCCAAAGACAGCATGCATTACCTCTCTTTGTTGTTGTTGGGTGTGAGCACTGTCCTTGAGCTCTTTTTCTCAAGGCTGTCACTCTACCACTTGAGCCACAATGGCACTTTTTTTTCTGATGGTTCATCAATAAGAGTCTCATACACTGTCCTGCCCAGACTGGCTTGGCACCATGATCCTCCAGATCTCAACTTCCTGAGTAACTAGAATGACAGGCATGAGCCACCAGTGCCCAGAATGTGATGCCTTTTGAAGGAATCTTGGCTAGTCTGTAAAGGAGCCCCAAAGGGCCTGGATAGACCATAACCCAATCAAGGCACTGTGATGGGGGAAGGTTGACCTTCTGGCCATTCTGTTCCCCCAAAATTGAAGATGCCAAGTGATGTTGTATGCACCAAACACCTAGGCCAGCAGCCACCAGGCTTATTGTGGAAAAAGTAGAAAATATCCAAAGACTGCAGTGTAGAAATCTCTGATTTTGCATGCATGTGGTGTGTGCATGTGTGTGTGTGTATGTGTGTGTGTGTGTGTGTGTGTGTGTGTGTGAACTAAGGGCCTAGGTTCTATCCCTGAGTTTTCTTGCTCAAGTCTAGTGCTTTGCCACTTGAGCCACAGCCCCACTTGCTTTTGGTTGGTTAATTGTAGGTAAGAGTCTCAAGGACTTTCCTCTCCAGGGTGGCTTTGAATCATAATTGGTGCCCCCAGGGAAGCAAGAGTAAACACAACTCCCAAGTACTATCCCTATGGTGGGCTACTCCTGCAGCCTTGTGGCTACACAAGGAACATGCGGCCCCATGCCATTATCCTCTAGAGTTCATTTTGGGGAAGTGACCAGAGCCATGCTGACTTTTGCTCACCCTGATTGCTGATGCCAGAGCAGGTCTGTTCAACACGAGGCCAAGAAAGCTCCAGGAAGCCCAGCTTTCCAGGGACACAAGGGAGAGGTCAGGTCCAGGTTGACTAAGAACCTTTGCCCAGGGATACCCCAACTTGTCCTTACTTATCACCATAAGACCTGTGAAAGAAAAACCCCCAAAAAACAAAATTGGATCTGTGCCTCCATGTAGTAGAGCTCTAGCATTGAACCAAAGAGCTCAGAGACAGGGCTCCCAAGCTTTCAATTCAAGACCCCCAGCTGACCTTCCCCCATAAAACACAGGCTGTCTAAATGTGAACTAGTAGGATTTGTGCAGTGTTTCTGAAGAATGGTTATACTGAAGAAAGCACCTTAATTCTAATGACAGCTGAACTTGTGACATACAGCTATGTGCTGAGTCCTTCACAGAGTGCTATTTGCTGGGTCCTTCCCACATGGGGGTTTTGTGCTGAGTCCTCAAAAAGGTGCTGTTTGGTAATTCATCCCAAAGGGTGCTATGTGCTGAGTCCTTGAGAAGAGTGGGCTGTCCTGAGTTTTTCAATGGGTGCTGTATTCTGAGTCCATTACACAACATATTGTATGCTGAATCCTTCAAAGGGTGTGGTGTGCTAATGCATCCCAAAGGGTCCTGCTATTTGCTGAGCCCTTGCGAAGAGAGGGATGAGGTGTTTTTTGAGTGCCATATGCCGAATCCTTTACATAGGGTGCTCTGGACTGTCCTTCAAAGGTTGCTGTGTGCTGACTGCTTCCACAGTGTGGTATGTGTTGAGTCCTTCAAAATTATTCTGTGTGCTGAGTTTTTTGAAGGATGCTGTGCACTGGGTGTTTTACACAGTGTGCTTCAACACAGGGTGTGATGAGTACCTGGGAAAGAGTGCTATGTGCTGAGTTTTTGAAAGCATGACATGCACTGAGTCCTTTAAACTGGGAGCTATGGACTCCCTCATTCAAAGGGTGGTGTGTGCTGAGTACTCTACCCAGCATACTACATGGTGAGTCCTTCAAAGGGAGATGTGTGCTGAGTGATTTACACAGGGTGCTTTGTGCTGATTTTGGAAGAGTGCTTTGTGCTGAGACATTCAAAAGGGTGCTATGTTCTGAGTTCTTGAGAGATGGTTATCCCCAACACACACACACAAACACAAACACACATACACACACGAGTGTCACCATGCACCTGCTTGGTGTGTGGAGCGGAGGGGGACGGAGGAGCGTCTCCTCCAGCGGTGGGGCTGAGGGGATATTCGATCCCTGGGCCAGTACTGGGGGTGGGGCGTTGGTGCTGAGCTGAGGTAAGGCTGCAATTGCCATGGTCTAGAAGCCTCAGGGCCCAGTCAGGGCTGCAATTGTGGCCAGGGTTGGGGGCGGGCCCAGGGGAGAAGGGGACGGGGCCCAGGAGCACACTTTGGTTGCAGCAATGGCCAGGATCCCATGGGGGCAGGGGTGTGTGTGCAGCAGGGGCAGGGTGGCCCAGGAGGAGTGTGGGGCCCAGAGAGAGCTGGGAGAAGAGTGAGCACAAGCACTAGCACCCATGGAAACGGCTTCAGTGGCTGGCGGCTGCTCTGATCATAGTGTGGGTCCTGGGTGGGAGCGCAGAGCATGCAGAGCCTGCATGGCAGGCCCATTGCCACATGCAGCCCCTCGGAGGCACCCAGCAATGGTGGCCCTGAGTCTGAGGTCCCGGTGCAGGGAGCACCGCAGAGGAAGTGGCTGCTGAGGTGGGAGCCACAGGTTAGGAGGCCGCTGAGGCTGCGGAGGTGGCTGAGGAGGAGCAGAGGCTGTGCGCAACTCCACCACGTGCCCATGCTGCTTTTCAAACATGGCGCTGCTGGCTCGGACCCAAGGAGCTTCTAGCAGTCATCTGGCGGAGCTGTTGTGCCCACAGACTCCGGGCGCGCACCCGGAGTCTCAGTCTACAGCTTCTCCCAGCAGTTCACGAGAGTTGCCGACCTGCGCTCCCGCACTCCATGACCTCCCCCCCTAAACCCCATCCCTCACTCTACCCTTCCTCCCCACCCTCGCGAACCCCGACCCTTGCCTCTTGCCTCCCCCTTCCTTTCTGCCTGCGCCTTCTCCTGTGCCCCACAGTCTGTTCTGGCTGTGCCACAAATGCACCCCAGGGGTGGGGGGTGGAGGTGGGTGTCCACCCGGGGATCCCACCCTCATCCCTAGTGGCCAGTGTTCCAGGAAATGGGGAGCTGGAGGGATGGGGAGGTGGGGGAAAAACAGAGCCCCTGGCCTGGAGCAGTGGGAGCCACACAGCTGTGCATCTGCACCCTTCCTCTCCCTGGTGGGTACCTGGTGGCTTTAGTCAGAGGTGGGGAGCTGCACCTCCACTCCTGCCTTCTGGGTTCTTTTCCCTTTTGCTGGGCAGGGGGGTGTTGAATGCAGAAGATAGACCCCATTGTTGTGTGAGCCCTGTCTTCTGTGCTCAGTCACCCTTTCACCTGAGGACATTCCCAGAAGAGCCCACTAGAGAGGTGAGGGCACTGGGGTCAGATAGAAGGTGGGTTTTTGGGAGGGAAACACACCCCCTCTGATACACATACAACCGGCCTGCAACCCAAACCCAGCATTCAACAGTTCCGACTGGGTGATCACATTTCCCAGTTCTGCCAGCTTCTTCTAGTGCTCCCAGTCCATCCATGAAAGAATGGTTTTGGATGCTGGTGACAAAGTCTGACGTGTAGGGTTACATTTGGTTTGTGTTTTGATGAGTTGGGTTTTCCCTTGGTATAAGAAGGTGTCTGCATGAGGAGGCTACAATGCTTGATAAGAAATGTACTCCTTATCTTGCCCATGTAATTGTAACCCCTCTGTACAGTATTTTCACAATAAAAAAAGAAAGAAAGAAAACAGCTGACAAAAAAAAAAAAAAAGGTTGGGTGTAGCCGGGCGCTGCCAGTGGCTCATAACTGTCATCCTAGCTACTCAGGAGGCTGAGATCTTAGGATCACGGTTCAAAGCCAGCTTGGGCAGGAAAGTCTGTGAGACATTATCTCCAATGAACCACCAGAAAATTGGATGTGGTGCTGTGGCTCCAGTAGTAGTGTGCACACCTTCATCTGAAGAGCTGAGACCCTGCTGGCAGGCTCAAAGTTCAAACCCCATAACCTACAACCAAATAAAAGGTAGCTGAATTTTCTGCATAACAGTGTGTACATTAGAAATGCCATGATGTGTTGTGAACCATTCCAGACATGTGAGAGGCTCTGAGTTTTGTCTACAGTTGGTCTGATGATGGTAGTGCCATCATCTCTGGGTGGAATATTCAGGGTGCTCAGGGACTGCTGAGGCTTTGGGCTACCACTGTCTGTGTATCTGTGTGTTCGTGTGTCTTTTGTCTGTGTGTGTCTGTGTCTGTGTGTTTGGATGTAGAAGACCACGGCCTTGAACTCAGGGTCTAGGTGAAGTTCCTATGCTTCTGTGCTCAAAGCTAGTGCTCTAACACTTGAGCTGCAGCTCCATTTCTGGCTATTTGGTGGTTCATTGGAGATAAGAGCCTCACAGACATTTCTGTGCTGGCTGGCTTTGACCTCAGCCTCCTGAGTAGCTAGGATGAAAGGACCAGTGACATATTTGTGTGTGTGTGTGTGTTTTCCTCATCTTTCTCTGTCCCCTTCCTGGGTGCCTGTCTGCCTCTTTCTGACCTCGGATGGTGCCCCTCCTCCACACCGACCTTGTCTCCTATCTGGGTCTACAATGAGTCCTAAATTGCCAGAGACTTGAGTTCAAGTTTTTCTTGGGGGCTCAAGTCCAGCTGTCCAAATCTTTGGCCGCCTGCAGGGGATTCGGGTTCAACCGGGCCAGCTGCAATAGTCTTCCTGTCTCTGGGTGGGGAACTCAGGCATGGATGTCCTGCACTTTTCCTCAGCTAGACCTCTGGCTGCATGTCCCTCTCAGCAGGCTGGCTTTGGAGTGGAGGCAGGGGGTTGCCGGTGGCTCTGGCCAACTCCAGCTTGATAGTGGACTGAAGGCCGCCCAAGCAAGGAGGATTCCGGGCTGCATTGGACGTGAGGCCAAGGTGGCTTGGAAGTGTCTATTGGTGTCTAGGAAATGTCAACATACTTTATTGCAGGCAAGTCAATCTTCTAGTCCCCGCTGGGCCTCTCCAATCCTTCTAGAGAATTATGGATGCCCAGAATACAGAGGCACAGACTTTAGATTCCAGGGCCAGGGAATTCGAGGAGGAGAGACTGGTATGGCCAATACCTCAATGTTCTGGGGCATTAGCCTTGACCTGGGTATGCCCCCCTTGTGTACATTCACTTCTTAACCCAGAGCTGGCCAGAAACAGGCCACTTGTGGTGGTGCTGTAGAAGTGGCAGGAGTGGAATTGATATCTAGGATGACAAAAATCTCCATTGATGGCCTGAGGGAGGGGCGGGGGAAGGTGTATTTAAAAAAAAAACCTCTTAGAGCTGGAACTCAGGGCCTAGGCACTGAGCTTCCTTTGCTCAAATCTAACACTCTACCACTTGAACCACAGCTCACATTTCATCTTTTTCAGTAGTTTAGTGGAGATAAGTGTCTCATGAATTTCCTGCCTGGGCTGGCTTCAAGCTGCCATCTTAAGAGCTCAGCCTCTTGAGTAGCTAGGATTGCTGATATGAGCCACTGGCACCTGCTAAGAATGTTTGTGTGTGTGTGTGTGTGTGTGTGTGTGTGTGTGTGTGTGTGTGTGTGTGTGTGTGTGTGTGTTTGTGTGCGCGTGTGTTTACCAGGGCTTGAACTCAGATCCTTGGTGGTATCCTTTTTCTTGTTTACTCAAGGCTCTTGCTCTATCACTTGCACTACAGTAGCTCTGCTTCCCAGCTTTTTGGTCATTCATTGGAGATAAGAGTCTGCCAGGGCTTGAACTCAGAGTCTGGGCATGTTCCTGAGTTTCTTTTGGTCAAAGCTAGCACTCTTATCACTTAAGCCACAGTGCCACTTTTGGCTTTTTCTGTTTCTGTGATACTGAGGAATCAAACCCAAGGCTTCCTGCGTGCTAGGTAAGCACTCTACCACTAAGCCACATTCACAGCCCAAGGCTCACTTCTGACAGGAACTATGAGGGTGGGATTTATTTTTTGGTGCAGAAATCGCTGGCTATTTCATATCTTTGCCAAGATTTGGGACCAGCCTGTGACTCGACAATGAGGAATGGTGAATGAGGGATAGCCACCAGCCTCCAGAGGAGTAGGCTCACATATCCTACAGAGGGATAGAGAATATGGAGCCAGAACTTTTTTTTTAATTTTATATTATTTTATTTGAGAACATACTGTACAGAGGGGTTACAATTACATGGGCAGGATAATGCATACATTTCTTACCAAGCATTGCAGCCTCCTCTTTTGTTTACCCTTCACCTCCTGTCCCAGCCTCCCCCCTCCCCCCCACCCAATCATACCCCCCTCCCCCCCCAACACCGACATTGTAAAGCTGGTTTTGACATGACATTTTGTACTTCTCATTGTTGCAACAGGTCCACCTGAATCTTTAAACGACTTGTTTGTCCCCATCTCCTCCACATGTTATACTGACATCAAATATAGTGAAAGCGGGGGTTACACTGTGGGGGAGGGACATACAAAGCAACAAAGAAATAATCTTATAAATGCATTAGAAACACATGCATGAAAGAAACGAAAACATTAAAATACATATTTAAGGGTTCGTTTTCCTAACATCATATTATCAGACCTTTTCCGCTTGAACTACAGCGTAGGAACTGTGGTCTCCCTGGAGGCAGTGGCTGGTTGCTAGGTGTCCTGATGGGACATCTCAGCCAGAACATAAGGCACTTGTTGCACAGCCCAGGCAATGCCGGCGCGGCTTCAGTTATTAAATGGCAGAGAAGGATGCTTTGTTCAAACTGCTGGCTCAGACTTAGGATTCTCTGAGGACTTGCCCAAGTTGGGGGGGATGGACATGGGCAACCTGCTGAATGCCCATCATCCATACATCATCCATCCATACACAGAGACATGGAGGTATTTCCTCCTTTTTTGGGGGGGAGCTTGAGGCAGGTCCAGGGTTGTACTATGAACCTAAGCCTGTCCTTGAGCTCCTTTTGCTCAAGGATAGCACTCTGCCCTTGAGCGACAGCCCCACTCATGGTTTTTTTCCCCCTGTGATCTCTTAGAAAGAAGAGTGTTGTGGACTTTCCTGCCCCAGATGAATTCAAATTGGCATTCTCTACATCTCAGCCTCAGGAGGAGTTAGGGTTATAGGCAGGAGCCACTGACACCTGGCTTTCTTTTCTTCTTGTTGTTCTCTTTTTTAATCGTGACAATCTGAAATCTTCACGGTGTCATTCAAATGGTTTGCATTCAAAGTAATCTACCCAGGCCTAGAATTCAAATGTTATAACTACCACCCACAAATGGAGGGAGATCTTGATGAACTAATTCCTGTTCATGTGAATGCTAATGGAATGTTTAAAAAGTAATAATTAAATTTGCAGTTAATTCATGATTCTATTTTAGAGTGCCACACAAAAATTACTGGATTTATATTTTCATTCTAGCACCATGGTATAATTAAGGATATTGACTAATTTTTAATTAATGCTTTTATAAATATTCAACCATGATACTTCATTAAATGGAGTCATAATTTAGTAACTAATAATTGGTAAGAACATATATATAATTTAATAATATCCTCACATTCTCTCTTTGTATATGTGTATATATATATACATATATATGCAGGTATATATGTATGTATATATAATATACATATATATGTATATAATATGAATCTACACATCTATCTCTTGGGCACTACTGTGGCTTGATTACAGGTCCTCAGAATTTCCTGGATGCTCAATTTGCCAGAGGCTGGTGTGCTAAGACTGACTCCATTTATGGATTGGGCATTGTAGGTAAGTTGAAATCCCAGCATGTCTAAAAATTTAATTGTGGAGTAAGAAGCCAATTTGATACATTTTTTTCCTTCTCTGTGAAAATCCTGGGTCAATACAATGTATAATCCATATGCAAATATATCCTAGGTGATAGATATAATAAAGGAAATGTTATATGTGCAATAATAATAAATAAATAAGGGTAATAAATGTCATATGCAGTAGAACCCATATATGTAAATAGATCTCATATATATGAAGATTATGTTTTCCAGTGCTGGGGCTTCAATTCAGGCCCTGGGAACTGGTCTGAATTTCTTTTTTCTTTCTTTCTTTCTTTTTTTTTTTTTTTGCCAGTCATGGTGCCTGAAATCTGGGCCTGGGCACTGTCCCTCAGCTCTTCAGCTCAAGGTGAATGCTCTACCACTTGAACCACTTCTAGCTTTTTCTGCTTATGTGGTGCTGAGGAATTGAACCAAGGGCCTCATGCATGCAAGGCAAGCACTCTACCACTGAGCCACTTTCCCAGCCCCATGAATTTCTTGTCTTCAAGGACGGTGAGATTTCCCCTTCACACACAGTGTCACAGAGTTACCCAGACCCTGAGTTCAAATCCCAGGCCTGCTAGAAAAATGGTGCAATTTCCTAGCCAGGGTCTCATTGTTATTATTACTTTTTTTTTTGGCCTAGCACAGGGCTTGAACTCAGGTCTTCGCATCTCTGCCACAGCTGATCATTGGATCCTACCAGCCTACTTCAAATTTCGGAGCTGGCAAAAAAATTTAAATAAATAAAAAGGAGAAGGATAAAACTGAGAAGTTAAAGAAGGTGGTTTTACTTTTTTTTCCTTTGTATTGTGACAATCCTGGGTCTAAATGACAAGCCCCAGAATGTGTACATGACATTGCATTGCTAATGTTTCATGGGCTATTAGGGAAGCCTTAGCTGAAACCAGCAACTTAGGCCTGGAGGAATCTTAGAACTCCCACTAATGCATGGTAGGAGGTTCTAAGAAACGCATTCTGATATACATCCGTACAAATGGAATGTTATAAAAGTAACATTTAAATTAGTAGTTAGTGTATGATTATATTCTAAAATTGTACACAACAATTATTCTACATTAACTAATTTTCAATTAATATTTTATTATGTATTCAATCATGATACTTAAAAAAGGAAGGAATAATTTAATTGCCAAAAATTGGTAGTAATATCATATATGCAGTTTCACAATATACAGATATCTCTTGTTTTATACATATACATCTATCTATCTATTTATCTACCTATCATCTATCTATCTATCTATCTATCTATCTATCTATCTATCTATCTATCTATCTATCTATCTATCTATCTATCTATCTCTATCTACCAATCTACACATTTATCTGTTTATACAGTTGTCACTCCTGGGTCTCAGTGTTAGAGTGCTCACCGAGTATGTGCAAAGTCCTGGGTTCCATTCCTCACTACCACTTGCACAGAAAAATCCAGGAGTCATGCTGTTACTCAAGCAGTAGAGTATTAGCTTTGAGCATAAAAGTTTAGGGACTGTGTCTGGACACTTACTCAAGCTGCGGAACTAGCACCAAAACAAAACGATAGAATGTTCTGACTATGAAGATATAAGGATAGGACTGCAAATACATCATCGTAGAGCAAGCTAGGAGTCTGGTGCTGAGAGCTGCCATCTAACCTGACTTAGCCAGAGGTAAATTGCTTGCAAACCAGCTACACAGAACCAGATGCTTGTGGCTCGAACAACCCTGTCATCCAAGATACTGGGGGGCCGAGATCAGACACTGGTAGTTTTAAAATCCAGCCCTGACAGGAAGTCTGCAAAACTCTGAGCTGTGGCTCAAAGTGGTAGAGCTCTAGCCTTGAGCAAATGATCTTTGGACAGTACCCCCAAACTTTCAGTGGAATCTCCATGGCTGAGTCCCCGCCCCCTCCAAAAAAACCCACCCCTCTAACTCATTAGATGTGAACTTTGTGTAGTTTTTTGACACTGATGAAAGCACCCTAATTCTAATGACAGCGTGTGGGATACAGCTATGTCATGAATCTTATATGAGGAATGGTGTACATTCTTGCATTCTTGCATCTGGTCCTTGTAAGAGCTCCACAGATTATTGTGCAGATGAGAACCTTGAGGCTCAGATATGTCCCCATGTCAGGGCCAAAATGATGTATGTACTGAACTCTAGTGAGTTTTCTCCTGCAGACAATTTTTTTGGTTTAATTTTCTTGGTCATGAACCTTGAACTCAGGGCCTATCCACTGACTCTTCACTGTTGGGCTCATGGTTAACACCCTACCAAGGGCACCCAAGGACACCCGTACAAAAGTGTTACAGTCTAGGCATCTGTGGCTGGTATCTGTCATCCTGCCTACTTTGACATATTTTTTTTCCTTCTCTGTAAAAATCCTGGGTCTCAGTATGAAGTATAATCCATATGCAAATATATCCATGTGATAAGATGCAATAAATGAAATAAATGTTATATATGTAATAATACAAAATAAAATAAATAATGAATAAATAAGGGTAATAAATGTCATATGCAGTAAGCCCATGTATGTAAAAAGATCACATATATGAATATTAATTTTTTCAGTGTTGGTGCTTAAGTTCAGGCCTGGAAACTGGTCTGAAATTCTTGTCTTCAACAACAGTGAGCTTCCACTCTTCTGCAGTGTCACAGAGTTACCCAGACCCTGAGTTCAAATCCCAGGCCTGCCAGAAAAATGGAGCAAATTCCAAGTCACAGCCTTAATTTATTTTGTCCAGGCCCTGGGCTTGAACTCAGCTTGTGGCAATTCTGCCTCAGCTTTGATCACCCTAGATTGGGGTGCAGCCAATGGACCCACAGCACTTCCTGAGATCCTAGGACCCGAGTTCAAATCTTGGGACTGATAAAAAAAGGAGAATGGTAGGGAAGGTGGCTCAGTAGTAGAGTGCTTGCCTTGAATGCATAAGGCCCTGGGCTTGATTCCTCAACACCACATAAGCAGAAAAAGCTGTAAGTGTTGCTATTGCTCGTGGTAGAACACTATTCTTGAGTGAATAATTGAGGAACAGTGTCCAGACCCACATTTCTGGCCCCACAACCAACAAAAAAATAAAAAAAAAAAAGAAAGAGAGGGGGGGAAAAAGAAGAATAAGGCTAAAACTGGGAAGTTCCAGAAGGCGGTTTTACTTTGTTTTTTCCTTTGCATTGTGACCATCCTGGGTCTAAATGAAAGGGCCCGGAAAGAGTATGTGAGTTTACACTGCTGAAGTTTGGTGGGCTATCAGGCAAGCCATAGCCAAAACCAGCAACGTATGCCCAGGGTTCAAATCCCGGGACCGCCAACTACAAATGGCTGGAGAGCCTAAGAATCGCATTCTGACATACTTCCATATTAATGGAATGTTGTAAAAGTAACAATTACATTAGTAGCTAGCATTTGATTATATTTTAAAATTGTAAACAAAAATCATAGTACATTGACTATTTTTCAATTAATACTTTATTATATTTTCAACAATGAGAAATAAAGGAAGGAATAATTTAATTATGGATAATTGGTAGTAATATAGTATATGTAATTTAATAATATCTTTCTTATTTTATACATATAGGTATATATATAAGCTATGTATATATCTATTTCTACACTTGTCACTCCTGGGGCTCAGTGATAGAGTGCTTGCCTAGTATGTATGATGCCCTGGGTTCGTTTCCACACTATCTCATGCACAGAAAAAGCCAGAAGTGGTGCTGTTACTCAAGCACCAAATAAAAGTTAGAATGTTCTAACTGCAACTATACAAGACCAGGACTTTAAATACTTCATGACAGAGCAAGCTGGGAATCTGAATGAGACGGCTGCCATCTATCCAGACAGCCAGAGGTTAACAGCTGCAAACCAACTCTATCCAACCAGACGCTGCTGGCTCATCTCTAGCTGCTCAGGGGATGAGATCTGACACTGGTGGGTTGAAAACTCAGCCCTGGCAGGAAGTCTGTGAGACTCTGAGCTGTGGCTGAAAGTGGTAGAGCTCTAGACTTGAGGAAAAGATCTTAGGACAGTACCCACAACCTATGAGTGCAATCCCTGGGTCTGATGATCCTTCCTCCCCTTCCCGCCCCCCACCCCCCGACTAACGACCCATCTAAACTATTAGATGTGAACTTGTGTGGTTCATGACATGTTTCTGAAGGAATGGTGATACTGATGAAAGCATCCTAATTCTAATGACAGCTTGTGGGATACAGCTATATGAAGAGTCCTTCCTGGGGTGCTAGGTCCTTCACGGAATGCTGTGTGCTGAGTCCTTCACTGGGTGCTATGTGCTGACTCCTTCACGGGGTGTATTCTTTCATCTGATCCTTGTTAGAGCTCCACAAGTAAGATGATTGTGCAGGTGAGAAACTTGAGGCACAGATATTTCCTAAGGCAGTTCCAAATTTATGAATGTATTGAACTCTATTGACTTGTCTTCTGCAGACAATTGTTTTGGTTTAGTTTTCTCCATCATGAACCTTGAACTCAGAGCCTAGACTCTGATTTTCCTCTTATGCTCATGGGTAGTACTCTACCACGTGGAGCCAAGGACCCCCTTCTAGCAAAGTGTCATGTGTTAGGTGTCTTTACTTCAGTTCTATCATCCTGCCTGCTCAAGAAGCTGAGGATCTGGGTTCAAAATTATCCCCCACAAAAGGTCCCATGACACTATCATCTCCTATTCACCACTTAAAAACTTGAAGTGGAAGCTGGGTGCTGGTCACTCATGCCTGTCATGCTAGCTACTTACTCAGCAGGCTGAGAGCTCAGGATCATGGTCCAAAGCCAGCCTGAGCAGGAGATTCCTTGAGATGTTATCTCCAATGAACCACCAGAAAACCTGAATGTGCTCTGTAGCTCAAGTGGTAGAGCTTTCCACTTGAGCTGAAGAGCTGAGTGACAGCACCCAGGCCCAGACTTCAACTCCTCCAACTTACAAGAAAAGAAAGAATGAAACCTGAAGTGCAGTGCTGGGAATGGTTCTTAGGGGTAGAGTGCTTTGCATGTATGAAACCCTGGCTTTGAATTCTCAGTGGCACCTCACTAGAAAAAAAGTCTAAAGTGGTTCTGTGGCTCAAGTGGTAGAGTGCTATCCTTGTACAGGAGAAACTTGAGTACAGTGCTCAGGTCCTGAGTTCAAACTCCAGGACTGGTATATGCACACAAATTACCTCCCCCTCCCCCAGATACCAGAAGTGAAACTGTGACATCAAAGGGTAAAGCACTGGGAAATAGGCCCTGAGAGGAGACTTGAGCTGGTACAGCTTCTTTCCAGGCTTTGCCTTTGTTTTGGGGATTTTAGAAAAAAAACTATTTTTTTTTTTTTTTTGGTCAGTCGTGGGTCCTGAACTCTGGGCCTAGGCGCTATCCCTCAGCTCTTCAGTTCAAGGCTAGTGCTCTACCACTCGAGCCACAGCAATACTTCCGGCTTTTTTCTTTTTCTTTATGTGGTGCTGAGGAATCAAACCCAGGGCCTCATGGGTGCAAGGCAAGCACTCTACAACTGAGCCACCTCACCAGCCCAGAAAAAAAAACTTTAAACAAGGTAAACTAGACCAGGCCTGTTCCTGGAATGGAAAGAATGCCTCTAGGTCCCCCTCTCCTTAACAACCTAACTAACCTTGATTGTTGAGTGAAAGACTGACCCATAAAACAGATGGTTGTAATCTGACTCCAACTACCGGACACCACCTGCTTATGGTGGTAAACCCTGCCTTTAACACATGCTTACAGTAAACTCTGCCTATTAGCCACCTGTGTGTGGTCTGGTATGACCATGCAATACTTTTGTTTGGTATGATCCCATTGGTCACCTGTGCATGACCAGGCTTGACCTCATGGATTTTGCCTTTAAAAACCAAAGAATGGGGGCTGCTCAGGGTGGCAGTATCAGATCCTTAGCCTGTGCTGTGGCCATGGCCAGTCAGTGTAGAAAACTTCTCAATACAGTAGCTTCTTTATTAACAACTTAGTTGTGGTGGGATCTGTCACTCCAGATGACTAGGTGGGTTTGCCTGCCTGAGTAGGGGACTTCCTATTACACATTGAGCTTCTGTTCTGAGCTCATGGTCAGTACTCAGGCCCTGTGTTCAACCTGTAAACCTATCCACCCAAGGACCAACTAGGAGAGGTCAAAGGTTTCCAAACCTGATGAGCTCCACCAGCCCTACATAACGGAACATTGTGATTTGGCAAATGTGCTTAGATGTGATTTTGCAAATGTGCTTAGATGTAGCAAGCTTCCAAAAACCGAGGTAGGCACCGTTGCCAATAATGAATCACTGCATTAGGTTCAGCTCCCTAGTTGTCTGCCAGAAGGAATCTTGAATTAATTGTAGCAGTTTGTTTCAACACTGGAACACAGTCTAACAAAGACAGGATAAGTGCAGGGAACATGGCCTGCCACGGGAGGTGGCACAAATGAAGGCTTCCTCTCAAAACAGAGCACTGGGGAAAGAGATATCTTGGGGTCCAAACGGCTTTTTCTCCTGGTCTTCAGAGCCTGCCCACACTCACCATCACTAGTTAGCCTGGATAGAGTTGTTACAGAGCTGTACAGGAGTTAGACCTTTTGTCTGCCTGTTCCTACAATGAGGCAGACTTCCTCCAGCAACCTGGGTGTGGAGAAACCCTCAGGCTACACTGTGAACAGGGAGGGGTGTCCTGGAACATGCACTGTCTTGAAAGCACCCTCTGTGCCATGAAATCATTCTATGCAAAGCAAATTTCCTAGCTGGGTGCCTTTCTTCACAGCGACTCTGGATGTTCACCAATAGAAATACATTCACACATACACAGACACAAGGAGTTACTGGCTGTATTTTTTGGGGGGGGTCAGGTCCTGTGGTTTGAACTGTGAGCTTAGACATTGTCCCTGAGCTCCTTTTGCACAAGGAAGCACTTTATTGTGCCTTAAACCATGATACATCATTAATTGAAGGCATAATTTAATGTCAAATAATTATTAGTAATATATTACATGTAATTTAATGATATATAGACATCTCACATTCTACATAAATATATTTATATATTTAAATAACCACTGGAATATACATATACATCTCTTTCTCTCTCCCTCTCTATGCCTATATATGTATTTGCAGCAATTATGCATCTATCTATTTATATATTGGCCACTCCTGGAGGTTAAACTTAGGTCCTGGGAACTCCCTGGCAGTGAATTTGTTTGAGGCTGCTGTGCTTACATTGATCCCTTGATGAATTGGCATTCCAGGCCCTGAGTTCAAATCCCAGCAGTGCCAAAGACAATAGGTGGGGTAAGAAACCAATGTTGACATGTTCTGCTGTCTGTGAAAATATGGTTTCCTAAGTACAATATGTAATACCTATGCAAATACATATATATGATGTATATTATAAATGTATATAAATATAATATTGCCATTCCTGGGTCTAGAATTCATGCCCAAGGAAATGCTCTTGACTTTCTTTTATTCAAGGAGGGTGAGCTTCCACTTCACCCACAGCAAAATAGAGTTACCCATTAGGTCATTGATTAATTTAATTAATACTTTATTAAGTCTTCTACCGTGATTAATTAATGGAGGAATAATTTTAGACCAAATAATTAGTAGCAATAGAATATATAAAAGTAAGATATAGACATCACTCTATATAGAGTTATACACTAGAATCTACATAAATGTCTATCTGTCTCTCTTTGTATATGTTTATAGATGCATATACATATGTAAATACACACACACTGCATTTTACACATCTATGTGTTTATATATTGGCCACTGCTAAGGCCAAATTTGACCGAAAATTCCATTTGCATAAGACAGGTGTGCTAACATGACCCTCACCCCATTCATGAAGTGGGCTTTCTAGGCCCTGAGTTCAAATCACAGAACTGCCAAAACTTAAGTAATCCTGGTGGAAGAAGCCAAATGTCCCACTTGTCTTCCTTATTGGTGAAAGTCCTGAGTCTCAGGAATGAGGTATAGTACATTGGCAAATCTATATCTTATGTAATAAGACGTAAAAAAAGTTATGTGTGTAATCATACTCACTAAAATACATAAGAAATAAATAAAACACAAAATAAAATGAATAACCACACTAACTGCAATATCCAGTAAACATATGTATGTAAATATGAATCCTGTATTTAAAATGCATACGAATATTATTATTGCATGCGCTAGGACTTGAATTCAGGCCCTGGGACAGGCCTGACTTTCTTGTCTACCAGCACAGTGAGCTTCCCCTTCTCCCACAGTGCTGTAGATGTACCTAGGCCCTGAGTTCAAATCCCAGGACTGGCAGAAAAGATGGCATGAATTCCAAGCCAAGCAGCCTCATAATTTTTAAAATATTTTAATGTGTTCATTTATTTATTTATTTATTTTTATTTTGTCAAGCACAGAGCTTGAACTCAGGGCATGGCAACTATGCCTCAGCATCGATCACTCCAGGCTGGGGTGCAGCCACTGGACCCACAGCCAAACCTGAGTTCCCGGGGCACAAATGCTCACAGGAATAATAAATACATAAAACAACACAGAAACAAAGAAGAAAAACCTGAAACTGGCAGATGGCAGCCAGTTTTACATTTCTTTTCGTTGCAAGGTGACCTTCCTGTGTCTGAATGACATGGTTGAAAAGTGTTGGAAACCTGGCATTGCTGAAGTCTGGAGGGCTACCAGAGAAGCCATAGGCCAACATGGCAACATAGGCCCTGGGTTCAAAGCTTGGTCCTGACCCCTACAAATGGTAGGAGATCCTAATAGTCTCATTCTTATTCATAGGAATACCGATGTAAGGTTATGAATGTCAAGGTTGAATAAGTTGTTCCTCAATGATGCCGATGGATTTTCATGAATATTTTTGACACATTAAAAGAATACTATTAATTACATGGACTCAATAGTTTTAATTAACAATTTAATTAACAATTCATTAAGGATGAAAACAATAATATAAATTACATAGAGGCATTAAAAATACCCAAATATTGGTAGGAATGTAGCCTATTTAACTGAATAATGTATAGACATCTCTGGCACTCTATAAAGATCTATATTTATTTGTGTACTACCATCTGCATATCAATCTGTTCTTATTTTGTCAACCCCTGTGGCTCCATCTCAGGTGCGGGAAACTGCTTGTCAGCTCCATATGCCCCAGGCTGGCGTACTGACACTCACCCATTCATGAATTGGGCCTTGTAGGTTGTGAGTTCAGATGCCAGCACTCACAACAATTGATTCATAGAGTAAGAAACCCTTGGTGACACAGGTTTTCCTTTGCTGTGAAAGTCCTGGATGTCAGGTGTGAAGTTTCATACATAGACAAATCTATCCTATGTAATAAACGTAATAAATAGTCCATGTGTAAGAACAGTCAATAAAATAAATGGTAAATAAATGAATAAAACAAAAATAAATGAATAGATACACTAAGCACAATATGGAGTCAATATATGGGGCTGAATCTCAGGGCCTGGGAATAACCTGGCAGCTGAATTGGCTAGAGGCTGCTGTGCTGGCAGCCACCCATAAAGGAATTGAGCCTTCTCGGCCCTGAGTTTAGATCCCAGCACTGCCAAAAATGTAATCATAGAGTGGGAAACCGAGCGTGACACATGATTTTCTTTCCTTTCAAAGTGCTCAGTGTCAGGTAGGATGTATAATTTGGATGCAAATCAATATGTTGAGTAAGTAGAATGTCACAAAGGTAAAAGAAGTCATAGATGGAAGAATTGTCACTACAATAAATGATAAACAGATTGAATTAGTAATGAATCATTCTAGGATAAAATTAGATGCAGTAATTATAGGATGTGGATTAAGTTTAATTAATATTTTATTAAGTATTAACAAAATAAAAGTTTCATGGAGACATAAATACCTAATAATTGGTAGTAGCACATGATTCATAATTTAATAATATATAGACACCTGTCTCATTCTATAAAATATTTAATTATATGTATGGATGTATGTACATATATGATAAACAATAACAAGATATTGAGTATTAATTAATGCTTTATTAATTGTTAGCTGGGACACATCATTAAATGGAGTTATAATTTAATACCTAATAATTGATAACAATATTATCTATAATGTAATAATATAGACATCTCACTTTTGTCTATATAATATTTATATAAAACAATCTATTTATACCTCCTTTACTCCTGGGGCTCTGTGATTGAGTGCTCCTCTAGTAAGCACAAAGCCCTGGATTCGATTCCTCAGTGCCACATAAGCAGAAAACCTGGAAGTTCTGCTGTCTTTCAATCAATTGAGTGCTAGCCTTGAGAACAAATGCTTAAGGACAGTGTCTAAGCCCTTACTCAAGCGCCACCAGTGCCACCAAAAAATGGTAGAATGTTCTAACTGCAATTATAGAAGAACAGGACTTCAAATACCACACCACAGAACAAGCTAGGAGTCTGGCACTGACAGTTGCCACCTACCTGACTTAGGCATATGTAAACAGCTGCAACTGAGCTCCACAGAAGCAGATACTGCTGGCTTACCCCCACCATCCTGGCTGCTTGGGAGCTTTAAAACCAAGCTCTGGTAGGAAGTACGTGAGACTCTTGGAGATGTGGCTCTAAGTAGTAGAGCCTTAGCCTTGAGCAAATGTTATTAGAACAGTATCCCCATGCGTTGAGTTCAAGCCCTATGGGTAGCCTGCTCCCCCCAAAAAAACACCCCACTAAACCATTAGATGTGAACTTGTGTGATTTGGGAAATGTTTCTCAAAGAATGGTGACACTGATGAAAGCAACCTAATTCTAATGACAGCTTGTGGAATAGTGCTATGTGCTGAGTCCTTCATAGGGTGCCCTGTGCTGAGTCTGGCATAGGGTGCTGTGTGCTAAGTTCTTCACAGGGTGAAGTGTGCTGAGTCCTGCATTGGGTGCTGGATGCTGAGTCTTCACAGGATGTTGTGTGCTGATTCCTTCAAAGAGTGCCATCTGCTGTGTCCTTCACAGAGTACATTCTTTCATATGGTCCTTGTAAGAGCTACACAACTGAGATGATTATTCAGACAAGAATATGGAGATGCAGATATGTCCCCATGGCAGAGACAAAATTATATATTACTGAAGAGTGGGTGAGTTGTTTACTGCAGACAATTGTTTTGTTTTGTTTTTTCTCAGTCATGAACCTTGAACTCGCGGCATAGGCACTGACCCTTACCTCTTGGGCACATGGCTAGCACTCCACCATGTGGAGCCAAGGACCCCCTTGCAGTAGAGTGCCACAGTCTAGGGTTCTATAGCTGAGGTCTGTCAGCCTGCCTTCTCAGGAAGCTGAGATCTGAGAATCTGGCTTCCAAACTATGCCAGTCACAAAAGATCCCATGAGACTATTATCTCCAATTCACCACTAAGAAACCTGAAGTGGAAGCTGAATGCTTGTCACTCACGCTTGTCATCCTAGCTCCTAAGGAGGATGAGATCTGAGGATCATGGTTCAAAGGTAGACTGGGCAGGAAAGTCCTCGAGACATTTAGTTCCAATGAACCATGAGAAAACCTGAAATGGTGCTTTGGCTCAAGTGGTAGAGCACAAGACTTGAGGGACAGCACACAGGCCCAGACTTCAACTGCTACAACCAACCTGAAGAAGAGGGCTGGGAATGTGCCTAGGGGGAAAGTGCTTTGCATCTATGAAACTCTGGATTTGATTTCTCAGGTACACATCACTAGAAAAAAGCATGAAGTGTCTCTGTGGCTCAAGTGGGACAGGGCTATTCTTGTGCAAGCGAAGTTAGGTACAGTGCTCAGGTCCTGAGTTCAAGCTCCAGGACTGGTGTATGTGTACACGCTCGAACACACACACACCCACACACAGACCAGAAGTAAAAGCTGTGACACAAAATGGTAAAGCACTGGTCTCCTGCACTGAGCTAATGGTCAGCACCCAGGCCCTGTGTTCAACCCCAAAACTTTGCCATCCAGGGCTCAACTAGGAGAGGTCAAAGGTTTCAAAAGCTAATGTGCTTCAGCAGTCCTAGATGACAGGAAGTATGGTGAGATCAGACATGTGCGTGGATTTCCAAAACTTCCGGAAAACTAGCAGAGGCATCATAGGCCCATCATTACCCACAATGAAACATTTCTTGAGGTTAAGTTGTCTGCCAGAAGGACTCCTGAATTATATTGAGCACTGTATCTGAACACCAGAATATAGTCTTACAAAGGCAGGATTAGTGCTGAGAACTTGGCCTGCCAAAGGAGGTGGCACAAATGAAGGCTTCCTGTTAAAACGGAGCACTGGGGAGAGAGATAGCTTGGGGTACAAAGAGGACTTTTTGTCCTGACCTTCAGAGCCCATTCAAACTCATCCTCACTAATTGGCCCATATGGAGTTGTTTGTTACACAGCTGCACAGGACTGAGGCCTTTTGTCTGCCTGTACAGCCAGTGAGACAGACTTCTTCCAGCAGGCCTGGGAGGCAGAGAAACCCTGAGGCTGCACTGGGAACTGTGAGGAGAGCCCAGGGAAATGCACTGTCATGAAAGCAGTCTCTGTTATGAAATCATTGTATTGAAAACCAATTTTCTAGCTTGGTGCCTTTCATCATAGCTACTCTGGAGCTTCACCTATAGGAATACATCCACACATACACAAAGACATGGAAGCAGGTCCTGGGGTTGAACTATGAGCATAGGCCTTGTCCCTGAGTTACATTTGCTCAAGAGTAGTGCATTAACCTTGAGCCACAGCCCCACTTCTGGGTTTTCTGTGATCTCTTAGAAATAACAGTGTCATGGACTTTCCTATGCTGGCTGGATTCAAACTCAGATTCTCTACATCTCAGCCTCCTGAGGAGCTGGGATTACAGTCAGCAGACAATGGCACCTGCCTTTCTTTTCTTCTTCATATTTTAATCTGGACAATCTGACTACTTAACAGCATCATTCCAATGCCTTGAATTTATAAGTAAACTACTCAATGTTCTTTATAGGTGCTTTCTCTGAGAAGGATTTTCTCTCTTCCTCTTCTCCTCTGTACACAGGTTTGAAGCCAAGAGTGAGAAATGAGTGTGACATGATTTTGGCAGCAAATGTCCACAGGACATGCCAGTTCATTCACTTAGCATTGAGCTGCAGTGAATTTACTGTCTCAGGACGAGAGGTCCAAAGCTGGAGCGATCCTCATACTGTCTGAATTGCTCCTAAGGCTTATAAAATTATCTAATACTTATGAGTGTTTTGTGTCTCCAACCTGAAGTATCTAGAACATACTAGAAGCATCTTCATGTTTCCTTTTTTCTCTAGTACCTCTCGAGATTTAGACTTAGGGTTTGTATGGAGCAGATCCTCGGCGAATCCCTGAGAAAAGCCACTTGAAGTCTCAGGAGATCTCTGTTCAAAGCCAGCCCGAGCAGGAACATCTGGGAGACTCTTATTTTCAATAAACCATCAGAAAACCAGAAGTGAATCAGTGGCCCAGAGGGTAGAGCTCCAGCTTTGAGAAAGAAAGCCGAGCAGGAGATACAATCCAGACCAGGCAGGAAAACCTGGCAGGCACTTATGTCCAATTAAGCCAGATGGCTAGAAGTGGAGCTGTGGCAGTGGTAGATTCTCAGCCTTGAGCAAAACAGCTGAGGAACACATATGGCCCTGAGTTTAAGCCCTGATATGGCCACCAAAAAAATTCAAATAGAGAAGGCCAAGTTTATGTATCAGTGTCCTACTTACTTATGTGTGTATATTACCTCCCTGAGTGCAAACAGATTTTATGTATTGCTTCTCCTTTTATGTACAGATTTATTTTTCAGATAAACTTGTTGCAAATACTGCATCATTCTCTTCTTTTCAGGCCCATGGCTTTTTCCTTCCAGAGTTCCAGGACTGAGTCCTTATATGATGCAAACATAAGATCTCAGCTGCCTTTATTTACATATTATTATGAGGCCAAGGCAGGAACAGTCACAAATCAGGCAGGGGAAGAGAAGATCAGGGTTTTTGAAATAACCGGTATTCAGAAAATTAAACTTGTGGGATGTAAAATGGTAGCATACTTATGTATAAACTACCATTAAGAAAAACATGAGAGGGCTGGGAATGTGGATTAGTGAGAGAGTGCTTTTCCCTGCCCTACAGAGGGTTTGATCCCTCCTCTGTAGCACATGCATAGAAAAAGCCAGAATGGGTGCTGTGGCTCAAGTAGTAGAGTGCTAGAGACAGTGGCCAAGTCTTGAGTTCAACTCAAGTACAAGTAACTTCTCATCACCAACGGAACCCCAGGAAGTTTTTGAACAGCTGCCCTTTCAGAAGTGGAAGTCAGAGTGTCATAGACTTTCCTGCCCTGGCTGGCTTCACCCTGTGATCCTCAGACCTCACCCGCTGAGCAAGGGTGATAGGCCTTAGCTACTGGTGCTCTGCTAGGTCAGAACTGTAATGACATTGACAATACAAGTGAACTGCTTATCACAAAGGGCTTGGGGAGCATATTAAGCCTTTCAACAATGGACCTTTCAGAACTCTGTAGGACACAAGGTTATAATGCTAGAGTCTGAGAGGTTGGGCAGATGGATCTGCTAAACTGGAACCTCTAGCTCTGTCTCCAATTCTGGTGTACATCAGCGTCAGCAATAATTTTCCAGAGAATGTTCTCCTAATTAGCAAATAGGAAAAGTACTTTGATTAACGCTCACTTTTTTCCCATTGTGTGTCTCCAACTCAAGCCTGGGCACTGTTCCTAAGCCCTTCATCTCAAGGCGAACAATCTACCACTTGAGCCACAGCACCACATGGGGTCTTTTGCTGGTTCATTGGTGATAAGAGTCTAACAGGCTTTCCTTGCCTAGGGTGTCTTTGAACTGTGGTCTTCAGATCTCAGCCTCCTGAGAAGATAGGATTCCAGGTGTGAGCCACTGGCATCTGGTCTATTGTTTTGCCAGTGCTCGGGCTTGAACTTAGGGGCTGGGTACTGTCTCCATGCTTATTTTTCTCAAGGCTAGTGTTCTACCACTTGAGCACACCACAGCTTCTGGCTTTTTCTGAGTATGTGGCACTGAGGATTCAAACCCTGGCATTAATGCATGTTGAGCAAGCTCTCTACCACTAAGCCACATCCCAGGTTAGGAAAGAAAACTGGAAGAAATTCCAAACCAGGGGAATTTTTTCAATTTAGTTAAATAAATTATTTATTTATTTATTCTTTTTTTTTTTTTTTTTTTTTTTTTGCCAACCATGGAGATTGAACTCAGGTCATGGCAACTCTACCTCAGCTTCAGTTGCCTTAGACTGGGCTGCAGACTCTCACCCATAGTCGAAACTAGGATCCTAGGCTCAGAGCTTGCAGGAAGAAAAAATAAAGTGGGACAGCACAAAAAGTGGTGAACTGCAGGGGACTGGGGGTTTTACGTTATTTTTTTCTTTGCAGGGTGACCATCCTGATTCTGAATGACATGGCTGCAAAGTGGAGCTGAACTGCTATACTGCTATTCCTGAAGGCTGGTGGGCCATCAGGGAAGCCACAGGCCAACTTGTCAACATAGGCCCTGGGTTAAAAATCTAAGTCCTGACACCTACCAATGGCAGGACATCACAAGAGACTCATTCCTATGCATAGGAATACTGATTGAAAGAGTAGTTCATGTATCAGTCGAGGCTAAAAGTGGATGTAATAATCCTAGGATGCTGATTGATTTTAATTGATAGTTTACTAAGGATGGAAAGAATAATATCACTTCAAAGACAGTATAATAAATACCTAAGAGTTGGTAGGAATGTAGTAGGTGTCATTCAGTCAGAGAGATGGCTCTGGCACTCTTTACCAATATGTATTAATTGTTTACCACCATTTGCCAATCCATGTATCACTGTTTTGGCCAAACCTGGGGCTCCATCATAGTGCCTGGGAACCACCTCACAGCTTCATTGGCTAGAGGCTGCCGTGCTCACCCTTACCCATTCATGAAGTGGGCCTGCAAGGCCCCACGTTCGGATCCCAGCACTGCCAAAAATTTATTCTTGGAGCAAGAAGCCGAGTGTGACACATGTTTTCCTTTTTTGGGAGAGTCCTGTGTGTCAAGCATCATAGTGAACACATCTACAAATCTAGATGCTATGTGATAGGAAGTAAACAATGTAATAAACGGGATAGGGGTCAAAAGAGTCAATACAATGAATGGTAAATGAATGAATAAAACAAGAAATGAAATGAATAACCATACCAAATATGATATTGTCTGACTATATGGAAGTATAAATCCTGTCTTTAAAATGTAAATAAAATGTATACAAGGAGTATGTTTTCTAGGACTGAGGCTTGAATTCAGGCCTAGGGAACAGGACTGACTTTTTCGGCTTCACATATGACGTGATTTCCCCTAGCCTGACAGTGCGGCTATTTACCCAGACCTTGAGTTCAAATACCAGGCCTGGCAGAAAAAAATGGCATGAATTGCAAAACAGGGAGATAAATAATTGATTTTTAATTTTTAAATTGTTTTAATATTTTTATTTAATTTTTTTGTTTATTTTTGGCCATGCACATGGCTTGAACTCAGATCGTGACAGCTCTGTTGCAGCCTCCAGAACCAAAGCTAATCCTGGAAGCCTAAGACCTGATGTCTGACAGGAAAACAAAATGATAATGACACTAAAACAAGCCACGAGCCACACATGGTAGGCAGTTTCTTGGCTTTGATTCCTTGCACGGTGACCATCCTAGGTCTGAATGACATGAATGCCACCCACAGCTGACCTCTCATTGCTGAAGACTGGCAGACTGTCAGGAAAGCCATAGGCCAACCACGCAACACAGTCCCTGAGTTCAAATCCTGGTCCTGACACCTACCATTGGCAGGGGATCCCAAGAGACTCCTGCTGTGCTTAGAAATTCCGATGGAATGGTATCCAACTCATGATTGAATAGTTCGTGCAGCGGTCTAGACTCAAATTAGACGCAATAATCCTAGGATGCTGATTGAACTTAATTAATGGTTAATTAGGCATGAAAAGAATAATACTCCTTCACTGGAGGCATAATAACTACCTAAGACTTGGTAATAATGTAGCAGATGTCATTGAATACTAGATACACGGCTCTGGCACTCTGTACTAATATGTATTTATTGGTGTACTACCACCTGCCTATCCATGTATGGCTATTTTGGCCACGCCTGGGGCTCGATCTCAGAGGTTGCCAAAAATTTCCTCCTGGAGTAAGAAGCCAAGTGTGACACCTGTTTTCCTTTTCTGTGAGAGTAAGGGGTGTCAGGCATGATGGAGAACAAGTCTACAAATCTAAATGCTATGTGATAGGGTGTAAATAATGTAATACATGGTTAGGTGTCATCACAGTCAATAAAATAAACGGTAAATAAATGAATAAAATAAAAAGTACAATGAATAACCACACCAAACATGATATAGACTGAGCACCTGTCTGGAAGTTCAATCCTATCTTTAAAATACATGTAAGGACTATGTTTTCCAGGGTTGGGGCCTGAATTCAGGCCTGGGGAAGAGGCCTGACTTTCTGATCTTCAAGCATAGAGAGCTTCCCCTTCCCCCAGAGTGCAACAGAGTTACCTAGACCCTGAGTTCAAATCCCAGGCCTTTCAGACTAAAAATAGCACACATTCCAAGCCAGGGAGCTTCATTAGGTTTTTTCATATTTTTTAAAGTTCACTTTAAGGTTCACCTTTATTTCATACATTTTGATTTTACAATATGAGAGTTTTTCAAAAAGGGGTTTAAACACTTATATTTCAGCATAGCACATTGATGTTTCCCTTTTGACCATCTGCCATGAAGAGTGAGAATGAAAATGAGTACATCATTCCTCCCTAGAGGGACAGTTGATGTTATTTCTATTTAAAGTTATTTCTGTAACTATAAACTCTCTGCAATGGTATCATGTGAGTTTTCCTCATGCCTGCCACAAAATACACTAGGGAAGTCCTCATACCACAAAACGTTGGGTTTCTGAACAAAAATTCACTTCTTTGAGGACAGTAGGTACTTGTAAGCATTTTGGGAATAAAGTGAATTGTAAAATGAAAAACAAACACATTGGGACTGGGATGTAGCTCAGTAGTGGAGTACTTGCCTAAAGAGCCTAATACCCTGGAAGAAAAGGAAGGCAAGTTTCCTGAAGCTCAGAAGGTTAGAATTTTATGATCTGTATGAACAAACTTCTTTCTTCTTTTTTTTTTTTTTTTGTACGTGGTGAGGCATGAATTCTGAGCTTGGCTGCCCACCTTCAACTCTTCAACTCATGGCAAGTGCTCTACCGCTTGAGCCACAGTGCCGTTTTTGGTTTTTTGGAGATAAGGGTCTCACGGACTTTCCTGCCCAGGCTGGCTTTGAACCACCATCCTCAGATCTCAGCCTCCTCAGGAGCTAGGATTATAGGCAGGAGCCACTGTTGCCTGGTGCATGAACAAAATTCTTAAAGATTGATTCTGAGGAAAGAAACTTGAAATACACTTTTAGTAGAAATAATTTATAATGCCATGGTTAAGACACTAATTCAGAAGTATTTATTCATTGGCTGCTTTCTTAGTTTATTTAAAGATATATATATATATATATATATATATATATATATATATATATATATATATATATATATATATATATACATTTTAATATATCTACATATATATTATTAAAACATAGCTTTGAAGTGTACCTAAAAGCATATGTGCTCATGTAAAGTTATACAACTACACAAGCTTGATTTTTTATTTTCAGTTTGTTGGTACCATAAATTAGATGGGATGTTTATACTGTTGTTTTGTTCTCTGTTTTTGGAGGATTTTTCTCTGCTTTCTTCCCCTACTCCCCTCTCTCCGCACTTGAATTCAGCTTGCTCTTTCTTGGCTTGATTGTTCATAGCTGATTTTCTACCACTTCAGCCATACCTGTAGCCTGGATTTTTGCCAGTTAATTGGAGATGTCATCTCTCAGGCTTATCTGCCTGGATTGGCTTTGAAACTTCATCTTCCTGTTCTCACCTCTTGAGTAGCTGGGATTAAAGATGTGAGCCACTGGGGTGCGTAGGGATGAATTCCACTTTAGTTGATGGATTCTTTCTGTTTTTCTAAGCATGGGATCATCTACTATAGAATTTCTGTGAATGTCCTGGGTCTGAAATAAGATATATAATACATATGCTAATCTGTATACTTCTCAAAAGATGTAATCCATTTAATACATGTTATAAGTGTTATAATAGTCAACATAAATAATGAATGAATGAATAGTGCAAAAAATAAAATAAATACACAATAAAATAATATGCGGTAAACATAAGTATGTAGATATTAATCATTATTTCAAATGTGGATGAATATTACTTTAACAGGACTGGGGATTGAATTCAGGCCTAGGGAACAGGCCTGAATTGCTTGTCTTCAAAGATGGTGAGTTTCCCCATCCCCTACGGTGCATTAGATTTACCCAGACTCTGAGTTCAAATCCCAGGCCTGAGAGGAAAAATAAAAAGTATGAATGCCAAGCTGGGGAGCTTCATTAGTATTTTTACAATTTTTTTTTCATGGGGCTTGAACTCTGGCCTTGGGAGCTGTCCCTGCACTCTTAAGCTCAAAGCGAGTGCACTACCGCGTGAGCCACAGCACCACTTTTGGTTTTCTAGTGATTTATTGGAGGTAAGAGTCTCATGGGCTTTACAGCCTGGGTTGGATTTGAACCACAATCCTCAGCCTCTTGAGTAGCTAGAATTACAGGTGTGAGACACTGGCCCCCTGCTATTTTTAATATTTTAATATTTTATTGATAGATTGATTGCCAATCACAGGGCTTGAACTGAGGTTGTGGCAACATTGCCTGAGATTCCATCACCCTACGCTGGGATCGTGCAGCTTCTGGACCCACAGCCGATCATGGGATGGTACGCCTCCGGGGCTGACAGGAAAACAAAATGAAAACAGCAACGAAAAAAATGGCCATCTGTGGATGGTTGGCGGTTTCTTGGTTTTTCCTTCCATGCATGGTGACCATCCCGGTTCCAAATGACATGGCTACAACCTGTAGGTTACCTGGCACTGCTGAAGGCAGGTAGGCTGGCAGCGAAGCCATAGGCCAACCTGAACAACTAGGTCCTCGTCACGCCACTTACAAAGGGCTGGGGAGCCTAAGAAACTATTGCCTATCCATAGGAGCACCAGAGGAACGTGAACAATGTCATGGTTTGATGAGTAGTTCATCAATCAGTCTAGCAGAAAATTAGACCCAATGATCACAGGACATAGACTGATTTTAATTCATAGTTTATTATGCACTAAAAGAATACTATTGCTTAAATGGAGTCCTCATTAAAGACCTGAGAATCTGTAGGAGCGTAGCATGCGTCATTGAACACTAAATAGACATTTCTGGCCATATGTAAATATCTAAATTAATATTTATTTGTATACCATCATCTGCATAGAACATTTTTGCTATTTTGGCCAAACCTGGAACTTGACCCCAGGTCTTCAGATCCACTTGACACCTGCATGGGCTAGATGCTGCCGTGCTGACACTCACCCCTTCATGAATTGGGCCTCCTAGTCCCTCAGTCAAGGTCCCATCATTGCCAAAAGTTTCTTCCTGGTGTAAGATTCCATGTGTGACAACTGTTTTCCTTTTCTGTGCAAGTGTTGGGTGTCAGGTATGATGTAAATATTATGTATGCAAAGCTATATGCTATGGAATATATTGGGACAAATGTAATAAATATTATAGGTGTACTCACAGTCCATAATATAAATACTAAATCAATCAATAAATCAATAATAAAATATAATGAATCACTCCAACAAACACGATTTAAAAATAATATAGAGATATAACTAAAATATTTAAAATGTCTATGAGAAGTTCATGCATGATTCACATAGGAAATGATAGGCAAGATCTTAATTAAGACTGCATGAAGTGTGACAATGATTACATTCAGAAAATCGAAGCATTGGGAAAGAACCAAGAGTCACATGGAAGATAGGATTCCAACACAGATCGCCACATCTCCTATGTTATACAAACAGGCCTTTATTAGCATACTAATTTCATCTTATGAATGGAATGAATATGGTGCTCCACCCCCACCTCGGGGCTAGATCTCAGGTCCTGGGTATGGCCTAGATCCTTAGTGGCTCACAAGAGGTTGTGCTCATGTGGACCCATTTGGCAGTTGGTTCTGCTAGGCCCTGAGTTCAACTTCCAGCATTGCCAAAAGGTTCATCCTGATGTGAGATGCCAAACCTTGCAGATGTTTTCCTATCCTATGCAAGTCCTGGGTCACAGCTAAGATCTAGAAAGCATAGGCAACTCTATACCCATGGGAATAGGTTGTCATCCATGTGAGCACAGTTATATATGCCATCCTATCCTCAATAAAATACACAATACATAGATGAATAAAACACAAAATAAAAATATTTACTACACTGAAAACAAGGTGCATACCACACCTGTATGTAAATAGAGATCCTATCCTTTCAGTCTTTAAAGACGGTGATCTTACCCTTCCCCACAGTGCAACAGAGTTACCCAAACCTGAGTTCAAATCCCGCTCTCACAGTAAAATGGCACAAATTCTGAGCTTGGATTCTTCGTTCATAGTTTTTAAATTTTTTTTTTTTTACTAGACTCGGGGCTTGAACTCAAGTCATGGCAACTCTGCCTCAGCTCTGATCATCCTAGGGTTCAGCCTCTGGATCCACAGCCCGTCCTCAGACCCTAGGACCTGGGGCTTATTGGAAAAAAAAAAAAAAAAAGAAGCCGGGAGGGGAAATAAAACTGTGGGAAGTTCCACCTGGCGCTCTTATGTTTATTTTCCTTTGCATGGTGACCATTCTGGGTCATAACATGGCTGCCTGCAGAGTGAAGTTGACCTGGCATGGCTGAAGGCCTGCTGGTTTTCAGGGGAGCCACAGGCTAACCAGACAATGGAGGCCCCAAGGACGAATCCCATTCAGCCCTGTTACAATGAGGGAATGGCCAGAGACCCTGGGACACTCGTTTCCAGAACTAGGAAGAGTTGTGGAATGCAATCAATCTCATCCTTGAATGAGTAGATCCTGCTTGATGTGAGTAGGAAATGATAGGCAAGACTCATGGGGTATCGATTATTTTTAATGAAGAATTGATGAAGCATGACCATAATCATCACAGTCATGAAATGGAGGCATCAGGGAAGATCCAAGAATTGGTAGTCACAGGTAGATTTCATCACAGGTCGCCACCTCTCCTACACTATAAAAATATGTACTTATTTGCATACAAACTTGCACTTATAAATGCATGACTATTTCCCACCCCTCCCAATCCCCTCCTCCTAGGGTTGTATCTCAGGTCCTGGGACTGGCCTACCTCCTTAGTGGCTCACAGGCTAGTGTGCTCACTTTTGCCCATCCACCAATTGGGCCTGCTAGGCCCTGAGTTTGAATCCCAGCACTGTCAAAAGATTATCCTGATGTGAGAAGCCCATCAATCCATCTGTTTTCCTGTCCTGAGAAATACCTGGGTCTCAGGGAGGACAGAGATTACTACATAGGCAACCCTATACCCAAGGGAATGGGTTGCCATCCATGTCAGCACAGTAATATCTGTCATCATAATCAATAAAATACACATTGCATCCATGAATAAGACACAAAATAAAGAGAACAAATACACTGAATGCAAGATGTCACCCATCCATATATGATAATATAGATCCTATATTTAAATTATGAATTCATGACTATATTTATCCCTGCTTCCAATGCTCAGTCTCAGGACCTGGGTACATCGTAGCTCCGTACTGGCTCGCAGGCTGGTGTGCTCAAATTGACCCATTCACCAATTGGGCCTGCTAGGCCCTGAGTTCAAATCCCAGCACTTGCGAAAGATTCATCTTGATGTGAGAAGCGCATCGATCCACCTGTTTTCCTGTCCTGTGAAAGTCCTGGGCCTCAGCGAGGATGGCAACTCTATAGCCATGGGAATAATTGTCATCCATGTCAGCACAGATATACCTGTCAGCATACTCAATAAAATACACAATACATCCATGAATAACACCCAAAATAAAAAAAGATAACCACATTGAAAGCAAGATGCATACCACACCTGTATGTAAATAGAGATCCTGTGTGTTAAAGAGGTGGGCTTGTTATTTTGTCCAGTGCTTGGGCTTCAAATCAAGCCCTGGACCAGGCCTGACATTCTAGTCTTCAAGGATGGTGAGCTTCCCCTTTTCCCACAGTGCAATGGGGTTCCCCAGACCTGAGTTCAAATCCCAGCTCTAGCAGTATAACACTGTGAGTTCTTAGCTAGAGTGCTTCATTCGTAACTTTTCAATTTTTTTTTTTTTGCCAGACCCGGGACTTGAAGTCAAGTCATGGCAACTCTGCCTCAGCTGTGATAATCCTAGGCTGCAGCCTCTGGACCCACAGACCTCGGACCCTAGGTTCCCAGGGGTTCCTGGAAAAAAAAAGCCTCGAGGGGGAATAAAAGCAGTGGGAAGTTCCACCTGGCACTTTTACATTTATTTTCCTTTGCATGCTGACCATGCTGGGAACAAACACGGTGGCCTGCAGAGTGAAGGTGACCTGGTGTGGCTGATGGTCTGTTGGCTATCAGAAGAGCCAGAGGCCAACCCAGCAATGTAGGCCCCAAGTTCAATTCCTGGTCAGCACCCATACATTGAGGGAATGGTGGGAGATCCTGAGATACTCATTTGCAGACCTAGGAAGAGTCATGGAATTCGATGGATCTCATCTTTGAATGAGTAGTTCCTGCTTGATGCGAGTAGGAAATGATAGGCAAGACTCATGGGGTATCGATTATTTCTTAATGAAGAGTTGATGAAACATGGCCATAATCATCAGAGTCATAAAATGGAGTAATAGGGGAAGATCAAAGAATCTTTAGTCACAAGGTAGATTGGATTCCATCACTGGTCGCCATCTCTCCTACTCTATACAAATATGTAATTATTTACATACTACCTTCAGATTTTGAATGGATGACTATTGTCCTCCCCACTATCCCCCCCACTGCGGGGTTCAATCTCAGGTCCTGGGAACGGCCTAGCTCCTCAGTGGCTCACATGCTGGTGTGCTTACCTGGACCCATATTCGCCTATTGGGCCGGCCAGTCCCCATGTCAGATCCCAGCACTGCCAAAAGATGAATCCTGATGTGAGAAGCCAATCGTTGCACCTGTTTCTCTGTCCTGTGAAAGTCCTGGGTCTCAGCTAGGATGCAGTATGCTATGTAGGCAACTCTATATTCATGGGAATCAGTTGCCATCCATGTCAGCACAGTTATAGCTGTCATCATATGTAATAAAATACAAAATGCATCCATGACTAAGACACACAATAAAAAGAATAACTACATTGAATGCATGATGCATTCCACATCTCTATGTAAAGAGAGATCCTATGTGTAAAATAGGTGAGCATATGATTTTTGCCAGTGCTGGGGCTTCAGTTCAGGCCCTGGGACTAGGCCTGACCTTGTAGGCTTCAATGATGGTGAGCTTCACCTTAGCCCACAGTGCAACAAAGTTACCCAGACCTGAGTTGGAATCTCAGAGGTGGCAGAAAAATGGTGAGAATTCTGAGCCAGGGTGTGTTATTATCATTATTATTATTAATATTAATATTAATATTGCCAAGCATGGGATTTGAACTCAGTTCATGACAACTCTGCCTCAGCTTCGATCACCTCAGGCTGGCGGGCTCCCATGGGCCTGTAGCCTATCCTGGGATCCTAGGCTCTGAAACTTTGCAGGAAAAAATGTCAGAAAAATGACAGAAAAATGTCGCAGGATGGATTTTTTAATATTTTCTTTTGCACGGTGACCACCCTGGGTCTGAATTACACGGCTGCAAAGGGTACTTCACCTTGCATTGGTGAAGGCTAACGGGCTATAAGGGAAGCCATAGGCCTATGCGGCAAAATAGACCCTGAGCTTGAATCCTGGTCCTGATACCTACCAATGGGGGGAAATCCCAAGATACTTGTTCCTATGCATGGGAATAACAATGAAATGTTAGCAAACTCATGATTGAATGAGAAGTTTCTGCGTGTATTGGTGTACTCCCAAATTAGATGCAATGATCCTAGGACGATAATTCATCTTAACGAATGGTCTATTAAGCATGAAAAGAATGCTATTCCTTCAATGGTGGCATAATGAAGACCTAAGAGTTAGGAGGAACGTAGTTGATGTCATTGAATCCTAGGTAGAGGTCTCTGGTACTCTGTACAAATAAATATTTATTGGTTTTCTACCACCTGTTTTTCCATGAATGGCTATTTTGTCCACCCCTGCAGCTCAATCTCAGGGTCTGGAAATGCCCTGGGGCTTCATTGGCTAGAGGTTGCCATGTTGACACACCCATTCAGGGTCTGAATTGGGTCTGCCAGGCCCTGAGTTCAGATCCCAGCACTGCCAACAATTGGATCATGGAGTAAGAAGCTGAGTGTGATAGCTGTTTTCCTTTTCTCTGAGAGTCCTGGGTGTCACACATGATGAAGAACACATGTACAAATCGAGAAACTATGTGATGGGTTGTCATCAATATCATAAATGGAATGTGTGTCATCACAGTCAATAAAAAATCTCATATCTAAAATATACTTGGAACTCAAAAACTTAAATCCCCCAACAATAAATCCTCAAAGAAACAATTGCCCAATAAATAAGTGGGCAAAAGACTTAAGGAGAAGCTTCTCTGAAGAGGACAGAAGGATGGCCAATAGACACATGAAGAAATGCTCAACCTCCCTAGCCATAGAAGAAATGCAAATCAAAACAACATTGAGATACCACCTCACCTCAGCTAGAATGGCTAGAATGAAGAACTCTAATAACAACAGATGCTGGAGGGGAGGTGGACAGAAGGGAACCTTACTGCATTGTTGGTGGGAGTGTAAACTTGTTCAACCACTTTGGAAAGTATTATGGAGGTTCATCAAAAGACTCCATATAGAGCTCCCCTATGACTCAGCAATCCCATTTTTGGACATTTACCCAAATTTTTACAAACAAGACCACACTAAAGCTACCAGCACGACTATGTTTATTGCAGCACTATTTACTAGAGCTAAGATATGGAACCAGCCCAGATGCCCCTCAGTAGATGAATGGATCAAGAAAATGTGGTATATATGCACAATGGAATTCTATGCCTCCATCAGAAAGAATGACATAGCCCCATGTGTGAGGAAATGGAAAGACTTGGAAAAAATTATATTAAGTGAAGTAAGCCAGGCCCAAAGAAACACAGGTCCGATGGTTTCCCTTATTTGCAATGTCTAGTAAATGTCTGAGTCAAGCAGAAAAGGTTAGATACGGTGATGCTAGGGAAATGAACCCTAAGATATGTGCTCAAATGTGTATTTCTTACTTTTGATTGTTTTTAACACATTTATAAGATTATTTCTTTGTTGCTTTGAATGTCCTTCCCCCACAGTATAAGCCCTGCTTTCACTGTATTTGATGTCTGTATAATTTGTGGAGGGGAAGGGGAAAAACAATTCATTTTAACAGGGATACAGGTGGACCCATTTCAACAATGAGATGTACAAGTTGTTATGTCGAAAATGAACTTTACAACTTTGGTGTGGGATGGCAGGGGGGAGTGGGGAGTATTGGGTGGGGGCGGAGGGAAGGATGGGAAGGGATGGGAAGGGGAAACAAAGGAGGAAGCTACAATGCTTGATAAGAAATGTACTCATTATCTTGCCCATGTAATTGTAACCCCTCTGTACAACATTTTCACAATACAAAAATGGAAAATAAATGAATAAAACAAAAATACAATAAACACAACAAACAGGACATAGACTGAACATTTATACAGAAGTACAAATCATACCTTTACAATGTACATAAAGAGAATGTTTCCAGGGCTGGGACTTGAATTCAGGCCTAGGGACCAGGCCTTACTTTCTTGTCTTCAAGCATGGTGAGCTTCCCCTTCATCAACAGTGCTTCAGATTTACCCAGGTCTTAAGTTCAAATTCAAAGTTAGGAAAAACTGCGTTAATTGCAAGCTAGGGAGCTTTTTTTATTTTTTATTTGCTTTTTTTGCCAAGGACGGTCTCGAACTCAGGTCATGGCAACCTTGCCTCAGCTTTCATCACTATAGGCTGGGGTGCAGCCGCTGGAAACACAGCATATTCTGGGATCCTAGAAGTTCAGGCCTTGTGCAGGGAGGTGGGGGAATGCACAGAAAAAAAGTGGCGGGATGGCGTTTTTACATTTTCTTCCTTTGCACTATAGCCATCTGGGTCTGAGTGATCCGGCTCCAAAGGAAATTTCACCTTGGATTGCTGAAGGCTTGCAGACTACTGGGGAAGCCATAATCCCGAACAATGATTAGTCAGGCACCAGTGGCTCTCACCAGTCCTCCTTGACACTTACAAGGCTGTGATAGGAGGATCATGGTCAAAGTCAGCCTAGGCAGGAAAGTCCTTGAGACCCCTGTCCAACCTCAATGCCAAGAAAGCAAAAGTAGAGCTGTGTGGCTCCAGTGGTAGAGGGCTAATCTTGAGCAAGATCAGCTCAAGGACTGTGCCCAGAGTCTGAGTTCAAGGTCCAGGATTGGCAACAAACAGACATACATCACCATCTGTGAAGCCATCTGGCTAAAGCAGGTCTCACTCTTGTCCCCAACTGGATTGGACAGAGTTTCCAGGTAAAGGAGCTGCTGTCATCTTCACTCTGTCCATTCTGTATGCATCCCAGGATTCCAGGCACACCCTCATTCTTTCATGGTTCTTTTTGACCAATGGGATACAAGAATAGTGGCCATGCCCACATTCCATGCTTCCCAGCTACACCTGGATTCCCTCTGTTGGTTGACACCACTACCAGCAGTTGAGGAAGGTAGAGGTGGCTGAGTGGTGAGCAAGAGACTCCAGGTGACTTTGAGGTAGAATAGGAAATGATGTCCTAGTCGGTTAGTGGGAGAATAGAGGATTTCCTAGAGCCTGGGAATGTGGACAGCCCATCTTTCCCGTCCCATTGCTCAGATGTCTGAAACAATAAGAATCAATGAGAGAACTGTGGGCAAGAAACTGCCACAAGAACACCTGCAGTATCCTCCCAACAGAACTGAAACATTGAAGAAAACAAATAACACGAAAAAGGGAGGGATCCCCAAGAGAAACACCACTGGGGAGCCAGACTGACAGGAGAGTCCGGCGAAAGGTGATGCCGACCATGGGCCTACCCTGCCTTTGGACACAGTCACAGCCACCAGGGTCCAGAGTGTCAAGGGTCCCAATCCCACCGAGGATCCACAGAGGTGCTACCTTCATGTGGTGCCCACCCTGGACCACAGAAAAGAAGAAACCAGGCACTCTTTGCCAAGATCCAACAACTGAAGCAGGGAAAGACAGACCCGCAGGGTCAATGGGAGTAAGAGAGGGAGAAGATAGCCCAGATACATGCAGCACCAAAAATGGAGGTAGAGATCCACAAGGCACCCATACAGTGGTTGGTTTCAGCAGAAAGCGATTTACAATGTGCACTGGCCCAAGTGCAGCAGGCCACTGATGACAGAGAAAGGGAGCATGAAGCCGTCACCAGCTGCCTGCAAGCTACAGAGTGGCCCGTGGCAGAGCTGGAGATAGCAGCTTCTGTGGTCACTGCTGTAAAGGAGACCAAAATATTCTTCAAACAGCTGAATGATGTGACCCTTCAGGTTGAGGAAAAGAGCAGAAACTTTGATGACCTGGAGCAAGTGAAAACATAGTTGCAGGAGAATGTGGAAGTGCTGTAGATACAGGGGAGCATCATGAAGAAGAGAATATGCAAGTTCCAACAAGCACTGGAGGGTGTGAGGTAATGAAGATGGAGTTGAAATATCTGGAGAACTATCCTATGACCCAGCAATCCCACTTTTGGGCATTTACCCAAATGTTTACAAACAAGACCACACTAAAGCTACCAGCACAACTATGTTTATTGCTGCATTATTTACCATAGCTAAGATATGGAATCAACCCAGATGCCCTTCAGTAGATGAATGGATAAAGAAAATGTGGTATATATACACAATGGAATTCTATGCCTCCATCAGAAAGAATGACATTGCCCCATTTGTTAGGAAATGGAAAAACTTGGAAAAAATTATATTAAGTGAAATAAGCCAGGCACAAAGTAACACAAGTCCCATGGTTTCCCTTATTTGCAATATATAGTACATGTATGAGTCAAGTGGAAAAAGTCAGATAATGTGATGTTAGGAAAATGATTCCTTAGATAGGTATTTTAATGTTTTTTTTTCTTTCATGCATGTGTTTCTAACGCATTTATAAGATTATTTCTTTGTTGCTTTGTATGTCCCTCCCCCACAGTATAACCCCCGCTTTCAATATATTTGATGTCAGTATAACTTGTGGAGGAGATGGGAAAAAAAACAAGTTGTTTAAGGATTCAGGTGGACCTGTTGCAACAATGAGAAGTACAAATTGTCATGTCAAAAATGAGCTTTACAATGTCGGTGGGGAGGGAGGAGGGAAGGATTGGGTGGGCAGGAGGGGAGAGGCTGGAAAGGGACGTGAAGGGTAAACAAAGGAGGAGGCTGCAATGCTTGGTAAGAAATATATTTATTATCTTGCCCATGTAATTGTAACCCCTCTGTACAGTATGTTCACAAATAAAAGAAAATTAAAAAGAAAAAAGAAAAAAAAAAAAGAAAAACCTGGAGGAACAACTTCACATCCAGGTCCAGGAAAACCAGTGTCCGTCTTCAGAACGTGGAGCAGCAGGAGCAACTGCAGAGACTGGAGGAGAAAGCCTAGGATCAGCACGAGATCCCAAAAGACCCCACGATGTGCATGTGTTTGGAATGGACAACCGGAGAAAAACCTGGCCCTGCTGTGGGACGCTCTCCACAGGGTGAGCAGTGAGAAGGAGGAGCTTGCCAGCATCCTGAACACAGAGCAGCAGATGAAGAAACATCTGCAGGAACAGTAGGACTGCTCAGAGGAGAAGATAGAGAAATGGATAGTGGTGGCTGAGAGAGAGAGACAAGTAGCTCAGGAGCAGCAGGAGCAGTCCCTGGGCCAGTGCAGGAGTTCAGAGCCTCCTGTGAATGGCACATTTTCTCCAATGAGCAACTGTGCTCTGAGAAGGAGTCCCTGCAGCAGCACTTAGAGAGGCAGACCCAGCTGCTGGAGCAGCTGAAGCAAGTGCAGGGCTCACCAAACTGGAGGGACCAGGTGATGTCCCCGAAGTGGCAGGACACTCTCAAGTGCCTGGAAGCCAGCAGATCACAGGAGGAGTGCCTGCAGGCCCAGGTGAGCTTCCTGGCTTTCCCTGGGGAAGGGGAAGGCATGAGCCCTGGAGAAGCAAAAGGTAAGGAGGTGAATCCCTCCCCCATGTGACCATCAGAGAGGATGGAGATGTTCTCCAGACCAAGAGTGACATGGCTCTGAGAGCGCTCTTGGAGGATGAGTCCACAGGGGGAAAGTCCTGACACAAGAATGGCGGACCAGCTGCAGGCACCCCCTGGCCAACCCAGCAGCTCAGTGCCAGACTGAGCTGGAGCCACAGGCCCTCAACCCCATGAGTTGCCACCACAGCATGCATGGGATTGGAAAGTGGGTCACGAGCATCTGAGAAGAAAATCTGCTTTGTCCATGACCTGCCTGATGAGGTGGACTTCCAGAGTCCAGCAGGTGAGCTCCACCATTGATGCAGCCAGCTGATGGCACACATCTAAACTACCAAGGAGTCCCTCATGGTGTGTAAAGAGCAGATGTTGGTCCTGAATGAGCTATGTTGGGAGAAAGCCCAGTGCACGCACTGGCTGTCCCAGGAGAAGATCGAGAAGAGGAGAGTGTTGCGGAGCTGCTGTCACTCCTAGCCAGGGAAGGCAAAGACAGCAGTCTCCAGATGCCAGCACAGGCTGAGCCTCCCACCCTCCTTCCCAACACAGCTTCAGAAGCAACTTGAAGACAGCATGGAGACTGCCAGAGGAGAGGTCAGGGTTCCCGACCCCATAGTGGACTCCCTCAAGGAGTATGTCCTGCCCCGATGCCCCACATCCAGATCTGCTCACAACTCCCAGGCTCAGGGGAGGAGTGCTCTCTCACTTTCTCCTGTAGATTGATGCAGATGATGACTCTCTATGTGACATACTGACTCTCAAAAGCCTTGGCAGCCACCAGAAGTAGGTGACCAGGTGGCTTTCTCTCAGGCCTCAATCTGCTGCACAATGGGAAGGTTAAACTGGGGGTAGGGTAGGGCAGAGGCTGAAGGGAGTTGGCCCAAACTCAAGGGACATCTAATGGCCCATTGCTGGCCAGGAAAGAGGCCTATGTTTTGCTTATCACAAAGAGTAAATTGTTTTCAAAGCAAAAAACAAAAGCCTAAAAACAAAGATTTGTTCTTCCAGCCCTGGGGCTTGAACTCAGGGCCTGGCCACTGTCCCTTAGCTCTTTTTGAGCAAGGCTGGCCCCACTTCCCCTTCCAGCTTTTTCTGTGTGGAATAGAACCAAGGGCTTCAGGCATGCTAGGTTAACACTCTACCACTGAGCCACATTTTCAGCTAGGATGATTTTTCCCCCTCCCAAACCCATATGTCCATTCCTCAGATAAATAGGAAGTAGGGCTTAGGATGAATATGAAGCATAACTCTGGTTCGCCCCAAAATATTCCCCTGCCCCCTCTTCCCACACCCTGAGTTGAAGCTTCTCTTCTAACATTGAGGGATGAGAGAGGGAGAGGGGAGTCCCAAGAGAGTACCAAAAACCGTGGACCCCTGAGACCCACATCATCCCCCACACAAGTGGTCCTCCAGATTGTGATCTTACCTGACTCATTGTAAAGTCTACACTGTCGCCCCACCACTGCAAGGCTCAGAATGAAATAAAAGTCAGCCCTGGCCTCAGCCCACACCCAAGGTGGAAGCTCCTAGTCCCAGACCTACTTCCACCTCTGACTGCCCCTAGTTAGGCCACACCCACCACTCACCACTATGTTGGTGTTGATGACCTAATGGATGGATTCCCAGAAGAAGGTCTATGGAAAACAGCAGGAACAGTAGGGTGAGCAGGGCAGAAGGAAGTGGGGTGATTGCTCTGGGATCTTCCTTGGAGCCGTCCGGTCAAGCTAGACACATTCTGATCCAAACCATAGACAAGGCCAGGGGGTGAGACCAGATGGAGGAGTGCAGGACTAAAGGAGGTACTGCTTTGTCTTGGAGGACTTAATTAATTCCAATTATAATTAAATCAAATTATATTTGGCCCATGCCAATCCCAAAGACATCATGCAATGCCTCTCCGTGTTGTTGTTGGTCGTGAAGGCTGTCCCTGAGCTCTTTTTCTCAAGGCTGGCACTCTACCACTTGAGCCACAATGCCACTTTTGTTTTCTGATGGTTCATCGATAAGAGTCTCATACACTGTCCTGCCCAGACTGGCTTGGCACCATGATCCTCCAGATCTCAGCTTCCTGAGTAGCTAGAATGACACGCATGAGCCAACAGTGCCCAGTATGTGATGCCTTTTGAAGGCATCTTGGCGAGTCTGTAAAGGAGCCAAAAAGAGCCTGGATAGACCATGACCCAATCAAGGAGCTGGTATGGGGGAAGGTTGACCTTCTAGCCATTCTGTTCCCCCAAAATTGAAGATGCCAGGTGATGTTGTATGTACCAAACACCTAGACCAGCAGCCACCAGGCTTAGTGGGGGAAAAACTAGAGAATACTCAAAGACTGCAGTGTAGAAATCTCTGATTTTGCATGTATGTGGTGTGTGTGTTTGTGTGTGTGTGTGTGTGAGTGTGTGTGTGTGTGTGTGTGTGCGTGTGTGTGTGTGAGTGTGTGTGTGAACTCAGGACCAAGGCTCTATCCCTGAGTTTTCTCACTCAAAACTAGTGCTGTGCCACTTGAGCCACAGCCCCACTTGCTTTTCGATGGTTAATGTAGGTAAGAGTCTCAAGGACTTTCCTGTCCAGGGTGGCTTTGAATCATGATGGGGGCCCAAGAGAAGCAAGAGTAAACCCAACTCTCAAGTACAATCCCTATGGTGGGCCACTCCTGCTCCCTGGTGGCCACATGCGGAACATGCGGTTCCATGCCATTATCCTCTAGAGTTCAATTTGCGCAAGTTACTAGGGCCAAGCTGACTTTTGCTCACCCTCATTTCTGATGCCAGAGCGGGTCTGTTCCACCCTAGGCCATGAGAGCTCCAGGAGGCCCAGCTTTCAGGGACACAGGGAAGGGAGAGGTCAGCTCCAGGCTGAGCTAAGGGCCTTTGCCCACAGATACCCCAACTTGGCCTTACTTATCACCATAAGACCTGTCAAGGAACAACCCAAAAAAACAAAATTGGAGCTGAGCCTCCAAGTGGTTGAGCTCTAGCATTGAACCAAAGAGCTCAGGGACAGGGGCCCCAAGCTTTGAGTTCAAGACCCCCAGCTGACTTCCCCCATAAAACACAGCTTGTCTAAATGTGAACTAGTAGGATTTGTGAAGTGTTTCTGAAGAATGGTGATACTGAAGAAAGCACCCTAATTCTAATGACAGCTGAACTTGTAACATACAGCTATGTGCTGAGTCCTTCACAGGGTGCTATTTACTGGGTCCTTCCCTCATGGGAATTATGTGCTGAGTCCTCAAAAAGGTGCTGTTTGCTGAGTCATCCCAAAGGGTGCTATGTGCTGAGTCCCTGAGAAGAGTGGGCCATCCTGGGATTTTTAATGGGGGCTTAGTGCTGATTCTATTACACAACGTACTGTATGCTGAGTCCTTCAAAAGGTGTGGTGTGCTAATGCATCCTAAAGGGTCCTGCTATGTGTGAGCCCTTGAGAAGAGAGGGATGAGGTGTATTTTGAGTGCTGTGTGCTAAGTCCTTTACAAAGGGTGCTCTGTACTGTCCTTCAAATGGTGCTGCGTGCTGAGAGCTTCCACAGTGTGGTATGTGCTGAGTCCTTCAAAATTGTTCTGTGTGCTGAGTTCATCGAAGGAAGCTGTGCACTGGGTGTTTTACACAGCGTGCTTCAACACAGAGTGTGATGACTCTCTGGAAAAGTGTGCTATGTGCTGAGAGTTTCAAAGTGGCCATGCACTGAGTCCTTTAAAATGTGGGCTATAGACTCCCTCCTTCAAAGAGTGCTGTGTGCTGAGTACTCTACCCAGCATACTACATGCTGAGTCCTTCAAAGGGAGCTGTGTGCTGAGTCATTTACACAGGGTGCTTTGTGCTGATTTTGGAAGTGTGCTGTGTGCTGAATCATCCCAAAGGGTGCTATGTTCTGGGTCCTTGAGAGGTGGTTATCCCCAACAATAACACAGACACAAACACAAACACACATACACACACGAGTGTCACCATGCACCTGCTTGGTGTGTGGAGTGGAGGAGGATGGAGGAGAGTCTTCCCCAGCGGTGTGGCTGAGGGGAGATTCGATCCTCTGGGCCTGTACTGGGGGTAGAGGGTCGTGCTAAGCTGAGGTAAGGCTGCAGTTGCCATGGTCTAGAAGCCTCAGGGCCCAGTCAGGACTGCAATTGTGGCTAGGAGTTGGGGACGGGGCCCAGTGAATGAGGGGGCGGGGCTCAGGAGCGCACTTTTGTGGCAGCAATGTCCAGGAGCACAAGGGGGCAGGGGTGTGTGTGCAGAAGGGGTGGGGTGGCCCAGGAGAGGAGTGTGGGGCCAAGAGAGAGCTGGGAGAAGACCGAGCACGAGCACTAGCAGCAGTGGAAACGGCTTCAGTGGCTGGCGGCTGCTCTGATCATAGTGTGGGTCCTGGGTGGGAGCGCAGAGCATGCAGAGCCTGCATGGCAGGCACATCGCCACACGCAGCCCCTCGGAGGCGCCCAGCCATGGTGGCCCTGAGTCTGAGGTCTCGGTGCTGGGAGCACGGTGATGGCAGTGGCTGCTGAGGCAGCGGCGGCCACAGGTTAGGAGGCCGCTGAGTCTGCGGTGGTGGCTGAGGAGGAGCAGAGGCTGTGCGCTGCTCCACCATGTGCCCGTGCTGCGGTTCAAACATGGCTGCTGCCTCTAGCAGTCACCTGGAGGAGCTTTTGCGCCCCTGGCCTGCTTGTGGCTCTGACTTGGTTCTGGCCTTCGGTCCTCAGACTCCTGGCACGCACCCGTAGTCGCAGCCTACAGCTTCTCCCAGCAGCACAAGTGAGTGGCCGACCTGCACCCCGCACCCTACAACCTCCCCTGTATATCCCGTCCCCCACTCTACCCTTTCTCCCCACCTTCGCAGACCTGGACCTTTGCCTCTTGCCTCCCCCTCCCTTCCTGCCTGCGCTTCCCCCGTGCCCCAAGGTCTGTCCTGGCTCTGCCGCAAATGCACCCCAGGGGTGGGGGTGGAGGTGGGTGTCCATCCGGGGATCCCACCCTCATCCCTAGTGGCCAATGTTCCAGGAAAAGGGGAGCTTCAGGGATGGGGAGGTGCGGGCACCACAGAGCCCCTGGCCTGGAGCAGTAGGAGCCACACAGCTGTGCATCTGCATCCTTCCTCTCCCTGGTGGGTACCTGGTGGCTTTAGTCAGAGGTGGGGAGCAGCACCCCACACCTGCCTTCTGAGTTCTTTTCCCTTTTGCTGGGCAGGGGAGTGTTGGATGCAGAAGATAGACCCCGTTGTTGTGCGAGCCCTTTTCTTCTGTGCTCAGTCACCCTTTCACCTGAGGACATTCCCAGAAGAGCCCACTAGAGAGGTGAGGGCACTGGGGTCAGATAGAAGGTGGGTATTTGGGAGAAAAACACACCCCCTCTGACACACATACAACTGGCCTGTACCCCCAACCTCAGCTGTCAACAGTTCTGACTGGGTGATCACATTTCCCAGTTCTGCCAGCTTCTTCTAGTGCTCCCAGTCCAGTGGGTTGCAGAGATTGTGACGTTGCCATCTGCAGCCTGATCGCTGTGAGCAGAGACAATTCCCAGGACCTGTACTGGACTCTGGGAGATTCAGAGACCCAGGATGTCTCAGGGATCCTTTTCTACAACATGAAAATTGGGGGCCAAATATGGTGGACCATCCTGTCTGGCCCTAGGGAGTGCAGAGGAGACCCCTTGAACCAAGCTTTCACCTCACATCATCCTTGTTCACAGTTGAGTAGGGAATTGAATGCCATACAGCTGGTCAGAGTGGCTGGACAGAGATCTTTGAGAAGATAGGCATCCCAGAGACCCCAGAATACAGTGAGTACATCATGGCTCATGTCCTTGGAACCAAAACAGTTAAGTGCGGTGGCACCAGGAGGGTGGAAAGAGGGAGGAGGGAGAACTGTGGGAGAGCTAACACAGGTTTTACCCCCAGCCAGGATGCTTACCTGAGTTGGATGGGACTGTTCTGTAGTATTGTCATAGACAGATGCTCATCTATTTATCTAACAAAAAGTTACAGTGTGTGCCAGTTTCTTGGGGGGGTGAAAGAGGGGGGTCATACACGATAAAAGGTTCCAGTGCTGGTTCCACAGCACATGAAGAAATCTTGGTTTGAGCTGGATGCTGGTGCCTGACACCTGTCATCCTAGCTACTTAGGAGGCTGAGATAGGAGGATTGAGGCTTAAGGCCCAGGCAGAAAAGCCTGTAAGACTGTTATCTCCAACTTACTACCAAAAAGAAAATGCCAGAAGTGGATGAGTAGCTCAAGCTGTAGACTGTTGGCCTTGAGTAAAAAGGCTCAGGGACAGCACCCAGGCTCTGAGTTCATGCCCAGGAATGACACAAAGAAAGGAAAGAGAAAGAGAGGAGGGAAGGATGGAGGGAGAAAAGGAGGAAAGGAAGGAAGAAGGGAGCATGCAAGCCTTGGTTTGGAGTCCCTGGATCAAGGGAGCCAACCATTCACAATCTCTGTGGGGACAGTTTCAGAGCCTAAAGATACTGTGTAGGACCAAGCCACTGACCCATTCATGGCATCAGCAACATCATTGTATCCAAATCTGAGTGGTCGCTGACTGCAGAGGGAAACAGCCTCAGGTAGACCCTGGCGCTCAGGGTGGGTCACAGAGTTTCAATCTCCCCTGGCTCATGGAGTTCATTTTCTGGTCAGATAAGAAGAAACTGTCCAAGGGCTAGGGAGGTATAGGGTGAGGGAGTGGCAAGATGGGGCTGGCAAGGGATAAGCAGGAAGATGAAGAGGGAGGATGATCCCAGATCCAGTGTGTCAGGCTATTGGAGCCATGACCTCACCTGACAACCTAGACCATCAGTGATAGAATCTTCAACCCAGCCACATGGCTATTAAAAGTCCTGGCACTCTGGGTTCACCTTTGACAACCTGGCTGTCATCCACTGCAGGATGCCTGTGCAGTACATCCTTGTGGACTGGCACTTTTGCTGGCTCAATCTGAAGGTGATACCCCCAGTGTTCATTCCTCAACCAGAGACAGAGGTAAGCATGCCACTAGAAGAGGACACCCAGGGAATGAGGGCGAGAGTCAGACCCATGTTGCTCTGAGAATTCCTCCAGGGGACTTTGGGCACTGTGACTGCCATTCTCAGAGGTACAGGTGGGTCTCCTTGCTGGCTCAGCCTTTAGTCTAGATGGCAGATGTGGGATTTAAAGAGGGTGGACTGAAGGTCGAGGCTGGTGAGAACACCAGAGGCACTGGGCTCTGAGCAGGGTTGTTTCTTTGAGGATACTCACAACCCAGGAATATTACTGAGATGGATCAGCCCTTTTCTCCTCCCTGAGAGAGAGGGACCTAGAGCCCTCCAGTCTGCATCTCTTGGCTCAGAAATTCATTCATTCCCATATCCTTTGTTTGGATAACTATATCTCACCTGACTGCCCAGTGTCAAGACAGGACAGTGAGAGATCTTGAGTCCTTCATGAGATCACTGGATCCTCAGTATGAGATTGTACTTGAATGTCCTGACTTGGTGCATGGTCAGTCCCATCTCAGCCTGCCATGACCTAGGACATAGAATCTAGAGAATCAGAGCAGGATGGGGTCTATTCTGTGAGTCTTGAATATTATGTGTGAGCTTTGAGCTCCCGTGTGTTCACCTACTTCCTTTTCTTGGGTGTGTCTATGCTAGAAAAAGTTTAAAACTAGGGCATGGGTCCCATCCCTTGTTTCATGCTCAAAGCCAGTGCTCTACCATTTGAGCCACAGCTCCATTTGCAAGGTTTTTGGGTGTTTAATTGGAGATAAGAGTTCTGAATGACTATGCTGCAAAGGGTGGCATCCAACTGCAGTCCTCAGAACTCAGTCTCCAGAGGGGATAGGATGACAGGCATGGAAAAGCCTCTTTGGCCGGGTGCCATTGGCTCATGGCTCTCATCCTAAGTACTCAGGAGCTGAATCTTAGGATCATGGGTGAAAGCCAACTTGGGCAGGAAAGACCCTCAGAGTCTTCTCTCCAATAAAGCACCAGAAAACCAGAAGTGGTGCTGTGGCTCAAGTAATAGAGTGCTGGACTTGAGCTGAAGAGCTCAAGGATAGCACCCAGGCCCAGAGTTCGAGCCCCACACCCAAAAAAAGAAAGAAAGTAAAACATCTTTGCCTGTAAAGGATGGTGGAGAAGTGTTTGTGTGTATGTGTGTGGGGGGGGTGGTGGTGGTAGACATTTAGCGCCCTGCTCAGTCATCATTTTAGATGGATTGTCCAAAACTCTTAGTTCACGGCAGCCGATTCTTGACCACAGGTGAAGCTCTGGGTTGGATGTCAACCATTGGACCTAAGTCTCCTCATGGGACACTTGTGAGTAAATAAGGGATTAATACAGAGGGATCTCTGGAGCAGGGCCAGGCACAGAGGGAGCAGGTGTCAGATATAGTTCTCAACAATTCTGTGAGCATATGACAGGAAGTTGCCTGGGAAGGGCTCAGATGTGGTCTGTTATTAATCATGCAACAGGTGTGGGATTATGAAACAAAACATGGCTGTCTTTCATCATTACCCTGTCTCCATGAAGAAGGGATCCTTCATTCTATTCATTTTTCCAGCTGGGGAAAATGAGTCATGGAGAAGCCAGGTGATCTACTCATGACCTCCAGCTAACAAGAATCTTGGCCTGATTTCTCTGCCATGCCTCCTAGAACAGTGGGTGTTATTCAGTCCACTTCTTGTGGTGGGAAGTCCACTTCTTGTCATTTGTGGGGATTGAATTCTGGGCCTGGATGCAATCCCTGAGCTCCTCAGAACAAGGCTCGTAATCTACCCCCTGAGCCACAGCATCACTTCGGGTTTTCCTTTGGTTCTTTGAGGATAAGAGTCTCACAGACATTCCTCCCCAGCCAGCTATGAACCACAATCTTCACATCTCAGCCTCCTGTATAAGTAGGATTATAGGTCTGAGCCGCCGGCACCTGACTTAACTGTAATTCTGGACCTTTGTCTTTCTCTCTCTCTCCCCTGCTCTCTCTCTCCCTCCTCTCTCTCTGTCTCTCTCTCTCTCTCTCCCTCTCTCTTTCTCTCTCAGTTATTGGTTGAATGAGTGCTGGAGGAAGTGGCCCAGCATCCCCATGTGCCTGGAACCCAAGGTGGCCCTCTCATTCTGGAGGTGGGCTGTGGGTCAGGAGCTGTTTTGCTCAGCCTGTTGAAGCAGCTTCATGAGGTAAGCCCCTCTGTGCCCTGGCTAGACCCTGACGGTTATTCATTGTCCATCCCATGAGTCCCTCCCCACATCCCTCTGCTACACCATTGAAGAAAAGTGGATGAGGAGGGGTCACCTTGTCCCCCTGCCCAGCACAATCCAGGACCTCTGACCTATACCCCCACCTATCTGACAAGACCCTGGCTATAAGACAATAAAAACACTCTGTGTGTACTACCCTTTGCTGGGGAGTGTCATTTTGGTTATGATGGTGGGGCTCAGAAGAAAGACCCAAGACCTGACACGTCCCGGGGGGGGCGGGAAATATGTTCTGGTGACAGAGCCATGTCATTGCTGACCCAGAACAATGCTCAAAGATAGGTAGGCTGTTGAAGTATCAAACCCACTCATGTCTGCTTCCTACTCCCAACAAGGAGGTGTAGTATGGGTGGCCTGGCCCTGGGCTTAAGGGATTATAAATGGATGGTGGCAATCAGGAGCTCATGGCTCCCACCCATCATCCTGGCTCTTTGGGAGGCTGAGGTCTGATGTCTGTGACTCAGAGTAGCCCGGGCAGGAAAGTCCAGGAGATTCTTATCTCCCATAAACCACCTCCCTCCCCAAAACCACAGACAAAAAATCCAGATGTGGTGCTGTGGCTCAACTGGTAGAGCCTCAGCCTTAACAAAAGAAGCTGAGGGATAACACCCAGGCCCTGAATCCAAGCCCTAGGACTAACACAATCATAAAATAAATGAACACTGTACACCTTTTAGCTGACTACCAAGAAAGATGTATTCAGTTTTCTCTCTGGTACATTCAGCCAAAGGTAACGGGATACTTTGATGTTCCCCCAACCTTCTCCTTCTCTCCTTTATCTGTCCAGGCTTAGGTTGCAGGACAGAATTCAGATCATCCCCCTGGATGTGACCTTAGGTACCCTCTCCCATCCACCTCCCTTGGGGTCAAGATCCTGGGTGCACTCCCTGCTGGGAGGATGAGGCACCACAGAGCTGAGGGTAGGTATCCCCAACACTCACACACATACACACACACAAACACACAAACATCCCTTAGGCAACCCAGACTAGCCCTTTCCAAAGACACTTTATCTCCTTGGATTAACTGACCTAGGAGAGGAATTTGATCCCCTCTAACTGATTATTTTAACTTAGGCTTGCTAGTTGATAGGAGATGAACATGAGCCAACAAAAACCAAAAAAACTTTGGTGCTCATCACCTGGGGTTCAGGCTCATGCTTGTCATCCTGGCTACTTGGGAGGCTGAGATCTGAGGATCACAGTTTGAAGGCAGCCATAAGCTGGAAAGCCCATGAAAATCTACTCTCCATGGAACCACCAAAAAGCCAGAAGTGGAGCTGTCGCTCAAATGGTAGAGCCAGCCTTGAGCAATAAAACTCAGAGAGACAGTTCCCAGATCCTCAGTTCAAGCCCACACAAAGAAATGGTCCTGTCTTGTTGCCCACAGATTGCCCAGGCCTCGAGCCCCTCTCACGGAGTGTGATACAACACCTGCCCCTGGGTGGTGTATCATGGCCTTCAGAAATCTGGTGGTGGAATCCAGGCCTTCCCCTTTGTGCATTCTCAACTCACACTGGCTGGAAGGCAGAGCTTGATAAGTTTGGCAGCCTGCACAGCGGAGAATCTCCAGCTATGCCAAGGTGATCAGAAAGGGCTTCTTGGAGACAACATAGCAGAGCATGTTCATTTCCAACCAGGGCTGCTGGTGAGAGACTTGGTATAGATGTGCGAGACTGTCCCAAGACAGGCCTGAGGGGTCACAGAAGGACAGCTATCCAGGGCTGGAATTGCGTCTTAGAGGTAGAGGGCTTGCCTAGCACACACGATTTCTAAGTCCTGCATACACAGAAAAAGCTGGAAGTGGCACTGTGCCTCAGGTGAAAGAGCACTCCTCTGGAGACAAAGAAAGTCAGGGATAGTACCGGGGCCCTGAGGTCAGGCCCCAGGGCTGTCACCATAAAGCAGTTCTCCCAGGGACCTTGGTGACAGGTGGATGGCTATGCCCTGAAGCTCTTAGTAGATAAATACGTGCTTTGTGTCTCCTTTGACAGAGGGGAGCTGGACACTCCTGCCCTTTGCACCCCTGTACCCAGTTTTCAGCAAGCCTCCCAAGGTCTTCCACCAGGACATGGACCAGTTTGCCCCGGAAGTCCTCAGGTATCAGTTTGGTGGGGCAGGGGGAAATAGGGGAGGCCCCAGAACTTCTAGTGGGTCTGATCTGCCCTGGAAGACCAGGCAATCCAGAGGAGGCAGATGGGAGCTTAGAGGAGGTTAGTGATGTGGAGGGGGCCCTTTAATCCCCATGGCCACACCCAGATTCTAGCCTTCCTTTGCTGTGTCTGAGGGAGGTAGAGGGGAGTCTAGGTGGTATCTTCTAGAGGAGCACTAGGTGGAAATTCTGAAGGACTAGACACCTTAAGCCATGAGCCGCTGGCTCACACCTGTCATCCCACACCTGTCATCCTTGCCACTCGGGAGTCTGAGATGCAGTGAATCTTATTTCCCAGCCCTAGCAGGAAAGTCCCTCCAGAGCCTCATCTCCAGTCTCCAATCAGAAGTGGCACTGTGGCTCAAGTGGTAGAGCACTGGCCTTGAGGAAAATTAGACATCAGTGACAGTACCCAAGCCCTGAGTTCAAGGCTCTCAACCAAAAAAAACAAAAACAAAAAACCAAACAAGAAAGAAAGATACCCCTTCCTTGCTTGCAAGAGATAGTGAAGTATTGGGGTGGTTGAGGTTGTGAGACCAGATGCTGGCCCCACAGTACAGACATTTCTAATAACTCCCCAGGTGTACCCCAGTGTGAAGCCAACGCAGGGTGGGTGGTGCCTTACCAAGAACTCCAGAGATTATGGCTATGGCAGGCAGGGAGTGGGTGAATGGGAGCAGGGGTGGAATGGTAGTGTCAATTATATGCTCTCCATCCATGGAAGAAGGTTTTGAATGCTGGTGACCAAGTCTGAAGTGTAGGGTTACATTTGGTTTGTGTCTTGATGAGTTGGGTTTTCCCTTGGAATAAGAAGGTGGCTGCTGAGGAGGCTACAATGCCTGATTAGAAATGTACTCCTTATCTTGCCCATGTAATTGTAACCCCTCTTTATAGTATTTTCACAATAAAAAAAAGAAAGAAAGAAAAGAGCTGAAGAAAAAAAGAAGTTGGGTGTAGCCGGGCGCTGCCAGTGGCTCATAACTGTCATCCTAGCTACTCAGGAGGCTGAGATCTGAGGATCATGGTTCAAAGCCAGCTTGGGCGGGAAAGTCTTTGAGACTTTATCCCCTATGAACCACCATAAAATTGGATGTTGTGCTGTGGCACCAGTAGTAGAGAGCACACCTTCACCTGAAGAGCTGAAGACCTTCTGGCAGGCCCAAAGTTCAAACCCCATAACCTACAACCAAACAAAAGGTAGCTGAATTTTCTGCATAACAGTGTGTACAGTAGAAATGCCATGATGTGTTGTCAACCATTCCAGACATGTGAGAGGCTCTGAGTTTTGTCTACAGTTGGTCTGATGATGGTAGTGCCATCATCTCTGGGGTGGAATATTCACGGTGCTCAGGGACTGCTGAGGCTTTGGGCTACCACTGTGTGTGTCTGTGTGTTCATGTGTCTTTTGTCTGTGTGTGTCTGTGTCTGTGTGTTTGGATGTAGAAGACCACGGCCTTGAACTCAGGGTCTAGGTGAAGTTCCTATGCTTCTGTGCTCAAAGCTAGTGCTCTAACACTTGAGCTGCAGCTCCATTTCTGGTTATTTGGTGGTTCATTGGAGATAAGAGCCTCACAGACATTTCAGTACTGGCTGGCTTTGACCTCAGCCTCCTGAGTAGCTAGGATGACAGTTGTGAGATACCAGTGCCATATTTGTGTGTGTGTGTGTGTGTGTGTGTGTGTGTGTGTGTGTGTGTGTGTTTGTGTGTGTCCCTCATCTTTCTCTGTCCCCTTCCTGGGTGCCTGTCTGCCTCTTTTTGACCTTGGATGGTGCTCCTCCTCCACACCGACTTTGTCTTTATCCTCCTATCAGGGTCTACAATGAGTCTTATATTGCCAGAGACCTGAGTTCAAGCTTTTCTTTGGGGCCCAAGTCCAGCTGTCCAAATCTTTGGCCTCCTGCAGGGGATTCTGGGTCAGCAGGGCTAGCTGAAATAGAATCTTGCCTGCCTTTAGGTGGGGAACTCAGACATGGGATGTCCTGCCCTTTTCCTCAGCTAGACCTCTGGCTGCATGTCTCTCTCAGCATGCTGGCAGTGGAGTGGGGGAAGGGTGTTGCCGGTGACTCTGGCCAACTCCAGCTTGATAGTGGACTGAAAGCCGCCCAAGCAAGGAGGATTCTAGTCTGCATTGGAGGTGAGGCCAAGGTGGCTTGGAAATATCTATTGGTGTCTAGGAAATGTCAACATACTTTATCGCAGGCAAGTCTATCTTTCAGCCCCAGCTGGGCCTCTCCAATCCTTCTAGAGAATTCTGGATGCCCAGAATACAGAGGCACAGACTTTAGATTCCAAGGCCAGGGAATTGGGGGAGGAGAGATTGGCATGGCCAATACCTCAATGTTCTGGGGCATTAGCCTTGACCTGGGTATGCCCCTACTTGTGTACGTTCACTTCTTAACCCAGACCTGGCCAGTAACACCCACTTGTGGTTCTGTGGAAGTGGCAGGAGTGGAAGTGAGATCTAGGATGACCAACATCTGGATTTATGGCCTGAGGGAAGGAGGGGGACAAAAGTTGTCTTAAAAAAACTCTTAGAGCTGGAACTCCGGGCATAGGCACTGAGCTTCCTTTGCTCAAATCTAACACTCTACCACTTGAATCACAGCTCACATTTCATTTTTTTTTAGTAGTTTAGTGGAGATAAGATTCTCACGATCTTCTCCGTCTGGGCTGGCTTCAAGCTGCCATCTTAAGAGCTCAGCCTCTTAAGTAGTTAGGATTGCTGGTATGAGCCACTGGCACCTGCTAAGGATGTTAGTGTGTGTGTGTGTGTGTTTGTGTCTTTACTAGTGCTTGAACACAAAGCCTAGGTGGTATCCTTTAGCTTGTTTGCACAAGGTTGGTGCTCTACCACTTGAACTACAGTAGCTCTGCTTCCCAGCTTTTTGGTCATTCATTGGAGGTAAGAGTCTGCCCAGGCTAGCTTTGAATCTTGCTTGATCCTCATGTGTCAGCCTTGACTAGCTACGATTATAGGCATGAGCCACTGGCATCCAGCTGCAAGGATGCCTCTTCATACTGTCTTCTGTTCTAACAGCTGTCTACTTGCCCTGGCCTAGATCTCTGATCTCTACATCAGCTCCCCGCAGCCCTTGACTGTGTGGAGAACATAAAGCTCAAACCTGTCAAGTATCCTATTTCTATGTCTTCAGGGGAGGGTACGTTTCCTCTGAAGTCTAGAGGAGTAGAGGGAGGGGAAGGAAGGTTATCTGTAGATGGTGCTAAGCTCGGAGAGAGGTACATTGTCTTAGCCAAGAAGGAATGTGTGGTCAGATGTTAACAGCTCATGCTCTCTTATTCTTAGCTCCTCAGGAGGCTGAGATCTAAGGATTGGCATTCAGAGACAGCCCAGCTCACTTTTCTTGTTTTTTTTTTTTTTTTTTTGTATCAGTAGGATCTTTTTTTTATTGTGAAAATACTGTACAGAAGGGTTACAGTAACATGGGCAAGATAATGAGTACATTTCTTATCACCAGCTCACTTTTCTAAAGTGTGTGAGACTCTCCTTTCTCAATAACCACCTAAAATTGCAAGAAAAGCTGTGGCTCAAGTGGTAGAGTTGCTAGCCTTGAATGAAAAAAGTGAGGGACAGAGCCCGGGTCCTGAGTTCAAGCCCTAGTACCAAGATGTGCGCATGAACACCTACACACACACACACACACACACACACACACACACACACACTCACACACACACACACACACACACAAACACACACACACACAGAGGAAGTTGGTAATGATGAGCTGAGCTAGAACTGGGGGCAATCTAGAGGCACAGTCATAGTGAACTCTTGACACATAAGTTATTTCTCCCCAACTCCTTCTTTGGCTGAGTGGTCTGGGCCATGGCAGTAAGTTCCATGGCACCTGCACCTCCATCCATGCATAGGGTACAGGACCAAGGGAAGAACACGATGGATGCTCATTTATACTCGGTGCATGATTGCAGATCTTCATCTGCCGCTTAGCAATGGTGAGGAAAGCAGGGCTCTGAGCCCTGGGACTCCTGGGAAAGCCACTGCTACAAGCAGCAGCCAGCCAGCTGTGGATTCCTGAGCCTACAAGGCTTTCATGAGCCCAACTCAACACCCACCCAAGGTGTGCCTGACAAATTAGTCCCAGTGAGTAGGCATTACCTGCTGTGCCATCTTGCAGCCCTTGCCCCTCCTGGCCCAGAAACTTGGTCTGAAATGCTGATTTACAGCTCAGATCCACACTGCACCCATGACAGATGCCATTCTGATGACCTGACCGATGACTTCTGGTCTCCCTGGAGGCAGTGGCTGGCTGCTAGGTGTCCCAATGGGATATCTCAGCCAGGATATAAGTCACCTGTTGCACAGCCCATGCAAACCCTGCAGGGCTTCACTTATTAAATGGCAGAGAAGGATGCTTTGTTCAAGCTGCTGGTTCAGACTTAGGACTCTCTGAGGTCTTGCCCAGGTTGGGCGGATGGACATGGGCAACCTGCTGAATGCCCATCATCCATACATCATCCATCCATACAGAGAGACATGGAGTTATTGCCTCCTTTTTTGGGGGGGGGTGAGGCAGGTTCAGGGTTGTACTATGAGTCTAGGCCCTGTCCCTGAGCTCCTTTTGCTCAAGGATAGCACTCTGCTCTTGAGTCACAGCCCCACTCATGGACTTTTTTTCTTCCTATGATCTCTAAGAAAGAAGATTGTTTTGGACTTTCCTGCCTCAGATGAATTCAAATTGGCATTCTCTACATCTCAGCCTCAGGAGGAGTTAGGGTTATAGGTAGGAGCCACTGACACCTGGCTTTCTTTTCTTCTTGTTGTTCTTTTTTAAAATCATGACAATCTGAAATCTTCATGGTGTCATTCCAATGGTTTGCATTCAAAGTACTCTACCCAGGCCTGAGATTCGAATGCTATGACTACCACCCACAAATGGAGGGAGATCCTGATGAACTAATTCTTGTTCATGTGAATGCTAATGGAATGTTATAAAAGTAATAATTAAATTTACAGTTAATTCATGATTCTATTTTAGAATGCCACACAAAAATTAATGGATTTATATCTTCCATTCTAGCACCAGGGTATGATTAAGGATATTGACTATATTTGTAATTAATGCTTTTATAAGTACACAACCATGATACCTCATGAAATGCAGTCATAATTTAGTAACTAACAATTGGTAAGAACATATATATAATTTAATAATATCCTCACATTCTCCCTTTGTATGTGTGTGTATATATAAATATATACATATATATGCAGATATATATGTATGTATATATTATATATATATATAATATCAATTTACACATCAATCTATCGGGCACTACTATGGCTTGATTACAGGTCCTCAGAATTTCCTGGATGCTCAGTTTGCTGGAGGCTGGTGTGCTAAGACTGTACCCCGTTTATGGATTGGGCATTGTAGGCTGAGTTGAAATTCCAGCATGGCCAAAAATTTATTTGTGGAGTAAGAAGCCAATTTTACACTTTTTTTTCATTCTATGTGAAAGTCCTGGGTCTCAATATGATGTATAATCCATATGCAAATATATTCTATTAAATATGATATAATAAAGGAAATGTTATATGTGTAATAATACTAAATAAATAAGGGTAATAAATGTCATATGCAGTAGAACCCATGTATGTAAATAGATATCATATATATGAATATTATTTTTTCAAGTTCTGGGGCTTCAAGTCAGGCCCTTGGAACTGGTCTGAATTTCTTTTTTCTTTATTTCTTTTCTTTTCTTTTTTTTTCCAGTCATGGTGCCTTAACTCTGGGCCTGGGCACTGTCCCTCAGCTCTTCAGTTCAAGGTGAGCACTCTACCACTTGAGCTACAGTGCCACTTCCAGCTTTTTCTGCTTATGTGGTGCTGAGTTATTGAACCAAGAGCCTCATGCATGCAAGGCAAGCACTCTACCACTGAGCCACCTTCCCAGCCCCATGAGTTTCTTGTCTTCAAGGACTGTGAGCTTCCCTTTTCACACACAGTGTCACAGAATTACCCAGACCCTGAGTTCAAATCCCAGGCCTGCTAGAAAAATGGTGCAATTTCCTAGCCAGGGTCTTACTGTTATTATTACTTGTTTTTTGGCCTAACACAGGGCTTGAACTCAGGTCTTCACATCTCTGCAACAGCTGATCATTGGACCCTACTTCAAATTTTGGAGGTGGCAAAAAATAAAAATAAAAAGGATAAGGATAAAACTGAGAAGTTCAAGAAGGTGGTTTTACGTATTTTTTTCTTTGTATTGTGACCATCCTGGGTCTAAATGACAAGACCCAGAATGTGTACATGACACTGCATTGCTAATGTTTAGTGGGCTATTAGGGAAGCCATAGCTGAAACCAGGAACTTTAGCCTGGAGGTCGAATCTTGGAACTGCCACTAATGAATGGTGGGAGGTTCTAAGAAATTCATTCTGATATACATCCATACAAATGGAATGTTATAAAAGTAACATTTAAATTAGTAGTTAGTATATGATTATATTCTAAAATTATACACAATTATTCTACATTGACTAATTTTCAATTAATACTTTATTATGTATTCAATCATGATATTTAAAAAGGAAGGAATAATTTAATTGCCAATAATTGGTATTAATATCATATATGCAGTTTCATAATATACAGACATCTCTTGTTTTATACATATACATCTATCTATCTATCTATATCTATCTATCTATCTATCTATCTTTATTTACCAATTTACACATTTATCTGTTTATACACTTTTCACTCCTGTGGCTCAGTGATAGAGTGCTCACTGAGTATGTACAAAGTCCTAGGTTCCATTCCTCATTACCACTTGCACAGAAAAATCCAGAAGTCATGCTGTTACCCAAGCAGTCCAGTACTAGCTTTGAGCATAAAAGTTTAGGGACTGTGTCTAGACACTTACTCAAGATGCAGGACTAGAACCAAAACAAAACGATAGAAGGTTCTGTCTGCAAAGATATAAGAATAGGACTGCAAATACCTCATTGTAAGGCAAGCTAGGAGTCTGGTGCTGAGAGCTGCCATCTAACCTGATGTAGCCAGAGGTAAACTGCTGCAAACCAGCTACATGGAACCGGATGCTTGTGGCTTCCTCAGCCCTGTCATCCAAGATACTGGGGAGCTGAGATCAGACACTGGTAGTTTTAAAATCCAGCCCTGACAGGAAGTCTGCAAAACTCTGAGCTGTGGCTCAAAGTGGTAGAGCTCTTGCCTTGAGCAAAAGACCTTAGGACAGTACCCCCAAACTTTCAGTGGAATCCCCGTGGCTGACTCACCGCCCCCTCGCTACAAAAAACCCACCCCTCTAAATCATTTGATGTGAAATTTGTGTAGTATGGTGACACTGATGAAAGCACCCTAATTCTAATGACAGCGTGTGGTATACAGCTATGTCATGAGTCTTATATGAGGAATGGTGTACTGAGTGCATTCTTGCATCTGGTCCTTGTAAGAGCTCCAGAGATTATTGTGCAGATGAGAACCTTGAGGCTCAGATATGTCCCCATGTCAAGGCCAAAATGATGTATGTACTGAACTCTAGTGAGTTTTCTCCTGCAGACAATTTTTTTGGTTTATTTTTCTTGGTCATGAACCTTGAACTCAGGGCCTATCCACTGACTCTTCCCTGTTGGGCTCATGACGAGCACCCTACCAAGGGGACCCAAGGACACCCATACAAAATGTTAGAGTCTAGGCATCTGTGGCTGATATCTGTCATCCTGCCTACTTTGACACATTTTTTTTCTCTGTAAAAATCCTGGGTCTCAGTATGAAGTATAACCCATATGCAAATATATGCATGTGATAAGATGTAATAAATGAAATAAACGTTATATATGTAATAATACTAAATAAAATAAATAATGAATAAATAAGGGTAATAAATGTCATATGGAGTAAGCCCATGTATGTAAAAAGATCACATATATGAATATCAATTTTTCCAGTGCTGGCGCTTAAATTCAGGCCTGGAAACTGAAATTCTTGTCTTCAACACCGGTGAGCTTCCCTTCCCCTGCAGTGTCACAGAGTTACCCAGACCCTGAGTTCAAATCCCAGGCCTGCCAGAAAAATGGAGGAAATTCAAAGTCATGGCCTTGGGCCTTTTCCAGGCCCGGGGCTTGAACTCAGATTGTGGCAATTCTGCTTCAGCTTCGATCACCCTAGGATGTGGTGCAGCCAATGGCCCACAGCCCATCCTGAGATCCTAGGTCCTGAGTTCAAATCTCGGGACTGATAAAAGAAAAAGGAGAAGGGCAGGGAAGGTGGCTCAGTAGTAGAGTGCTTGCCTTAGATGTAGCAAGCTTCCAAAAACCTAGGGAGGCACCGTTGCCAATAATGAATCATTAGGTTCAGCTCCCTAGTTGTTGTCTGTCAGAAGGAATCTTGAATTAATTGTAGCAGTTTGTTTCAACACTGGAACACAGTCTAACAAAGATAGGATAAGTGCAGGGAAATTGGCCTGCCCTGGGAGATAGTACAAATGAAGGCCTCCTGTCAAAACAGAGCATTGGGGAGAAAGATATCTTGAGGTACAAAGAGGCCTTTTTCTCTTGGTCTTCAGGGCCTGCCTACACTCATAATCACTAGTTTGCCTGGATAGAGTTGTTTGTTACGGAGCTGTGCAGGAGTGAGGCCTTTTGTCTGCTTGTTCCAACAAAGAGGCAGACTTCCTCCAGCAACCTGGGGTGTGGAGAAACCCTCAGGGTACACTGGGAACAGGGAGGGGAGCCCTGGAACATGCACTGTCTTGAAAGCACCCTCTGTGCTATGAAATCATTCTATTCAAAGCAAATTTCCTAGCTGGGTGCCTTTCTTCATAGCCATTCTGGAGGTTCACTGATAGAAATACATTCACACAAACACAGACACATGGAGTTACTGGCTCTATTTTTTTTTTTTTTTGGTAAAGATCCTGAGGCTTGAACTGTGAGCTTAGACATTGTCCCTGAGCTCATTTTGCACAAGGAAGTGCTTAATTGTGCCTTAAACCATGATGCATCATTAAATGAAGGCATAATTTAATACCTAATAATTATTAGTAACATATTACGTGTAAATTAATGATATATAGACATATAACATTCTATAAATATATTGTATATTTAAACATATACTGGAATATACATATACATCTCTCTCTCTCACTCTCTATGCATATATATGTATTTGTAGCAATTAGGCATCTATCTATTTATATACTGGCCATTTCTGGAGGTTAAACTTAGGTCCTGGGAACTCCCTGGCAATGTATTTTTTGAGATTGCTGCGCTTACATTGATCCCTTGATGAATTGGGCATTCTAGACCCTGAGTTCAGCAGTGCAAAAGACAATAGGTGGATTAAGCAGCCAATGTTGACCTGTTCTGCTGTCTGTGAAAATACTGTTTCCTAGGTACAAGATGTAATACCTACGCAAATATATATATATGATGTACATTATAAATGTATATAAATATTATTTTGCCAGTCCTGGGCCTAGAATTCATGCCCTGGGAACTGCTCTTGACTTTCTTTTATTCAAGGAGGGTGGGCTTCCACTTTACCCACAGCAAAATAGAGTTAGCCAGGCCTTGATTTCAAATCCTAGGTATGGAATATAAAATGTCCCAAATTCCAAGCCAGAACCTTAATTTTTTTGAGGGGGGGGCAGGCACGGGGCTTGAACTCAGGTCGTCACAAGTCTGCTTCAGCCTTGATTACCCTAGGCTGGGGTGCAGCTTTTACACCCACAGATGATCCAGGGATCCTAGGACCCAATTTCAACTCCCAGCACTGGCCAACAAACAAACAAAGAAACCAAAATGGAAGAGGAAATCCAGAAAGTTTTTCACAACAGTTTTACCTTTGTTTCTTTTGCACAGTGACCATCCTGGGTCTCACTGATTTGGCTTGAAAATTGTACATGACTTTGCATGGCTGAGGCTGGTGGGCTGTCAGTGAAGCCTGAGGTTAACCCAGACACCTGCGCCCTGAGTTCGATCCTGGGACTGCCACATAGACATGGCTGAAGGTCCTAAGAAACTGGTTCCTATCTCTAGGAACACTAATAGAATGTTTGAAATGTACTAATTGAATTACTAATTAACTAGTCTTTCTAATGTAAGATTGTATGCATTAAATATAGGTCATTGATTAATTTAATTAATACTTGATTAAGTCTTCTACCATGATTAACTAATGGAGGAATAATTTTAGACCGAATAATTAGTAGTAATAGAATATACAAAAGTAAGATATAGACATCACTCTTTATATAGAGTAATACACTAGAATCTACATAAATGTCTATCTGTCTCTGTATACGTTTATAGATTCATATACATATGTAAATACACACACACTGCATTTTACAAATCTATGTGTTTATATATTGGCCACTCCTAGGACCAAATTTGCCAGACAACTTCATTTGCATGAGACTGGTGTGCTAACATTGACCCACTCCTCATTCATGAAGTGGGCTTTCTAGGCCCTGAGTTCAAACCACAGAACTGCCAAAAACTTAAGTAATCCTGGGGGAAGAAGCCAAATGTCCCATTTGTCTTCCTTATCGGTGAAAGTCCTGGGTCTCAGGAATCAGGTATAGTACATTGGCAAATCTATGTCCTATGTAATAAGATGTAAAAAAGGTTATGTGTGTAATCATACTCACTAAAATACATAAGAAATAAATAAAACATAAAATAAAATGAATAACTAACTGCAATATGCAGTAAACATGTGTATGTAAATATGAATCCTGTACTTAAAATGCATACGAATATTATTTTTGCAAGAGCTAGGACTTGAATTCAGGCCCTGGGAACAGGCCTGACTTTCTTGTCTACCAGTACAGTGAGCTTCCCCTTCTCGCACAGTGCTGTAGGTGTACCTAGGGCCTGAGTTCAAATCCCAGGACTGGCAGAAAAATATGACATGAATAACAAACCTGAAGTAGAGGGGTGGGAATGTGCCTTAGGGACAGAGTGCTTTGCATCTATGAAACCCTGGACTTGACTTCTCAGGAACACATCACTAGAAAAAAGCCTGAAGTGACTCTGTGGCTCAAGTGGGAGAGGGCTATTCTTGTACAAGAGAAATTAGGTACAGTGCTCAGGTCCTGAGTTCAATCTCCAGGACTGGTGTATGTGTGCACACGCACACACACACACACACACACATGTCCTGAGTTCAAACTCCAGGACTGGTGTGTATGTGTGCACACGCACGCACACACACACACACACACACACACACACACCAGAAGTAAAGTGGTGACACAAACTGGTAAAGCGCTGGGCTCCTGCGCTGAGCTCATGGTCAGCACCCAGGCCCTGCATTCAACCCCAAAACCTTGCCACCCAGGGCTCAACTAGGAGAGGTCAAAGGTTTCAAAACCTAATGTGCTTCAGCAGTCCTAGATGACAGGAAATAAGATCAGACAGGTGCTTGTATTTCCAAAGCTTCCGGACACCTAGCAGAGGCATCATAGGCCCATCATCGGCCTCAATGAAACATTTCTTGAGGTTAAGTGCCCTAGTTGTCTGCCAGAAGGACTCCTGAATTATATTGAGCACTGTATCTGAACACCAGAATATAGTCTCACAAAGGCAGGATTAGTGCTGAGAACTTGGCCTGCCACAGGAGGTGGCCCAAATGAAGGTTGCCTGTCAACACGGAGCACTGGGGAGAGAGATAACTTGGGGTAAAAAGAGGCCTTTTTGTCCTGACCTTCAGAGCCCATCCACACTCATCCTCACTAATTGGCCCAGATGCAGTTTGTTACACAGCTGTACAGGACTGAGGCCTTTTGTCTGCCTGTTCAGACAATGAGAGAGAGTCCTTCCAGCAGGCCTGGGAAGCAGAGAATCCCTCAGGCTGCACTGGGAACTGTGAGGGGATCCCAGGAACATGCACTGTCATGAAAGCAGTGTCTGTGTTATGAAATCATTGTTTTGAAAACAAATTTTCTAGCTTGGTGCCTTTCATCATATCTACTCTGGAGCTTCACCTATAGGAATACATGCACACATGCACAATACATGGAAGTAGGTCCTGGAGTTGACCTATGAGTGTAGGCGTTGTCCGTCAGTTACTTTTGCTCAAGTGTAGTGCATTAACCTGGAGCCACAGCCCCACTTCTGTGTTTTTTGTGATCTCTTAGAAATAACAGTGTCATGGACTTTCCTATGCTGGCTGGATTCAAACTCAGATTCTCTATATCTCAACCTCCTGAGGAGCTGGGATTACAGTCAGCAGACACTGGCACCTGCCTTTCTTTTCTTCTTCATTTTTAATCTGGACAATCTGACTACTTAACAGCATCATTCCAATGCTCTGAATATATAAGTAAACTACCCAATGTTCTTTGTAGGTGCTTTCTCTGAGAAGGATTTTCTCTCCTCATCTTCTCCTCTGGTCACAGGTCTGAAGCCAAAAGTGAGAAATGAGTGTGACATGATTTTGGCAGCAAATGTCCACAGGACATGCCAGTTCAATCACTTAGCATTGAGCTGCAGTGAGTTTACTGTCTCAGGACGAGAGGACCAAAATCTGGAGCGATCCTCATACTGTCTGAATGGCTCCTTAGGCCTATAAAATTATCTAATACTTATGAATGTTTTGTGTCTCCAACCTTAAGTATCTAGAACACAACAGAAGCATCTTCATGTTTCCTTTTTTCTCTAGTACCTCTCGAGATTTAGACTAAGGTTTTGAGTGGAGCAGATCCTCAGTGAATCCCTCAGGAAAGCCACTTGAAGTCGCCTCAGTAGATCTCTGTTCAAAGCCAGCCCGAGAGGAAAGTCTGTGAGACTCTTATTTCCATTAAACCACCAGAAAACCAGAAGTGAATCAGTGGCCCAGAGGGTAGAGCTCCAGCTTTGAGAAAGAAAGCTGAGCAGGAGATACACGACAGATGAGGCAAGAAAGCCTGGCAGGCGCTTATGTCCAATTAAGGACCAGATGTCTGGAAGTGGAGCTGTGTCAGTGGCAGAGTCTCAGCCTTGAGCAAAACAGCTGAGGAACACATAGGGCCCCGAGTTTAAGCCCTGGGATGTCCACCAAAAAAATTCAAAAAGAGAAGGCCAAGTGTATGTATCAGTGTCCTACCTACTTATGTGTGTATATTACCTCTCTGAGTGGAATCAGATTGTATGCAATGCTTCTCCTTTTATGTACAGATTTATTTTTCAGATAGGCTTGTTGCACGTACTGCATCATTCTCTTCTTTTCATGCCCATGGCTTTTCTCTTCCAGAGTTCCAGGCCTGTGTCCTCATATGATACACACTTAAGATCTCAGCAGCCTTTATTTCCTATTATTATTAGGCCAAGGCAGGAACAGTCACAAATCAGGCAGGGGAAGAGAAGATCAGGGTTTTTGAAATAACTTGTATTCAGAAAATTAAACTTGGGGAATGTAAAGTGGTAGCATACTTATGTAGAAACTACCATAAAGAAAAAATGAGAGGGCTGGGAATGTGGATTAGTGCCTAACATGCAAGAAGCCCTGGGTTCGTTCCTCTGTAGCACATGCACAGAAAAAGCCATATTTGGTGCTGTGGCTCCAGTAGTAGAGTGCTAGAGACAGTGCCCAGGCCTTGAGTTCAACTCATGTACAAGTAACTTCTCATCACCAAGGGAAATCCAGGAAGCTCTTGCACATCAGCCCTTTCAGAAGTGGAAGTCAGAGTGTCATGGACTTTCCTGACCTGGCTGGCTTCACCATGTGATCCTCAGATTCAAGCCTCCTGAGCTAGGGGATGGGCCTTGGCTACTGGGGCTTGCTAGGTCAGAACTGTAAAAACATTGACAATACAAGTCAACTACTTATGACAAAGGACTTGAGGAGCATATTAAGCCTTTCTCCAATGGACCTTTCAGAACTCTAGGACACAAGGTTATAAAGCTAGAGTCTGAGAGGTTGGGCAAATGGATCTGGTAAACATTAACCTTGAGCTCTGACTCCAATTCTGGTGTACATCAGAGTTCATTTTCCAGAGAATGTTCTCCTAATTAGCAAATAGGAAAAGTACTTTGATTAACCCTCACATTTTTCCATTGTGTGTCTCAAACTCAAGCCTGGGCACTGTCCCTGAGCCCTCCATCTCAAGGCGAAACCCTACCACTTGAGCCACAGCACCACATGGGGCCTTTTGGTGGTTCATTGATGATAAGAGTCTAACAGGCTTTACTTGCCAGGCTGTCTTTGGACTGTGGTCTTCGGATCTCAGCCTCCTGAGAAGATAGGGTCCCAGGTGTGAGCCACTGGCATCTGGCCTATTGTTTTTGCCAGTGCTGGGGCTTGAACTTAGGGCCTGGGTACTGTGTCCATGCTTCTTTTTCTCAAGGCTTGTGCTCTACCACTTGAGCACTACACAGCTTCTGGCTTTTTCTGAGTATGTGGCACTGAGGATTCAAACCCTGGCATTCATGCAGGTTGAGCGAGCTCTCTACCACTAAGCCACATTCCCAGTCCCACCCTTACAATTTTATCCCTCAACTTGCCTATCCTCAAGGAAAGTCTTCTGAGTATAAATCATCTAAAGAAATTCCTATAGGAAGGTGTTAAGATAAACAAGTCAAATCTCATATTTGAGAAAGACTCTAAACATGTGAAGACTGTGACAAATGCCTCCATTTAATTATGTATCATGTTTCAACACTTTATAATAAAGTATTAATGAAAAATGAGTCAATGTCCTAAATTATTGTGCATAATTCTATAATAGATGTGCAAAATGTAATAAATATTATATGAATAATAATATTAATACAATAAACAATAAGTAAATGAATAAAATATAGAAATACAGAAATACAAAATCAATAATAAAAAATCATAATATTTATTAAACATACACATGTAATATGTAACATATATTACACATGTACATAAATATTATTTTCCATTATAGGGACTTAATTCAGGCCTTGGAAACTCTACCCTGAATTTCTTTTCCTCAAGGACAGTGAGCTTCCCCTTCACCTACGATGCAAAAGAGTTACCCGGATGGTGAGATCAAATCCCAGCAATGGCAGAAATACTGGCCCCAATTCCAAGACTGTCACTTAATTATTTTAAATGGAAGCAGTTATTTTTATTCAGTTCCATACTGAACATTTTAAAAACAGCAGTTTGTATATCTATTCAGACATCCTTCCCTTACCTGCAAAGTGGTTCTCCGAGCTCTAAATTGTTTCCTTTTTTATACATTTTTTGTTGTAAAAATGTTGTATATAGGGGTTACAGTTACATGAGCAAAGTAATGAGTACATTTACTATTGAGCATTGTTGCCTCCTCCTTTGTTTTCCCCTTGCCATCCCTTCCCTCCCACCTCCAGAGCTATCTCCTGAACCCCCAGCTGAGGTCAGTGACTTAAGTTTTTTGTTTTTGTCTTGGCACAGGATTAGAACTCAAGTAGTAGAAACTCTACACCTTCCCTCACATTGCTACAGGTTTACCAAGATCCTGAGTTCAAATCCCAGGCTAGGAAAGAAAACTGGCAGAAATTCCAAACCAGGGGATTTTATTTTTTTGACAACCATGGAGGTTGAACTCAGGTCATGGCAAATATACCTCAGCTCTGATTGCCTTAGATTGGACTGCAGCCTCTGATCCTTAGTAAATCCTGGGATTCTAGGCAAAGAGGACTTGCATGAAGAAAAAAAAAAGTAGGACAGCACAGAAAGTGGCGAGCTGCAGAGGACTGGGGGTTTTACGTTATTTTTTTCTTGGCAGAGTGACCATCCTGAGTCTGAATGACATGGCTGTAAAAGTGGAGCTGAACTTCTATTCTTGAAGGCTGGTGGGTCATCAGGGAAGCCATAGGCCAACCTGTCAACATAGGCCCTGGGTTAAAAATCTAAGTCCTGACACCTACCAATGGCTGGACAGCACAAGAGACTCATTCCTATGCATAGGAATACTGATTGAAAGAGTAATTCGTGCATCAGTCAAATCTAAAAGAGGATGTAATAATCCTAGGATGCTGATTGATTTTAATTGATAGGTTATAAAGCATGAAAAGAATAGTAAAACTTCAAAGGCAGTATAATAAATACCTACGAGTTGGTAGGAATGTAGTAGGTGTCATTCAGTCAGAGAGATGGCTCTGGCACTCTTTACTAATATGTATTAATTGTATACCACCATGTGCCAATCCATGTATCACTGTTTTGGCCAAACCTGGACTCCATCTCAGTGCCTGAGAACCACCTCACAGCTTCATTGCCTAGAGGCTACCGTGCTCACCCTTACCCATTCATGAATTGGGCCTGCTAGGCCCCGAGTTCATATCCCAGTACTATCAAAAATTTAATTTTGGAGTAAGCAGCTGAGTGTGACACATGTTTTCCTTTTCTGAGAAAGTCCTGGGAGACAGGCATGATAGCAAACACATCTACAAATCTAGATGCTATGTGATAGGAAGTAAAAAAAATGTAAAAAATGGTATAGGTGTCATCAGAGTCAATAAAATAAATGGTAAATAAATGAATAAAACAAGAAATGAAATGAATAACCACAACAAACATGATATTGTCTGACTATATGGAAGTATAAATCCTGTCTTTAAAATGTAAATAAAATGCATATAAGGAGTATGTTTTTCAGGACTGAGGCTGTAATTCAGGCCTAAGAAAGAGGCCTGACTTTCTTGGCTTCAAGTATGGTGTGATTCCCCTAGCCTGACAGTGCTGCCTATTTACCCAGACTTTGAGTTCAAATCCCAGGCTTGGCAGAAAAAATAGCAAGAATTGCAAAACAGGGAGATAAATAACTTTTATAATTGTTTAAATTGTTTTAATTTTTTAATTGTTTTACTTTGTAATTTAATTTTTTTGTTTGTTTTTGGCCATGCAAATGGCTTGAACTCAGATTGTGACAGCTCTGTCTCAGCTTTCATCACACTAGCCTGGGGTGCAGCTTCCAGAACCAAAGCCGATCCTGGAATCCTAAGACCCGAAGTCTGACAGGAAAACAAAATGAAAATGACACTAAAACAAGCCGCCAGCTGCCCATGGTAGGCAGTTTCTTGGCTTTGGTTCCTTGCATGGTGACCATCCTAGGTCTGAATGACATGGATGCCACGCACAGGTGACCTGTCATTGCTCAAGGCTGGTGGACTGTCAGGAAAGCCATAGGCCAACCCCGCAACACAGTCCCTGAGTTCAAATCCTGGTCCTGACAACTACCAATGGCAGGAGATCCCAAGAGACTCCTGCCTGTGCATATAAATTCCGATGGAATGGTATCCAACTCATGATTGAATAGTTAGTGCAGTGGTCTGGACTCAAATTACACACAATAATCCAAGGATGCTGATTGAACTTGATTAATGGTTAATTAGGCATGAAAAGAATAATACTCCTTCAATGGAGGCATAATAACTACCTAAGACTTAGTAGGAACGTAGCAGATGTCATTGAATACTAGATACACGGCTCTGGCACTCTGTACTAATATGTATTTTTGGTGTACTACCACCTGCCTATCCATGTATGGCTATTTTGGCCACCAGTGGGGCTCGATCTCAGAGGTTGCCAAAAATTTCCTCCTGGAGTAAGAAGCCAAGTGTGACACCTGTTTTCCTTTTCTGTTAGAGTGCGGGATGTCAGGCATGATGGAGAACAAGTCAATAAATCTAAATGCTATGTGATAGGGTGTAAACAATATAATACATGTTTAGGTGTCATCATAGTCAAAAAAAATAAATGGTAAATAAACGAATAAACCAAAAAGTACAATGAATAACCACACCAAACATAATATAGACTGAACACCTGTCTGGAAGTTCAATCTTATCTTTAAAATACATGTAAGGACTATGTTTTCCAGGGTTGGGGCCTGAATTCAGGCCTAGGGAAGAGGCCTGACTTTCTGGTCTTCAAGCATAGAGACCTTCCCCTTCCCTTAGTTGCAAGAGTTACTCAGACCCTGAGTTCGAATCCCAGGCCTTGCAGACAAAAAAATAACACACATTCCAAGACAGGAAGCTTCATTAGCATTTTTCATATTTTTTAAAGTTCACTTGGCCTTCATTTGCCACATTTTGATTTTATAACATGAGAGTTTTTCAAAAAGGAATTTAAACGTTTACATTTCAGCATAGCACATTGGTGTTTCCATTTTGACCATCTGCCATGAAGAGTGAGAATGAAAATGAGTACATCATTCCTCCCTAGAGGGACAATTGATGTTATTTCTATTTAGAGTTATTTCTATAACTATAAACTCTCTACAATTGTATCGTGTGAGTTTTCCTCAGTGCCTACCACAAAATACACTAGGGAAGTCCTCATACCACAATACGTTGGGTTTCTGAATAAAAACTCACTTTTGTGAGGACAGTAGGTACTTGTAAGCATTTTGGGAATAAAGTGAATTGTAAAATGAGAAACGAAAACATTGGGACTGGGATGTAGCTCAGCAGTGGAGTACTTGCCTAAAGAGTAGAAGACTCTGGAAGAAAAGGAAGGCAAGTTTCCGAAAGCTCAGAAGGTTAGAATTTTTTGATCTGTATGAACAACCTTCATTCTTTCTTTTTTCTTTTTTTTTTTTTTGTCAGTGGTGGGGCTTGAACTCTGGGCTTGGCTGCCTGACTTCACCTCTTCAACTCATGGCAAGTGCTCTACGGCTAGAGCCACAGAGCCATTTCCAGTTTATTGGAGATAAGAGTCTCAAGGAATTTCCTGCCAGGCTGGCCTTGAACCTCCTTCCTCAGATCTCAGCCTCCTGAGTAGCTAGGATTATAGGCATGAGCCACCGATGCCCAGAGCATGAACAAACTTAGATTGATTCTGAGTAAAGAAACTTGAAATACACTTTTAATAGAAATAATTTATAATGCCATGGTTAAGGCACTAATTCAGAAGTATTTATTCATTGGCTGGTTTCTTAGTTTATTTATATATATATATATATATATATATATATATATATATATATATATATATATATATACATTTTTATATATATACATATATATTATCAAAACATAACTTTGAAGTGTACCTAAAAGCATATTTGCTCATGTAAAGTCATACAACTGCACAAGCTTGATTTTTTATTTTCAGTTTGTTGGTACCATATATTAGGTGGGATGTGTGTACTGTTGTTTTGTTCTCTGTTTTTGGAGGATTTCTCTCTGCTTTCTTCCCCTACTCCCCTCTCTCTGCACTTAATTTCAGCTTGCTCTTTCTTGGCTTGATTGTTCATACCTGATTTTCTACCACTTCAGCCATACTTGTAGCCTGGCTTTTTGCCAGTTAATTGGAGAGGTTGTCTCTCAGGCTTTTCTGCCTGGATTGGCTTTGAAACTTCATCTTCCAGTTCTCACCTCTTGAGTAGCTGGGATTACAGATGTGAGCCACTGGGGTGCCTAGGGATGAATTCGACTTTGGTTGGTGTATTCTTTCTGTTTTTCTAAGCATGGGATCATCTACTATAGAATTTCTGTGAATGTCCTGGGTCTGAAGTAAGATATAGAATACGTATGCTAATCTGTATAGTTCTCATAAGATGTAATCAATTTAATACATGTTATAAGTGTAATAATAGTCAATATAAATAATGAATGAATGAATAGTGCAAAAAATAAAATAAATACACAGTAAAATAATATGCGATAAACATAAGTATGTAGATATCAATCATTATTTCAAATGTGGATGAATATTACTTTAACAGGACTGGGGATTGAATTCAGGCCTAGGGAAGAGGCCTGAATTACTTGTCTTCAAAGATGGTGAGTTTCCCCATCCCCCACAGTGCATTAGAGTTACCCAAACTCTGAGTTCAAATCCCATACCAGACAGGAGAATAAAAAGGCACGAATGCCAAGCTGGGGAGCTTCATTAGTATTTTTACAATTTTTTTTTCCGTGGGGCTTGAGCTCTGGCCTTGGGCGCTGTCCCTGTGCTCTTCAGCTCAAGGCAAGCGCACTACTGCTTGAGCAACAGCACCACTTCTGATTTTCTAGTGCTTCACTGGAGATAAGATTCTCATGGGATTTATAGCCTGGGTTGGATTTGAACCACAATCCTCAGTCTCTTGAGTAGCTAGGATTACAGGAGTGAGCCAACGGCACCGAGCTATTTGTACTATTTTAAAAATTGTATTGATTTATTGATTGATTGCCAATCACAGGGCTGGAACCTCAGCTTCCATCACCCTAGGCTGGGATGGTGCAGCCTCTGGACACACAGCCTATCATGGGATGGTAGGCCTCGGGGGCTGACAGGAAAACAAAATGAATATAGCACTGAAAAATCCGCAATCTGTGGATGGTTGGCGATTTCATGGTTTTCCTTTCTTGCATGGTGACCATCCCGAGTCCAAATGACAAAGCTACAACCTGTAGGTTACCCGGCACTGCTGAAGGCTGGCAAGCTGTCAGCGAAGCCATAGGCCAACCTGGACACCTAGGTCCTGAGTTTGAATCCTGGTCACGCCAGTTACAATCAGTTCATCAATCAGTCTAACAGAAAATTAGACCCAATAATCACAGCACACCGACTTATTTTAATTCATAGTTTATTATGCACTAAAAGAATACTATTGATTAAATGCAGTTCTCACTAAAGACCTGAGAATCTGTAGGAGCATAGTATGTGTCATTGAATACTAAATACACATTTCTGGCAGTACATAAATATCTACATTCATATTTATTTGTATACCATCATATGCATAGAACATTTTTGCTAATTTGGCCAAACCTGGAACTCGATCCCAGGTCTTGGGATCCACTTGGCACCTACATGGGCTAGATGCTGCCGTGCTGACACTCACCCCTTCATGAATTGGGCCTCCTAGTCCCTCAGTCAAGGTCCCATCATTGCCAAAAGTTTCTTCCTGGTGTAAGATTCCATGTGTGCATCTGTTTTCCTTTTCTGTGCAAGTGCTAGGTGTCACGTATGATGTACATATTATGTCTACAAAGTTACATGCTATGGAATAGATTGGGACAAATGTAATAAATGTTATAGGTGTACTCACAGTCCATAAAATTAATGCTAAATCGATCAATCAATCAATAATAATACAATATAATGAATCACTCCAACAAACATGATTTAAAATGAATATAGAGATATAACTCAAATATTTAAAATGTCTATAAATGTTATGTTTTTCAGTACTGGTGCTTGAATTCAGGCCTAGGGAAGAGTTGAGAAGTGCATGCATGATTCACATAGGAAATGATAGGCAAGATCTTAATTAAGACTGCATGAAGTGGAAGTGGCACTGTAGCTCAAGTGGTAGAGCGCTCGCCTTGAGCTGAAGAGCTGAGGGACAGCGCCCAGGCCCAGAGTTCAAGCCCTACGACCGACCAAAAAAAAAAAAAAGACTGCATGAAGTGTGACAATACTTACATTAAGGAATCGAAGCATTGGGAAAGATCCAAGAATCGGTAGTCACATGGAAGATAGGATTCCAACACAGGTGGCCACATCTCCTACTCTATACAAACAGGCATTTATTAGCATATTAATTTCAGCTTATGAATGGATGAATATGTTGCTCCACCCCCACCCTGGGGCTAGATCTCAGGTCCTGGGTATGGCCTACCTTCTTAGTGGCTCACAAGTTGGTGTGCTCATGTGGACCCATTTGGCAGTTGGTTCTGCTAGGCCCTGAGTTCAACTTCCAGCACTGCCAAAAGGTTCATCCTGATGTGAGATGCCAAACCTTGCAGATGTTTTCCTATCCTGTGCAAGTCATGGGTCACAGCTAGGATCTAGAAACCATACGCAATTCTACACCCATGGGAATAGGTTGTCATCCATGTGAGCACAGTTATATATGCCATCCTATGCTCAATAAAATACACAATACATAGATGAATAAGACCCAAAATAAAAAGATTAACTACACTAAAAACAAGGTGCATACCACACCTGTATGTATATAGAGATCCTATGTTTAAAAGAGATGGGCTTTTCCAGTCCTGGGGATTCAAATCAGGTCCAGTACCAGGCCTGACCTTTTAATCTTCAAAGATGGTGAGCTTCCCTTCCCCCACAGTGCAACATAGTTACCCAAATGGCACAAATTCTGAGCTAGGGTTCTTCATTCATAGTTTTTTCATTTTTTTTTTAACCATACCGGGGCTTGAACTCAAGTCATGGCAACTCTGCCGCAGCTCTGATCATCCTAGGCTGCAGTCTCTACACCCACAGCCAGTCCACAAACCCTTGGACTCTGGGGTTTGCTGGAAAAAAAAAACCCTCAAGGGGAAAAAAAGCGGCGGTAAATTCCACCTGGCTCTTCTACGTTTATTTTCTTTTACATGGTGACCATTCTGTCTCCGAACATGGTTGCCTGCAGAGTGAAGGTGACCTGGCATGGCTGAAGGCCTGCTGGTTTTGAGGGGAGCCACAGGCTAACCAGACAATGAAGGCCCTGAGGACGAATCCCAGTCAGCCCTGTTACGATGAGGGAATGGCGGGAGATTCTGGGACACTCGTTTCCGGACTTAGGAAGAGTCATGGAATGCAATCAATCTCATCCTTGAATGAGTAGTTCCTGCTTGATGTGAGTAGGAAATGATAGGCAAGACTCATGGGGTATTGATTATTTTTAATGAAGAGTTGATGAAACATGACCATAATCATCACAGTCATGAAATGGAGGCATTGGGGAAAATCCAAGAATCATTAGTAACAAGGTAGATTGGATTCCATCACTGGTCCCCATCCTACTCTATACTAATATGTACTTACTACCTTCAGGTTATAAATAGATGACTATTGTGCTCCTCCTTCTCTCCCCCCCTCCCCCACGGGCCTCAATCTCAGGTCCTGGGAACGACCTAGCTCCTTAGTGGCTCACAGGCTGGTTTGCTTACCTGGACCGATTTGCCTATTGGGCCTGCTCATCCCAGAGGTCAGATCCCAGAACTGCCATAAGATGAATCCTGATGTGAGAAGCCAATTGTTGCACCTGTTTTTCTGTCCTGTGAAAGTCCGGGGGTCTCAGCTAGGATGCAGTATGCTATATAGGCAACTCTATATTCATGGGAATCAGTTGCCATCCATGTCAGCACAATTATAGCTGCCATCATATGCAATAAAATACAAAATGCATCCATGACTGACACACACAATAAAAAGAATAACTACGCTGAATGCATGATGTAAAGAGAATTCCTATGGGTAAAGTAGGTGAGTATATGATTTTTGCCAGTGCTTGGGCTTCAGTTGAGGCCCTGGGACTAGGCCTGACCTTGTATTCTTCAAGGATGGTGAGCTTCACCTTCCCCCACAGTGCAACAAAGTTACCCAGACCTGAGATGGAATCTCAGAGGTGTCAGAAAAATGGTGAGAATTCTGAGCCAGGGTGTGTTATTATTATTATTATCATTATTATTATTATCATTGCCAAGCATGGGATTTGAACTCAGTTCATGACAACTCTACCTCAGCTTTGATCACCTTAGGCTGGTGGGCTCCCTTGGGCCTGTAGCCAATCTTGATCTACGCTCTTAAATTTGCATGAACAAATGACAGAAAAAATGTTTCAGGATGGATTTTTTATATTTTCTTCTTTTGCACGGTGACCATCCTGGGTCTGAATTACATGGCTGCAAAGGGTACTTCACCTTGCATTGGGGAAGGCTAACGGGCTATCAGGGAAGAAATAGGCCCATGCGGCAACATAGGCCTTGAGCTTGAATTCTGGTCCTGACTCCTACCACTGGGGGAGATCCCAAAATACTTGTTCCTATGCATGGGAATAACAATGAAATGTTAGCAAACTCATGATTGAATGAGAAGTCTCTGCGTGTATTGGTCTAGTCGAAAATTAGATGCAATGATCCTAGGATGATGATTCATCCTAATGAATGGTTTATTAAGCATGAAAAGAATACTATTCCCTCAATGGTGGCATAATAAATACCTAAGAGGTAGTAGGAATGTAGTTGATGTCATTGAATCCTAGGTAGATGTCTCTGGCCCTCGGTACAAATATATATTTATTGATGTTCTACCACCTGTCTACCTATCTATGGCTATTTTGTCCACCCCTGTGGCTCAATCTCAGGGTCTGGAAATTCCCTGGCAGCTTCATTGGCTGGAGGTTGCCATGTTGACACACCGATTCAGGGTCTGAATTGGGTCTGCCAGGCCCTGAGTTCAGATCCCATCACTGCCAACAATTGGATCATGGAGTAAGAAGCTGAGTGTGATACCTGAGTGTGATTCCTTTTCCCTGAGAGGCCTGGGTGTCACACATGATGAAGAACATATCTACAAATCTAGATACTATGTGATGGGTTGTCATCAATATCATAAATGGAATATGTCATCACAGTCAATAAAAAAATCTCATATCTAAAATACAATTGGATCTCAAAAAATTAAATCCCCCAACAATAAATCCTGAAAGAAACAACTGCCCAATAAATAAGTGGGCTAAAGTCTTAAAGAGATTTTCTCTGAAGAGGAAAGAAGCATGTACAATAGACACATGAAGAAATGCTCAACCTCCCTAGCCATAGAAGAAATGCAAATCAAAACAACATTGAGATACCACCTCACCCAGTTAGAATGGCTGTAATCAAGAACTCTAATATCAACAGATGCTGCAGGAGATGTGGACAGAAGGGAACCTTACTGCATTGTTGTTGGGAGTGTAAACTTGTTCAACCACTTTGGAAAGTAGTATGGAGGTTCCTCAAAAGACTCCACATAGAACTACCCTATGACCCAGCAATCCCACTTTTAGGCATTTACCCAAATGTTTACAAACAAGACCACACTAAAGCTACCAGCACGACTATGTTTATTGCAGCACTATTTACTATAGCTAAGATATGGAACCAAACCAGATGCCCCTCAGTAGATGAATGGATCAAGAAAATGTGCTATATATACACAATGGAATTCTATGCCTCCATCAGAAAGAATGACATTGCCCCATTTGTTAGGAAATGGAAAGACTTGGAAAAAATTATATTAATTGAAGTAAGCCAGGTCCAAAGATACATAGGTCCCATTGTTTCCCTTATTTGCAATATCTAGTATATGTCTGAGTCAAGCAGAAAAGGTCAGATAAGGTGATGTTAGGGAAATGAACCCTAAGATATGTACTCAAATGATTTTTCTCTCTCTTGTGATTGTTTCTAACACATTTATAAGATTATTTCTTTGTTGCTTTGTATGTCCCTCCCCCACAGTATATCCCCTCCATTCATAGTATTTGATGTAGGTATAATTTGGGGAGGGGAAAGGGAAAAACAAATCGTTTAAATAGGGATACAGGTGGACCCATTGCAACAATGAGATGTACAAGTCGTTATTTCAAAAACGAACTTTACAACTTTGGTGCGGAGGCGGCCAGGGGGTGGATCGGGGAGGATTGTGGGTGGGGGCTGGGAGGAGGATGGGAAGGGATGGGATGGGGAAAAAAAGGAGCAGGCTACAATGTTGATAAGAAATGTACTCATTATCTTGACCATGTAATTGTAACCCCTCTGTACAGTATTTTCAAAATAAAAAAATGGAAAATAAATGAATAAAACAAAAATACAATATATAACCACAATAAACAGGATGACTGACCATCTATACGTAAGTACAAATCCTTCCTTTAAAATGTATATAAATAGAATGTTTCCTGGGTAGGTACTTTAATTCATGCCTAAGGACCAGGCCTTACTTTCTTGTCTTCAAGCATGGTGAGCTTCCCCTTCATCCACAGTGCTTCACAGTTACCCAGCCCTTAAATTCAAATTCAAAGGTAGGAGAAACAGCGTGAATTGCAAGCCAGGAGCTATTTTTTTTTTTTTATTCCAAACACGGTCTTGAACTCAGGTCATAGAAACCGTGCCTCAGCTTTCATCACCATTAGCTGGGATGCAGCCGCTGGAAACAAAGCCTATCCTGGGATCCTAGAACTGTAGGCCTTGTGCGGGTGGGGGGGGGGGAAGGGGGGAAGGGAGATGCACAGAAAAAAAGTGGTGGGATGGCATTTTTACATTTTCTTCTTTTGCACCGTGGCCATCTGGGTCTAAGTGATCCGGCTCAAAGGATAGTTCACCTTACATTGCTGAAGGCTTGCAGGCTACTGGGGAAGCCATAATCCCAAATAATGATTAGCCAGGCACCAGTGGCTTTCACCAGTCCTCCTTGATACTTACAAGGCTGTGATAGGAGGATTATGGTCAAAGTCACCTTAGGCAGGGAAGTCCTTGAGACCCCTGTCCAACCTCTATGCCAACTAAGCCAGAAGTAGTGCTGTGTGGCTCCAGTGGTAGAGAGCTAATCTTGAGCAAGAACAGCTCATGGACTGTGCCCAGATCCTGAGTTCAAGTTTCAGGACTGGCAACAAACAGACATACACAACTTTCTGTGCAGCCATCTGGCTAAAGCAGGTCCCCTCTTGTCCCCAACTGGATTAGACAGACTTTCCTGGTAAAGGGGCTGCTGTTATCTTGACTCTGTCCATTCTGTCTGCATCACAGGATTCCAGGCACACCCCCATTCTTTCATGGTTCTTTTTGACCAATGGGATACAAGAATAGTGGCCACATTCCATGCTTTCCAGTAGCACCAGGGTTACCCTCTGTTGGGTGACACCACTACCAGCAGTTGAGGAAAGTAGAGGTGGCTGAGTGGTGAGCAAGAGACTCCAGTTGACTTTGAGGTAGAGTAGGAAATGATGTCCTAGTCGGTGAGTGGGAGAATAGAGGATTTCCTAGAGACTGGGAATGTGGCCAGCCCAACTTTCCCGTCCTGGCGCTCAGATGTCTGAAACAATAAGAATCAATGAGAGAACTGTGGGCAAGAAACTACCACAAGAACACCAGCAGTATCCTCCCGACAGACCTGAAACATTCAAGAAAACAAAGAACACGAAAAAGAGAGGAATCCCCAAGACAAACACCACTTGCTAGCCGGATTGAATGGAGAGTCAGGCCAAAGGTGATGCCGACCATGGGCCTACCTTGCCTTTGGACACAGTCACAGCCACCAGGGTCCAGAGAGTCAAGGGTCCCAATACCACCAAGGATCCACAGAGTTGCTACCTGCATGTGGTGCCCACCCTGGACAACAGAAAAGAAGAAACCAGGCACTCTGTGCCAATATCCAACCACTGAAGCAGGGAAAGACAGACCCACAGGATCAATGGAAGTAAGAGAGGGAGAAGATAGACCATATACATGCAGCACCAAAAATGGAGGTAGAGACCCACGAGGCACCCATACAGTGGTTGGTTTCATCAGAAAGCGACTTACAATGTGCACTGGCCCAAGTGCAGCAGGCCACTGATGACAGAGAAAGGGAGCACGAAGTTCTCACCAGCTCCCTGCAAGCTACAGAGTGGCATGTGGCAGAGCTGGAGATAGCGGCTTCTGCGGTCATTGCTGCAAACATCCGAACTATGAGGAGTCCCTCATGGTATGTAAAGAGCAGATGCTGGTCCTGAATGAGCTGTGTTGGGAGAAAGCCCAGTGCATGCACTTGCTGTCCTAGGAGATGCTGGAGAAGAGGAGAGTTCTGCGGGAGCTGTTGTCACTCCTCCCAAAAGAAGGCACAGACAGCAGTCTCCCTATGCCAGCACAGGCTGAGCCCCCACCACCAACACTGCTTCAGACGCCTCAGGGCCTCTGGTGGGTGAAATGAGGGAGGAGCAGAGAGGTTTTGAAGAATTGCAACTTGAAGACAGCATGGAAATTGTCAGAGGAGAGGTCAGGGTTCCCGACCCCATAGTGGACTCCCCCAGGGAGCACATCCTGCCCCAGATGCCCCACATCCAGATCTGCCCACAGCTCCCAGGCTCAGGGGAGGAATGCTCCCTCACTTTCTCCTGTAGACTGATGCAGATGATGACTCTCTATGTGACATACTGACTCTCAAAAGCCTTGGCAACCACCAGATATAGGTGACCAAGTGGCTTTCTTTCAAGCCTCCATCTGCCGGGTGAAGGGAAGGATAAACTGGGGGTAGGGTAGGGCAGAGGCTGCAGGGCGTTGGCCTAAACTCAAGGGACATCTAATGGCCCATTGGTGGCCAGGAAAGAGACCCATGTTATGCTTATCACAAGGAATAAATTGTTTTCAAACAAAAAAAAAGCCTAAAAACAAATATTTGTTCTTCCAGCCTTGGGGCTTGAACTCAGGGCCTGGCCACTCTCCCTGAGCTCTTTTTGATCAAGGCTGGTCCCACCTCCCCTTCTGCTTTTTCTGTGTGGAATAGAACCCAGGGCTTGAAGCATGCTAGGTGAACACTCTACCACTAAGCCACATTCTCAGCTAGGATGATTCTCCCCGCTCCCAAACCCATATGGCCATTCCTCAGATAAATAGGAAGTATGGGCTAGGATGAATATGAAACACAAATCTGGTTCACACCAAAATATTCCCTTGCCCCCTCTTCCCACACCCTTAGTTGAAGTTTCTCTTCAAAGATTGAGTGATAAGAGAGGGAGAGGGGAGTCCCAAGAGAGTACCAACAACAGTGGCCCCCTGAGTCCCACATCCTTCCCCACACAAGTGGTCCTCCAGATTCCAATCTTACCTGACTCAATGTGAAGTCTACACTGTCTTTCCACCACTGCAAGGCTCAGGATGAAATAAAAGTCAGCCATGGCCTCAGCCAACACCCAAGGTGGAAGCTTCTAGTCCCAGACCTACTTCCACCTCTGACTGCCCCTATTTAGGCCAGACTCACCACTCACCATTATGTTGGTGGTGATGACCTCATGGATGGATTCCAGGAAGAAAGTCTATGGCAAAGAACAGAAGCAGTAGGGTGAGCAGGGCAGAAAGAGTTGGTGATATTGCTCTGGAATCTTCCTTGGATCTCTCCCATCCAGCCAGACCCATGCTGATCCAAAGCACGGACAAGGCCAGGGGTGAGAAGAGATGGAGGAGCACAGGACTAAAGGAGGTACTGCTTTGTCTTGGAGGACTTGATTAATTCCAATTATAATTAATTCCAATTACATTTGGCCCATGCCAATCCCAAAGGCTGCATGCAATGCCTCTCCTTTTTGTTGGCCGTGAGTGCTGTCCCTGAGCTCTTTTTCTCAAGGCTGGCACTCTACCACTTGAGCCACAATGCCACTTTTGTTTTCTGATGGTTCATCGATAAGAGTCTCATACACTGTCCTGCCCAGACTGGCTTGGCACCATGATCCTCCAGATCTCAGCTTCCTGAGTAGTTAGGATGAACAGGCATGAGCCACCAGTGCCCAGTATGTGATGTCTTTTGAAGGAATCTTGGTGAGTCTGTAAAGGAGCCCCAAAGGGCTTGGATAGACCATGACCCAATCGAGCTGGTATGGGGGAAGGTTGACCTTCTAGCCATTCTGTTCCCCCAAAATTGAAGATGCCAGGTGATGTTGTATACACCAAACCCCTAGGCCAGCAGCCACCAGGCTTATTGGGGAAATAGTACAGAATATCCAAAGACTGCAGTGTAGAAATCTCTGATTTTGCATGCATGTCGTGTGTGTTTGTGTGTGTGTGTGTGTGTGTGTGTGTGTGTGTGTGTGTGTGTGTGTGTGTGTGTGTGTGTGTGTGTGAACTAAGGGCCTAGGCTTTATCCCTGAGATTTCTTGCTGAAGGCTAGTGCTCTGCCACTTGTGCCACAGCCCCACTTGATTTTTGATGGTTAATTGTAGGTAAGAGCCTCAATGACTTTCCTCTCCAAGGTGGCTTTGAATCATGATGGGGGCCCCAGGGAAGCAAGAGTAAACACCACTTGCAAGTACTATCCCTATTGTGGGCTACTCCTGCTCCCTGGTGGCCACACACGGAACATGCAGCCCCATGCCATTATCCTTTAGAGTTCAATTTGAGCAAGTTACTAGGGCCAAGCTGACTTTTGCTCACCCTCATTGCTGATGCCAGAGCAGGTCTGTTCAACCCTAGGCCAAGAGAGCTCCAGGAAGCCTGGCTTTCCAGGGACACAAGGAAGGGAGAGGTCAGCTCCAGGTTGAGCTAATATCCTTTGCCCATGGATACCCCAACTTGTCCTTACTTATCACCATAAGCCCTGTGAAAGAACAACCCCCCCAAAAAAATTGGATCTGTGCCTCCAAGTGGTAGAGCTCTAGCATTGAACCAAAGAGCTCAGAGACAGGGCACCCAAACTTTGAATTCAAGACCCACAGCTGACCTTCCCCCATAAAACACAGCTTGTCTAAATGTGAACTAGTAGGATTTGTGCAGTGTTTCTGGAGAATGGTGATACTGAAGAAAGCAACCTAATTCTAATGACAGCTGAACTTGTGACATACAGCTATGTGTTGAGTCCTTCACAGGGCACCATTTGCTGGGTCCTTCCCACATGGGAGTTTTGTGCTGAGTCCTCAAAAAGGTGCTGTTTGCTGAGTCATCCTAAAGGATGCTATGTGCTGAGTCCCTGAGAAGATTGGGCCATTCTGGGTTTTTCAAAGGGTGCTGTATGCTGAGTCCATTACACAACGTACTATATGCTGAATCCTTCAAAAGGTGTGGTGTGCTAATGCATCCCAAAGGGTCCTGCTATGTTCTGAGCCCTTGAGAAGAGAGGGACAAGGTGTTTTTTGAGTGCTGTGTGCTGAGTCTTTTACACAGGGTCCTCTGTACTGTCCTTTAAGTGGTGCTATGTGCTGAGTGCTTCCACAGTGTGGTATGTGCTGAGTCCTTCAAAATTGTTCTGTGTGCTTAGTTTTTTGGACGATGCTGTGCACTGTGTGATTTACACAGCGTGCTTCAACACAGGGTGTGATGAGTCCCTGGGAAAGAGTGCTATGTGCTGAGTTTTTCAAAGCATGCCATGCACTGAGTCCTTTACACTGGGGGCTATGGACTCCCTCCTTCAAAGGGTGCTGTGTGCTGAGTACTCTACCCAGCATACTACATGCTGAGTCCTTCAAAGGGAGCTGTGTGCTGAGTCATTTACACAGGGTGCTTTGTGCTAATTTTGGAAGAGTGCTGTGTGCTGAGACATCCCAAAGGGTGCTATGTTCTGAGTCCTTGAGAGGTGGTTATCCCCATCTCACACACACACACACACACACACACACACACACACACACACACACACACACACACACACCTACACCAACACAAACATACACACACGAGAGTGGAGGGGGATGGAGGAGACTCTCCTCCAGGGGTGGGTTTGAGGGGAGATTCGATCTCATAGGCTGGTACTGGGGGTGGGGGGTAGTGCTGAGCTGAGGTAAGGCTGCAAGTGCCATGGTCTAGGAGCCTCAGGACCCAGTCAGGGCTGCAATTGTGGCCAGGGGTGGGGGCGGGGCATTGGGGAGCAGGCAAGGGGCCCTGGGGCACACTTTTGTGGCAGCAATGGCCAGGAGCCCAAGGGGGCAGGGGTGTGTGCTCAGCAGGGGCAGGGTGGCCCAGGAGAGGAGTGTGGGGCCCAGAGAGAGCTGGGATAAGTGCGAGCATGAGCACTAGCACCCGTGGAAATGGCTTCAGTGGCTGGCGGCTGCTCCGATCATAGTGTGGGTCCTGGGTGGGAGTGCAGAGCATGCAGAGCCTGCATGGCAGGCACATTGCCACATGTAGCCCCTCGGAGGTGCCCAGCCACGGTGGCCCTGAGTCTGAGGTCCCGGTGCAAGGAGCACGGCAGAGGCAGTGGCTGCTGAGGCGGCAGCGGCCACAGGTTAGGAGGCCGCTGAGGCTGGGATGGTGGCTGAGGAGGAGCAGAGGCTGTGTGCAGCTCCACCACACGCCCAAGCTGCATTTCAAACATGGCGCTGCTGGCTTGGACCCGCAGAGCCTCTAGCAGTCACCTGGCGGAGCTGGTGCGCCCCTGGCCTGCTTGTGATCCTGACTTGGTTCCAGCCCTAGGTCCTCAGACTCCTGGCACACACCCAGAGATGCAGCCTACAGCTTCTCCCAGCAGCTCAAGTGAGTGGCCGACCTGCACTCCCGCACTCCATGAACCCCCACTACTGTAACACCTCGTCCCCCACTGTACCCTTCCTCTCCACCCTCGCTGATCCAGACCCTTGCCTCTCCCCTCCCAGTCCAGTCCTGCCTGCGCCTCCCCGTGCCCCACAGTCTGTCCTGGCTCTGCCACAAATGCACCCAAGGGGTGGGGAGTGGAGATGGGTGTCCACCCGGGGATCCCACCCTCATCCCTAGATGCCAGTGTCCCAGGAAAAGGGGAGCCACAGGGATGGGTGAAGAGTGGGCACCACAGAGCCCCTACCCTGGAGCAGTGGGAGCCACACAGCCTTGCATCTGCATCCTTTCTCTCCCTGGTGGGAACCTGGTGGCTTTCGTCAGAGATGGGGAGCAGCACCCCACACCTCGCTTCTTAGGTCTTTTCCTTTTTGCTGGGGAGGGGGGTGTTGGATACAGAAGAAAGGCACCCCTTGCTGTGTGAGCCCTTGTCTTCTGTGCTCAGTTACCCTTTCACCTGAGGAAATTCCCAGAAGAGCCCACTAGAGAGGTGAGGGCACTAGGGTCAGATAGAAGGTGGGTATTTGGGAGAAAAACACACCCCCTCTGACAGACACACGACCGTCCTGTACCCCCAACCCCAGCTGCCAACAATTCTGACTGGGTGATCACATCTCCCAGTTCTGCCAGCTTCTGCTAGTGCTCCCAGTCCATCTGGTCTCCTTGTCCTCCCCAAGAATCTGCCAAGTTGCCCAGAAGTATGTAGGCTGTAAGTAGGGAGTCCATCCATGTATATAGCCCTTAGGACCTCATCAAAGTCCCCAACAACGCCCCCACCCCAGGTCAGACACCTCTCTGGAGGCACCATGACCCCCTGCTTTGTTTTCTGTCCAGGCTCTAAGGAGCCATGTGTTTCGGGACTCCTTCACCCAGTGTCCTGGCCTAGGGATTTGGTGAATGGGGAGTGAAGGCTGGTTGTTCCCAAGGGGAAGGGTCTGGCCCTGGAGAAAGGGGGACGCAGGTTGGTGCTGCATTATTAGAGCATTGTTCCCCTTGGGTGGTTGCCCCTGGTTCTGACTAGGGAACTCCAGTGCTTGAGCTGGTACATTGCCCAGATGAGAAACCATCAAATTCAGGAGAGGCACTGCTCTGAGTCTGTGTGTTAGGTGTGTATGAGCGAGAGAGAGAAAGAGAAAGAGAGAGAGAAAGAAAGAGAAAGAGAGAGAGAGAGACAGAGAGACAGAGAGAGAAAGCGAGAAAGAGAGAGAGACAGAGAGAGAGAGACAGAGAGAGAGAGATCATCTTTCTCATTGTACAGTCAGCATGTCTAAAAAGAGCAAAAGCATTTTTGGGGGGAGGGGTCCGGTTGTGGGGTCTGAACTCTGGGCCTGTGTGCTGTCCCTCATCTCTTCAGCTCAAGGCTAGCACTCTACCACTTGAGCCACAGTGCCACTTCCGACTTTTTTCTTTTGCTTATGTGGTGCTGAGGAATCAAACCCAGGGCCTTGTCCATGCAAGGAAAGCGCTCTACAACTGAGCCACCTTCGTAGCCAGAGCAAAAGCATTTTATTTGTGTGCATGTGTGTATTTGTTGTTCTTTTTTCATTAATGCCCAGTATGAGCCCAGCCACAGTTTTTGTTTTCTCTTTCACAGTGTCATGGATCCTTTAGAGAAGGTTTCATTAGATGTTCCTTCCCACCACTTTCTTCCCCTTTCCTGCAGCCCACAGTAACTGCTGGGCCTGTGTGGGTCTCTCCTAGGAGGCCTGTGTGAACCACAGACGAGTGTGGATACCTGCCCTTCTGTCTTTAGCCAGAAGGCTCATGAGGTTACTGTGACCACAGCCGCACTCTTCCAGCCCGACAGTCGGCTCTCATGTGTATAGTTGGAGCTAATTCAAAGTTGGGAATGTGTCTGCCAAACATAATTAGGGAATGAGATAGGGGGTGTAGGGCAGGGGCTGTGAAACTAGGAGGGTCTGGGAAGTGATGAAAGGTGAGACATGGCAGATGGTTCATCACGACTGAGGATGAGAGGGGAATCTTACCCAGGGCATTGACGGTGTCCATGGGCATCTGATCAGGGGGCTCCAGGCCCCCAATGGTGGCATGGATTTCCTCCCAGGGCAGTGTACTGGTGGGAAGTCCTCCCTGGAGTCCTGCAGACTCCAATCTGTGTCCCTCCTGAGCTGTTTCCAGCTGGGCAATGGTAGGCAAGTGTGTTCCCTCTGCTGGAGCCTGCTTGGGATCAGGACATGGCAGTTAGCTAAGGCTTTCTGAATGACATTTTCTGTAACCTGCTGTAGGCTGTCTGGAAGGAAAAGTGGACCCCTGACTTTGGAACCCATTAAGTTTGATTGGGACAAGTGAAATGCCAGCTTTTCCAGGGTTTTTTTCTTTTTTCTTTTTTTTTTTTTTTGTCAGTCGTGGGGCTTGAACTCTGGGCTTGGGAGCTGTCCCTCAGCTGTTTAGCTCAAGGCAAGCACTCTACCACTTGAGCTACAGTGACACTTCCGGTTTTCTGGTGGTTTTATTGGTGATAGGAGTCTCATGGCCTCACCTGCCCGGGCTGCCTTTGAACCGCGATCCTCAGATCTCAGCCTACTGAGTAGCTAGGATTTTAGGCGTGAGCCACCAGCGCCCTGCAAGGGTTTTTTCTTGAAGCTGGCAATTTCTACTTAACACCTGGGATTCTGGGTCAAATTAGGTGGACCTTTCAGCCACCAAACAATGACGTTCAAAGCGGCACAGGCAGAGTTCCCAAGCCAGATGGTTTCCTGCTACGAACATCGTGCCTTAACTGCCTTTCTCCAGCAGCTGCTGATTCTTCTCCGGCTCTCTCTAGGGTGACCACCACAGTTGAGGATGTCTTGGGGAGCAGAGATTGTGACCTCTCCATCCGCAGCCTGTCAGCTGTGAGCAGAGACAATTCCCAGCACTTGCACTGGAATCTGGGAGATTCAGAGACCTGGAATGCCTCAAGGATCCTTTCTCTGCAACATGAAACTTGGGGGTCAGATCTAGTGGACCATCCTGTCTGCCCCAGGGAGTGGAGAGGAGGCCCCTTGAGCCTGGCGTTCACCTCACAGCAACCTTGTTCAAACCTGAGTGGGGAGTGGAGTGCCACAGAGCTGGTCAGTGGCTGGACAGAGATCTTTGAGAAGATAGACATCCCAGAGGCCCTGAAATCCAGTGAGGACATCATGGCTCATGTCCTTGGAACCAAAACAGTTAAGTGCGGTGACACCAGGAGGGTGGGAAGAGGGAGGAGGGAGAACTGTTGGAGAGCTACTTCAGGCTTTGCCCCCACCCAGGATGCTTACCTGAATTAGTTGGGACTTGTCTGTAGTATTGTCATAGACAGATGCTCATTTATTTATCCAACATACAGTTACAGCATGTGCCAAGCCCGGGGCGGGAGGGGGGGGCGTCATACAAGATGAAAGTTTCCAGTGCGAGTTCCAGAGCACATGAAGAAATCTTGGTTTGGGCTGGATACCATTGCTTCACTCCTGTCATCCTACCTATTTAGGAAACTGAGATGGGAGGATTGAGGATTAAGGCCCATGCAGGAAATCCTATAAGACTCTTATCTCCAACTAACTACCAAAAAGAAAATGCCAGAAGTGGATGAGTGGCTCAAGCCATAGACTGTTGGCCTTGAGTAAAAAGACTCAGGGACAGCACCCAGGCTCTGATTTCAAAGCCTAGGGGTGACACAAAGAGAGGAAAGAAAAAGAGAGGAGGGAAGGATGGAGGGAGAAAAGGAGAAAAGGAAGGAAGAAGGGAGCATGCAAGTCTTGGTTTGGAGTCCCTGGATCAAGGGAGCCAACCATTCACAATCTCTGTGGGGACATTTTCAGAGCCTAAAGCCAGTATGTAGGACCAATCCACTGTCCCCTCAGCAACTTCATGACATCCTGGATCTGAGTTGTAGGCGACTGCAGAGGGAAACAGCCTGGGGTAGAACCTAGGGCTCAGGGTGGATCACCGAGTTTCAATCTCCCCTGGCTCACTGAGTTTATTTTCTGGTCAGATAAGAAGAAATTGTCCAAAGGCTAGGGAGGATAAGGTGAGGGAGTGTCCAGAGGGGGGTGGCAAGGGATAAGCAGGAACATGAAGAGGGAGGATGATCCCAGATCAGGTGTGTCATGCCATTGAAGCCATGACCTCACCTGACAACCTAGACCATCCGAGATAGAGCCTTCAACCCAGCCACATGGCTATTAAAAGTCCTGGCACTCTGGGTTCACCGTTGACGACCTCGCTGTCGTCCACTGCAGGATGCCTGTGCAGTACATACTTGGGGACTAGAACTTTTGTTGGCTCAATCTGAAGATGACACTCCCAGTGTTCATTCCTTGACCAGAGACAGAGGTAACCAGACCCCTGGCACAGGACAGCCAGGGAATGAGGGCAGGAGTCAGACCCGTGTTGCCCCCAGACTTCCTCTTAGGGGACCCTAGGGCCCGTGACTACCATTCTCAGAGGTAGAGGTGGGTCTCCTTGCTGGCTCAGCCTTTAGTCTAGATAGCAGATGAGGGATTTAGAGAGGGCCGACTGAAGGTTGAGGCTGGTGAGAATAGCAGAGGCACTGGGCTCTGAGCAGGGTTGTTTCTTTGAGGATACTCAAACCCAGGAATATTACTGAGATGGATCAGCCTTTTTCTCCTTCTCAAGAGAGAGGGACCTAGAGCCCTCCAGTCTGTATCAATTGGCTGAGAAATTCATTCATTCCAATATCCTTTGTTTGGATAACTAGATCTCACCTGACTGCCCAGTGTCAAGGCAGGACAGTGAGAGATCTTGACTCCTTGACGAGGTCATGGGATTCTCAGTATGAGATCGTACTTGAATGTCCTGACTTGGTTCATGGTCAGTCCCATCTAAGACTGCCATGATCTAGGACATAGAGTCTAGAGAATCAGCAGGATGGAGTGTATTCTGTGAGTCTGTAGTATTATGTGTGAGCTTTGAGCTCCCGTGTGCTCACCTGCTTCCCTTTTTTTGGTGGGTCTATGCTAGAAAAAGCTTAGAACTAGGGCCTGGGTCCCATCCCTTGTTTCATGCTCAAAGCTAGCACTCTACCATTTGAGCCACAGCTCCACTTGCAAGGTTTTTGGGTGTTTAATTGGAGATAAGAGTTCTCAATGACTTTGCTGCCTAGAGTGGCATTCAATTGCAGTCATCAAATCTCATTCTCCTGAGAGGATAAGATGACAGGCATGGAAAAGCATCTTTGGCAGGGTGCCAGTGGCTCATGGCTGTCATTCTAAGTCCTCAGGAGCTGAATCTTAGGATCACGGTTCAAAGCCAGCTTGGGCAGGAAAGACCCTCAGACTCTTCTCTCCAATAAAGCAACAGAAAACCGGAAGTGGTGCTGTGGTTCTAGTAGTAGAGTGCTGGAATTGAGCCTAAGAGCTCAGAGATAGCACCCAAGCCCAGAGTTCAAGCCCCACAACCAACAAAAAGAAAGAAAGTAAAACATCTTTGCCTGCAAAGGACGTTGGAGGTGTGTTTGTGTGTGTATGTGTATGTGGGGGGTGTGGTAGACATTTAGCGCCCTGCTCATTCATCGTTTTAAATGGATTGTCCCAAACTCTTAGTTCATGTCAGCTCATTCTTGACCACAGGTGAAGCTCTGGGTTGGATGTCGACCATCGGACCTCAGTCTCCTCATGGGACAGTTGTGAGGAAATAAGAGACTAATACAGAGGGATCTTTGGAGCAGTGCCAGGCACAGAGGGAGCAGGTGTCAGATACAGTTCTCAACAATTCTGTGATTATATAACAGGAAGTTAGCAAAAAGGGCTCAGATGGCGTCTGTTTTTAATAGTGCAACAGGTGTGGGAATATGAAACAAAACCTGTCTGTCATTCATCATTACCCTATTCCCATGAGGAAGGGATCCTTCACTCTATTCATATTTCCAGCTGGGGAAAATGAGTCATGGAGAAGCCAGGTGACCTACTCATGACCCCTTGCTGACATGAAGCTAGGCCTGATTTCTCTGCCATGCTTCCTAGGACTGTGGGTGTTATTCAGTCCACTACTTGTGGTGGGAAGTACACTTCTTGTCATTTGTGGGGTTTGAATTCTGGATCTGGATGCTGTCCCTGAGCTCCTCAGATCAAAGCTAGCGCTCTACCATATGAGCCACTGCATCACTTCCGGTTTTCTGTTGGTTCTTTGAGGATAAGTGTCTCACAGATCTTCCTGCCAGGGCCAGCTATGAACCATGATCTTCACATCTCAGCCTCCTGTGTAGTTAGGATTATAGGCCTGAGCCACTGGCACCTGGCTTAAATGTAATTCTTATCTCCCATAAACCACCTCCATCCCCAAACCCACACATAAGTCAGATGTGCTGTGGCTCAAGTGGTAGAGCCTCAGCCTTAACAAAAGAAGCTCAGGGATGAATTGGGCCTTGTAGGTTGTGAGTGCAGATGCCAGCACTCACAAAAATTGATTCATAGAGTAAGAAACTCTTGGTGACACAGGTTTTCCTTTGCTGTGAAAGTCCTGGCTGTCAGGTGTGAAGTTTCACACATAGGCAAATCGATCCTATGTAATAAATATAATAAATAGTCCATGTGTAAGAACAGTCAAGAAAATAAATGGTAAATAAATGAATAAAAAAATGAATAGCTACACTAAGCACAATATGGTGTCAATATTTGGGGCTCAATCTCAGGGCCTGGCAACAACCTGGCAGCTGAATTGGCTAGAGCCTGCTGTGCTGGCAGCCACACATAAATGAATTGAGCATTCTAGGCCCTGAGTTTAAATCCCAGCACTGACAATAATGTAATCAAAGACTGGGAAGCCGAGTGTGACACATGATTTTCTTTTCTTTGAAAGTGCTCATTGTCAGGTAGGATGTATAATTTGGATGCAAATCAATATGCTATGTAAGTAGAATGTCACAAAGGTAAAAGAAGTCATAGGTGGAAGAATTGTCACTACAATAAATGATAAACAGATTGAATTAGTAATGAATCATTCTAGGATAAAATTAGATGCGGGAATTATAGGATGTGGATTAAGTTTAATTAATATTTTATTAGGTATTAACAGAATAAAAATTGCATGGAGACATAAATACCTAATAATTGGTAGTAGTACATGATGCATAATTTAATAACACATAGACATCTGTCTCATTCTATAAAATATTTAATTATATGTATGGATGTATGTACATATATGATAAACAATAACAGGATACTGAGTATTAATTAATGCTTTATTAATTGTTAGCTGGGACACATCAATAAATGGAGATATAATTTAATACCTAATAATTGATAACAATATTATCTATAATGTAATAATATAAACATCTCTCTTTTGTCTATATAATATTTATATACAACAATCTATCTATTTATAACTCCTTTACTCCTGGGGCTCTGTGATTGAGTGCTCCCCTAGTGAACACGAAGCCCTTGGTTTGATTCCTCAGTGTCACATAAGCAGAATACCTGGAAGTTCTGCTGTCTTTCAATCAATTGAGTGCTAGCCTTGAGCACAAATGCTTAGGGAGAGTGCCTAAGCCCTTACTCAAGCGCCACCACTGCCACCAAAAAATGGTAGAATGTTCTAACTGCAATTATAGGACAGGACTTCAAATACCACAACACGGAACAAGATAGGAGTCTGGCACTGACAGTTGCCACCTAACCTGACTTAGGAATATGTAAACAGCTGCAACTGTGCTCCACAGAAGCAGATGCTGCTGGCTTACCCCCATCATCCTGGCTGCTTGGGAGCTTTAAAACCAAGCCCTGGTAGGAAGTATGTGAGACTCTTGGAGATGTGGCTCTAAGTAGTAGAGCCTTAGCCTTGAGCAAATGTTATTAGAACATGCGTTGAGTTCAAGCCCGATGGGTAGCCAGCCCCCCCCCCAAAAAAAACCACCCCACTAAACCATTAGATGTGAACTTGTGTGATTTGTGAAATGTTCCTCAAAGAATGGTGACACTGATGAAAGCATCCTATTTCTAATGACAGCTTGTGGAATAGTGCTATGTGCTGAGTCCTTCATAGGGTGCCCTGTGCTGAGTCTGGCATAGGGTGCTGTGTGCTGAGTTCTTCACAGGGTGCAGTGTGCTGAGTCCTGTATTGTGTGCTGGGTGCTAAGTCTTCACAGGATGTTGTGTGCTGAGTCCTTCAAAGAGTGCCATCTGCTGTGTCCTTCACAGAGTGCATTCTTTCATATGGTCCTTGTAAGAGCTACACAACTGAGATGATTATTCAGACAAGAATATTGAGATGCAGGTATGTCCCCATGGCAGAGACAAAATTATGTATTACTGAAGAGTGGGTGAGTTGTCTACTGCAGACAATTGTTTTGTTTTGTTTTTTCACAGTCATGAACCTTGAACTCGCGGCATAGGCACTGACCCTTACCTCTTGGGCACATGGCTAGCACTCCAACATGTGGAGCCAAGGACCCACTTGCAGTAGAGTGTCACAGCCTAGGGTTCTATAGCTGAAGTCTGTCAGCCTGCCTTCTCAGGAAGCTGAGATCTGAGGATCTGGCTTGCAAACTATGCCAGTCACAAAAGGTCCCATGAGAATATTATCTCCAATTCACCACTAAGAAACCCGAAGTGGAAGCTGGATGCTTGTCACTCATGCTTGTCATCCTAGCGCCTCAGGAGGATGATAACTGAGGATCATGGTTCAAAGCTAGCCTGGGCAGGAAAGTCCTCGAGACATTTAGCTCCAATGAACCATGAGAAAACCTGAAATGGTGCTTTGGCTCAAGTGGTAGAGCACAAGACTTGAGGGACAGCCCCGAGGCTAAGACTTCAACTGCTACAACCAACAATAACAATAAAGAAAATAACAAACCTGAAGAAGAGGGCTGGGAATGTGCCTAGGGGTAGAGTGCTTTGCATCTATGACACTCTAGACTTGATTTCTCAGGTACACATCAGTAAAAAAAAGCATGAAGTGTCTCTGTGGCTCAAGAGGGAGAGGGCTATTCTTGTGCAAGAGAAATTAGGTACAGTGCTCAGGTCCTGAGTTCCAGCTCCAGGACTGGTATATGTGTGCACGCACGCACACACACACACCCACACACAGACCAGAAGTAAAAGCTGTGACACAAAATGGTAAAGGACTGGGCTCCTACACTGAGATCATGGTCAGCACCCAGGCCCTGTGTTCAACCCCAAAACCTTGCCACCCAGGGGTCAATTAGGAGAAGTCAAAGGTTTCAATACCTAATGTGCTTCAGCAGTCCTAGATGACAGGAAGCATGGTGAGATCAGACATGTGCTTGCATTTCCAAAGCTTCCGGAAAGCTAGCAGAGGCATCATAAGCCCATCATCGGCCTCAATGAAACATTTCTTGAGGTTAAGTGCCCTAGTTGTCTGCCAGAAGGACTCCTGAATTATATTGAGAACTGTATCTGAACACCAGAATATAGTCTTACAAAGGCAGGATTAGTGCTGAGAACTTGGCCTACCAAAGGAGGTGGCACAAATGCAGGCTTCCTGTTAAAACAGAGCACTGGGGAGAGAGATAGTTTGGGGTACAAAGAGGCCTTTTTGTCCTGACCTTCAGAGCCTGTCCACACTCATCCTCACTAATTGGCCCAGATGTAGTTGTTTCTTACACAGCTGTACAGGATTGAGGCCTTCTGTCTGCCTGTCCAGACAATGAGAGAGACTTCTTCCAGCAGGGCTGGGAGGCAGAGAAACCCTCAAGGCTGCACTGGGAACTGTGAGGGGAGCCCAGGAACATGCACTGTCATGAAAGCAGTCTCTGTGTTATGAAATCATTGTATTGAAAACAAATTTTCTAGCTTGGTGCCTTTCATCATAGCTACTCTGGAGCTTCACCTATGGGAATACATCCACACATACACAAAGACATGGAAGCAGGTCCTGGGGTTGAACTCTGAGAATAGGCATTGTCCCTGAGTTACTTTTGCTCAAGGGTATTGCATTAACCTTGAGCCACAGCGCCACTTCTGGGTTTTCTGTGATCTCTTAGAAATAACAGTGTCTTGGACTTTCCTATGCTGGCTAGATTCAAACTCAGATTCTCTACATTTCAGATTCTGTATATGTCAGCCTCCTGAGGAGCTAGGAATATAGTCAGCAGCTACTGGCACCTGCCTTTCTTTTCTTCTTCATTTTTTAATCTGGACAATCTGAGTACTTAACAGCATCATTCCAATGCTTTGAATTTATATGTAAACTACCCAATGTTCTTTATAGGTGCTTTCTCTGAGAAGGATTTTCTCTCCTCCTCCTCTGGCCACAGGTTTGAAGCCAAAAGTGAGAAAAGAGTGTGACATGATTTTGGCTGCAAATGTCCACGGGACATGCCAGTTCAATCACTTAGCATTGAGCTGCAGTGAATTTACGGTCTCAGGATGAGAGGACCAAAAGCTGGAGTGATCCTCATGCTTTCTGTATTGCTCCCTAGGCCTATGAAATTTTCTAATAAGTGTGAGTGTTTTCTGTCTCCAACCTTAAGTATCTAGAACACACTAGAAGCATCATCATGTTTCCGTTTTTCTCTAGTACCCCTCAAGATTTTGACTAAGGGTTTGTGTGGAGCTGATCCTTGGTGAATCCTGAGGAAAGCCACTTGAAGTCTCCTAAGGATATCTCAGTTCAAATCCCACACAAGCAAGAAAGTCTATGAGACTCTTATTTCCAATAAACCACCAGAAAAACAGAAGTGAATCAGTGGCCCAGAGGGTAGAGTTCCAGCTTTGAGAAAGAAAGCTGAGCAGGAGATACAATCCAATCCAGGCAGGAAAGCCTGGCAGACGCTTATGTCCAGTTAACGACCAGATGGCCGGAATTGGATCTGTGGCAGTGGCAGAGTCTCAGCCTTGAGCAAAACAGCTGAGGTACACATAGGGCCTGAGTTTAAGCCCTGGGATGTCCACCAAAAAAATTCAAAAAGAGAAGGCCAAGTTTATGTATGAGTGACCTACCTACTTATGTGTGTATATTACCTCCCTAAGTGCAAACAGATTGTATGCAATGCTTCTCCTTTTATGTACAGATTTATTTTTCAGATAGGCTTGTTGCACATACTGCATCATTCTCTTTTTTTCAGGTCCATGGTTTTGCTCTTCCAGAGTTCCAGGCCTGTGTCATTATATGGTGCACACTTAAGATCTCAGCAGCCTTTATTTACATCTTATTATGAGACCAAGGCAGGAACAGTCACAAATCAGGCAGGGGAAGAGAAGATCAGGGTTTTTGAAATAACTGGTATTCAGAAAATTAAACTTGGGGGATGTAAAATGGTAGCATACTTATGTAGAAACTACCATTAAGAAAAAGATGAGAGGGTTGGGAATGTGGATTAGTGTGAGAGTGCTTGCCTAGCATGCAAGAAGTACGGCATTTGATCCCTCTGTAGCACATGCACAGAAAAAGCCAGAATTGGTGCTGTGGCTCAAGTAGTAGAGTGCTAGAAACATTGCCCAGGCCTTGAGTTCAACTCAAGTACAAGTAACTTCTCATCACCAAGGGAAACCCAGGAAGCTCTTGAACATCTGCCCTTTCAGAAGTGGAAGTCAGAGTGTCATAGACTTTCCTGCCCTGCCTGGCTACACCCTGTGATCTTCAGACCTCAGTCTCCTGAGCTAGGGGATGGCTCTTAGCTACTGTTGCTCTGCTAGGTCAGAAGTGTAATGACATTGACAATACAAGTCAATTGTTTATCACAAAGGGCTTGGGGAACATATTAAGCCTTTCAACAATGGGCCTTTCAGAACCCTGCAGGACACAAGGTTATAATGCTAGAGTCTGAGAGGCTGGGCAGATGGATCTGCTAAACTTGAACCTTGAGCTCTGACTCCAATTCTGGTGTACATCAGAGTTCATTTTCCAGAGAATGTTCTCCTAATTAGCAAATAGGAAAAGTACTTTGATTAGCTCTCACTTTTTCCCATTGTGTGTCTCAAACTCAAGCTTGGGCACTGTCCCTGAGCCCTTCATCTCAAGGCGAACACACTACCACTTGAGCCACAGTGCCACGTGGGGCCTTTTGGTGGTTCGTTGGTGATCAGATTCTAACAGGCTTTCCTTGCCTAGGCTGTCTTTGAACTGTGGTCTTCAGATCTCAGCCTCCTGAGAAGATAGGGTTCCAGGTATGAGCCACTGACATCTGGCCTATTGGTTTTGCCAGTGCTGGGGCTTGAACTTAGGGGCTGGGTACTGTCTCCATGCTTCTTTTTCTCAAGGCTTGTGCTCTACCACTTGAGCACTCCACAGCTTCTAGCTTTTTCTGAGTTTGTGGCACTGAGGATTCAAACCCTGGCATTCATGCATGCTGAGCAAGCTCTCTACCACTAAGCCACATTCCCAGTCCCACCCTTACAATTTTATCTCTCAACTTGCCTATCCTCAAGGAAAGGCTTCTGAGTATAAATCATCTAAAGAAATCCCTATAGGAAGGTATTAAAGATAAACAAGTCACAGCTCATATTTGAGAGAGACTCTAAACATGTGAAGGCTGTGACAAATGTCTCCATTTAATTTTGTATTAGGTTTCAACACTTAATAAAGTATTAATGAAAAATGAGTCAATGTCCTAAATTATAGTGTGTAATTATATAATAGATGTGCAAAATGTAATAAATATTATGTGTATAATAATACTAATACAATAAACAATAAGTAAATGAAAAAAATTGGAAATACAGAAATACAAAATCAATCATAAAAATCACAGTTTGTAATAAACATACACATGTAAAATGTAACATATATTACACATGTACATAAATATTATTTTCCACTATAAGGACTTAATTTAGAACCTGGGAATTGTACCCTGAATTTCTTTTCCTCAAGGACAGTGAGCTTCCCCTTCACCTACGATGCAAAAGAGTTACCCGGATGGTGAGATCAAATCCCAGCAGTGGCAGAAATACTAACCCCAGTTCCAAGACAGTGAGAATTACTTTTAATAGATGCAATTATGTTTATTCAGTTCCAAACTGAATATTTTAAAAGCAGCAGTGTATAATCTTGTATATCTATTCAGACATGCTTCCCTTACCTGCAAAGTGCTTATCTGAGCTCTAAGTTGTTTCCTTTTTTGTACATTTTTTGTTGAAAAATATTGTATAGAGGGATTACAATTACATAAGCAAAGTAATGAGTACATTTACTATTGAGCACTGTTACCTCCTCCTATGTTTTCCCCTTGCCATCCCTTCTCTCCCACCTCCACAGCTACCCTCCCACTCCCCAGATGAGGTCAGTGACTTAATTTTTTGTTTTTGGCTAGGCACAGGATTTGAACTCAAGTAGTAGAAACTCTGCACCTTCCCTCACATTGCTACAGATTTAGCAAGATCCTGAGTTCAAATCCCGGGCTAGGAAAGAAAACTGGCAGAAATTCCAAACCAGGGGATTATTTTCAATTTATTTAAATAATTTATTTATTTATTTATTTATTATTATTTTTTTGCCAACCATGGAGCTTGAACTCAGGTTGTGGCAAATATACCTCAACTCTGATTGCCTTAGACTGGACTGCAGCCTCTCACCCATAGTCAATCCTGGGATCCCAGAGGGTTTGCAGGAAGAAAAAAAAAAGTGGGACAGCACAAAAAGTCCCTAGCTGCAGAAGACTGGGGGTTCTACGTTATTCTTTTCTTTACAGGGTGACCATCCTGAGTCAGAATGACATGGCTGCAAAGTGGAGCTGAACTGCTATTCCTGAAGGCTGGTGGGCCATCAGGGAAGCCATTGGCCAACCTGTCAAAATAGGCCCTGGGTTAAAAATCTAAGTCCTGACACCTACCAATGGCAGGACATCACAAGACACTCGTTCCTATGCATAGGAACACTGATTGAAAGAGTAGTTCGTGCATCAGTCGAGCCTAAAAGTGGATATAATAATCCTAGGATTCTGACTGATTTTAACTGATAGTTTATTAAGCATGAAAAGAATAATATTACTTCAAAGGCAGTATAATAAATACCTTAGAGTTGGTAGGAATGTAGTAGGCGTCATTCAGTCAGATAGATGGCTCTGGCACTCTATCAATATGTACTAATTGTATACCACCATCTGCCAATCCATTTATCACTGTTTTGGCCAAACCTGGGGCTCCATCTCAGTGCCTGGGAACCACCTCACAGCTTCATTGGCTAGAGGCTGCCGTGCTCACCCTTACCCATTCATGAATTGGGCCTGCTAGGCCCGGAGGTCGGATCCCAGCACTGCCAAAAGTTTAATCTTGGAGTAAGAAGCCAAATGTGACACATGTTTTCCTTTTCTGAGAGAGTCTTGGGTGTCAGGCATTATAGTGAACACATCTACAAATCTAGATGCTATGTGATAGGAAGTAAACAATGTAATAAACCATATAGGGCTCAAAGAGTCAATAAAATAAATGGTAAATAAATGAATAAAACAAGAAATGAAATGAATAACCATACCAAACATGATATTGTCTGACTATATGGAAGTATAAATCCTGTCTTTAAAATGTAAATAAAATGATATAAGGAGTATGCTTTGCAGGACTGAGGCTTGAATTCAGGCCTAGGAACAGGCCTGACTTTCTTGACTTCAAGTATGGTGTGATTCCCCTAGCCCCACAGTGCTGCCTATTTACCCAGATCTTGAGTTCATATCCCAGGCCTGGCAGAAAAAATGGCACGAATTGCAAAACAGGGAGATAAATAATTGTTTTAAAAATTTTTTAAATTGTTTTAATTTTTTTAATTTAATTTTTTTGTTTGTTTTTGACCATGCACGTGACTTGAACTCAGATTGTGACAGCTCTGTCTCAGCTTACATCACACTAACCTGGGGTGTAGCTTCCAGAACCAAAGCCGATCCTGGAATCCTAAGACCTGATGTCTGACAGGAAAACAAAATGAAAATGACAGTAAAAAAATCCGCAAGCCGTACATGGTAGGCGGTTTCTTGGCTATGGTTCCTTGCAAGGTGACCATCCTATGTCTGAATGACATGGATGCCACGCCCAGGTGACCTGTCATTGCTCAAGGCTGGCAGACTGTCAGGAAAGCCATAGGCCAACACTGCAACACAGGCCCTGAGTTCAAATCCTGGTCCTGGCACCTACCAATGGCAGGAGATCCCAAGATACTCCTGCCTGCGCTTAGAAATTCCGAAGGAGGGGCTGGGAAAGTGGCTCAGTGGTAGAGTGCTTGGGTTGCATGCCTGAGGCCCTGGGTTCGATTCCTCAGCACCACATAAGCAAAAAGAAGAAAGCCAGAAGTTGCGCTGTGGCTCAAGTGGTAGAGCACTAGCCTTGAGCTGAAGAGCTGAGGGACAGCACCAAGGCCCAGAGTTCAGGCCCCATGCCTGCAACCCCCCCCCCCAAAAAAAAGAAAGAAATTCCAATGGAATGGTATGCAACTCATGATTGAATAGTTCGTACAGCAGTCTGGACTCAAATTAGATGCAATAATCCTAGGACACTGATTGAACTTAATTAATGGTTAATTAGGCATGAAAAGAATAATACTCCTTCAATGGAGGCATAATAACTACCTAAGACTTGGTAGGAATGTAGCAGATGTCATTGAATTCTAGATACATGGCTCTGGCACTCTGTACTATTATGTATTTATTGGTGTACTACCACCTGCCTATCCATGTATGGCTATTTTGGCCCGCCCTGGGGCTCAATCTCAGAGGTTGCCAAAAATTTCCTCCTGGAGTAAGAAGCCAAGTGTGACACCTGTTTTCCTTTTCTGTGAGAGTGCGGGGTGTCAGGCATGATGGAGAACAAGTCTGCAAATCTAAATGCTATGTGATAGGGTGTAAACAATGTAATACATGGTTAGGTGTCATCACAGTCAATAAAATAAACGGTAAATAAATGAATAAAACAAAAAGTACAATGAATAACCACACCAAACATGATATAGACTGAACACCTGTCTGGAAGTTCAATCCTATCTTTAAAATACATGTGAAGACTACGTTTTCCGAGGTTGGGGCCTGAATTCAGGCCTAGGGAAGAGGCCTGACTTTCTGATCTTCAAGCATAGAGAACTTCCCCTTCACGCAGAGTGCAAGAGTTACCCAGACCCCGAGTCAAATCCCAGGCCTTGCAGACAAAAAAATAGCACACATTTCAAGCCAGGTAGCTTCATTAGCATTTTTCATATTTTTTAAAGTTCACTTTAAGGTTCACCTGTATTTGATACATTTTGATTTTATAACATGAGAGTTTTTTAAAAAGGGGTTTAAACGTTTACATTTCAGCATAGCACATTGGTGTTTCTATTTTGAACATCTGCCATGAAGAGTGAGAATGAAAATGAGTACATCATTCCTCCCTAGAGGGACAGTTGATGTTATTTCTATTTAGAGTTATTTCTATAACTATAAACTCTCTGCAATTGCATCGTGTGAGTTTTCCTCAGTGCCTACCACAAAATACAGTAGGAGAGTTCTCATACCACAAAAGGTTGGGTTTCTGAATGAATACTAATTCTGTGAGGACAGTAGGTACTTGTAAGCATTTTGGGAATAAAGTGAATTATAAATTGAAAAACAAAAACATTGGGACTGGGATGTAGCTCAGTATTGGAGTACTTGCCTAAAGAGCATAAGACCGTGGAAGAAAAGGAAGGCAAGTTTCCTAAAGCTCAGAAGGTTAGAATTTTATGATCCATACGAACAAGCTTCTTTCTTCTTTTTTTTTTTTTTTTTTGTCGGTGGTGGGGCATGAACTCTAGGGTTCGCTGCCCACCTTCAGCTCTTCAACTCATGGCAAGTCCTCTAATGCTTGAGCCACAGTGCCATTTCCGGTTTATTGGACATAAGGGTCTCACGGACATTCCTGCCCAGGCAGGCTTTGAACTCCCATCCTCAGATCTCAGCCTCCTAAGTAGCTAGGATTATAGGTGTGAGCCACTGTCACCTGGTGCATGAACAAACTTATTAAAGATTGATTCTGAGGAAAGGAACTTGGAATACACTTTTAATATATATAATTTATAAAGCCATGGTTAAGGCACTAATTCAGAAGTATTTATTCATTGGCTAGTTTTTTAGTTTATTTAAAGATATATATATATACGCATACATTTTTAATATATCTACAGATATTATTAAAACATAGCTTTGAAGTGTACCTAAAAGCATATGTGCTCATGTAAAGTTATACAACTGTACAAGCTTGATTTTTTATTTTCAGTTTGTTGGTGCCATAAATTAGGTGGGATGTGTGTACTGTTGTTTTGTTCTCTGTTTTTGGAGGATTTCTCTCTGCTTTCTTCCCCTATCCACCTCTCTCTGCACTTTAATTCAGCTTGCTCTTTCTTGGCTTGATTGTTCATAGCTGATTTTCTACCACTTCAGCTATACCTGTAGCCTTGCTTTTTGCCAGTTAATTGGAGATGTCGTTTCTCAGGCTTTTCTGCCTGGATTGGCTTTAAAATTTCGTCTTCCAGTTCTCACCTCTTGAGTAGCTGGGATTAAAGATGTGAGCCACTGGGGTGCCTAGGGATGAATTCGACTTTGGTTGGTGTATTCTTTCTGTTTTTCTAAGCATGGGATCATCTACTATAGAATTTCTGTGAATGTCCTGGGTCTGAAGTAAGGTATATAATACATATGCTAATCTGTATAGTTCTCATAAGATGTAATCAATTTAATACATGTTATAAGTGTAATAATAGTCAATATAAATAATGAATGAATGAATAGTGCAAGAAATAAAATACATACACAGTAAAATAATATGCGGTAAACATTGCCACGCCGACCCCAGTAGAGTCTGCTTAGCATTGGAAACCATCTATCAGACCATGATAGGGGCCTCGAGACCCATCTCTGAGTTTTGGGACTTCACCGAAGTCTACCTCAGAGAATGGGGCTTTACAGAAACCTATCTCCAAGTTTTGGGACTTCACCGAAGTCTACCTTGGAGAATAGGGCTTCTAAGAGGCCTACTCCTGGGAAAAGGCTGGCAAAACCCCTGGGAAAAGATGTGTTTCTGTCTTTCTTCTCCTCATAAAGAGTGCCTATTAATCTTTTACTGTTTCTACTGCTCATTGTACTTACTCATTGTCAACGTTCCCTTATTCAAAGCTCTTTCTTAAGAGTGTTGACGACTCCAATATCTGATGAGTGTCTTAAAAATATGACTAACTCACCAGAGTTAAGTGCTACCCTGAAACCCCTCTTATGGAGGCTAGTAGACAAGTTATAAGTAAATATAAAAGTATTGGGGGTTTCACAAAGTCACTCCAGCAGAAGGAATTGTAAGAAATTTACAAAAAGTTGTAGGTGCGGCTAGAACAGAAAGAATGTATGGCAATTGCTGAGATAACTACTTAGGAGAAAGAACTTCCTCATTTACTAAGAGACTTGCTAAATCTAAGTCTCCTTGGTGCTTACTATTAAAGAAGGAACAGGAAAGATCTTAATGGGACAGTTAAGGCCTCTATAGAAAAAAGTAGTGGTTAATTGGTGACAATCATCGAAACCCATTGTATTTCTTAAAAATAGAGGTAAAGCTGGAAACAAGTGCCTATCAGGCGACCAGTTGGTGACCACCCAAGAATGAAGCCCTGCAGCAAGATTATGTAACCTTTTGCCCTTTCTTATGGAGACTTTTGCTATAAAAGTTTGTTATCCTCTGCATTAAATCGCACTCAGCACTCAGCATCCACTCCTAATGTGTGTGAGTTGTCTGTTTGCCATCTCCCCGTCCTATTCCAGGTTCCTCCCCTAGGTATCCTCCGTTGTCCCGACAGAACCCGGTCCGCGGCAAAACATAAGTATGTTGATATTAATCATTATTTCAAATGTGGATGAATATTACTTTAACAGGACTGGGGATTGAATTCAGGCCTAGGGAAGAGGCCTGAATTGTTTGTCTTCAAAGATGGTGAGTTTCCCCATCCCCCACAGTGCATTAGATTTACCCAGACTCTCAGTTCAAATGCCAGGCCTTAAAGGAAAAATAAAAGTTTTGAATGCCAAGCTGGGGAGCTTCATTAGTATTTTTACAATTTTTTTTCGTGGGGCTTGAGCTCTGGCCTTGGGCACTGTCCATGCACTCTTCAGCTCAAAGCGAGTGCACTACCGCTTGAGCCACAGCACCACTTCTGGTTTTCTAGTGCTTTATTGGAGATAAGAGTCTCATGGGCTGTACAGCCTGGGTTGGATTGAACCACAATCCTAAGCCTCTTGAGTAGCTAGAATTACAGGTGTGAGCCACCGGCGCCCAGATATTTCTAATATTTTAAAATTTTATTGATTGATTGATTGGTTGCCAATCACGGGGCTTGCACTGAAGTTGTGGCAACACTGCCTGAGATTCCATCACCCTAGGCTGGGATGGTGCAGCCTCTGGACTCACGGCCGATCATGGGATGGTACGCCTCAGGGGCTGACAGGAAAACAAAATGAAAACAGCACCAAAAAAACCCGCGATCTGTGGATGGTCGGCGGTTTCTTGGTTTTCCTTCCTTGCATGGTGACCATCCTGGTTTCAAATGACATGGCTGCAACCTGTAGGTTACCTGGCACTGCTGAAGGCTGGCAGGCTGGCAGCGAAGCCATAGGCCAACCTGGACACCTTGGTCCTGAGTTTGAATCCCGGTCATGCCACTTCCAAAGGGCTGGGGAGCCTAAGAATCTATTGCCTTTCCATAAGAGCACCAGAGGACTGTGAACAATGTCATGGTTTGATGAGTAGTTCATCAATCAGTCTAGCAGAAAATTAGACCCAATAATCACAGGACACCGACTGATTTTAATTCATAGTTCATTATGCACTAAAAGAATACTATTGATTAAATGGAGTCCTCACTAAAGACCTGAGAATCCGTAGGAGCGTAGTATGTATAATTGAACACTAAATAGATATTTCTGGCAGTATGTAAGTATCTAAATTTATATTTATTTGTATAGCATCATCTGCATAGAACATTTTTGCTATTTTGGCCAAACCTGGAACTCGATCCCAGGTCTTCAGATCCACTTGGCACCTGCATGGGCTAGATGCTGCCATGCTGACACTCACCCCTTCATGAATTGGGCCTCCTAGTCCCTCAGTCAAGGTCCCATCATTGCCAAAGTTTCTTCCTGGTGTAAGATTCCATGTGTGACACCTGTTTTCCTTTTCTGTGCAAGTGCTGGGTTTTAAGTATGATGTGCATGTTATGTATTCAAAGCTATATGCTATGGAATAGATTGGAACAAATGTAATAAATGTTATAGGTGTACTCACAGTCCATAAAATAAATGCTAACTCAATCAATCAATTAATAATAATAAAATATAATGAATCACTCCAACAAACATGATTTAAAATGAATATAGCGATATAACTCCAATATTTAAAATGTCTATAAATGTTTTGTTTTTCAGTACTGGTGCTTGAATTCAGGCCTAGGGAAGAGTTGAGAAGTGCATGCATGATTCACATAGGAAATGATAGGTAAGATCTGAATTAAGACTGCATGAAGTGTGACAATAATAATTACATTCAGGAAATTGACGAATTGGGAAAGATCCAAGAATTGGTAGTCACATGGAAGATAGGATTCCAACACAGCTCACCACATCTCCTACTCTATACAAACAGGCCTTTATTAGCATATTAATTTCAGCTTATGAATGGATGAATATGGTGCTCCACCCCCACCTCAGGGCTAGATCTCACGTCCTGTGTATGGCCTACCTCCTTAGTGGCTCACAAGCTGGTGTGCTCATGTTGACCCATTTGGCAGTTGGTTCTGCTAGGCCCTGAGTTCTACTTCTAGCATTGCCAAAAGGTTCATCCTGATGTGAGATGCCAAACCTTGCAGATGTTTTCCTATGCTGGGTCCTGGGTTGCAGCTAGGATATAGAAAGCATAGGAAACTCTATACCCATTGGAATAGGTTGTCATCCATGTGAGCACAGTTATATATTTCCTCCTATACTCAATAAAATACACAATACATAGATGAATAAGACACAAAATAAAAAGATTAACTGAAAACCAGGTGCATGCCACATCGTTATGTAAATAGAGATCCTATGTTTAAAAGAGGTGGGCTTGTCCAGTGCTGGGGCTTCCTTTGCATGGTGACAATTCTGGGTCCAAACATGGCTGCCTGCAGAATGAAGGTGACCTGACATGGCTGAAAGCCTGCTGGTTTTTTGGGGTGCCACAGACTAACCAGACAATGGAGGTCCCGAGGATGAATCCCAGTCAGCCCTTTTACTATGAGAGAACTGCTGGAGATCCTGGGACACTGGTTTCTGGGCCTAGGAAGGGTCCTGGAATGCAATCAATCTTATCTTTGAATGAGTAGTTCCTGCTTGATGTGAGTAGGAAATGATAGGCAAGATTCATGGGATATTGATTATTTTTAATGAAGAATTGATGAAGCATGACCATAATCATCACAGTTATGAAATGGAGGCATCGGGGAAGATCCAAGCATTGGTAGTCACAAGGTAGATCCCATCACAGGTCTCCATCTCTTCTACACTATAAAAATATGTACTTATTTGCATACTAACTTGCACTTACAAATGCATGACTATTTTCCCCCCTCCTAATCCCCTTCTCCCAGGGCTGTATCTCAAGTCCTAGAACTGGCCTACCTCCTTAGTGGCTCACAAGCTGGTGTGCTCACTTTTGCCCATTCACCAATTGGGCCTGCTAGGCCCTGAGTTTGTATCCCAGCACTGCCAAAAGATTATCCTGATGTGAGAAGCCTATCGATCCATCTGTTTTCCTGTCCTGAGAAAGACCTGGGTCTCAGGGAGGACGGAGATTACTACATAGGCAACCCTATACCCAAAGGAGTGGGTTGCCATCCATGTCAGCACAGTTATATCTGTCATCATAATCAATAAAATACACATTGCATCCAAGCATAAGACACAAAATAAAGAGAACGAGTACACTGAATGCAAGATGCCACCCATCCATGTATGATAATATAGATCCTGTACTTAAACGATGAATTCATGATTATATTGATCCTCCCTTCCAGGGCTCAGTCTCAGAACCTGGGTACATCCTAGCTCCATAGTGGCTCACAGGCTGGTGTGCTCAAATTGACCCAATTCACCAATTGGGCCAGCTAGGCCCTGAGTTCAAATCCCAGCACTTGCGAAAGATTCATCTTGATGTGAGAAGCGCATCGATCCACCTGTTTTCCTGTCCTGTGAAAGTCCTGGGCCTCAGCCAGGATGGAGAATGGTATATAGGCAACTCTATAGCCATGGGAATAGGATGTCATCCATGTCAGCACAGATATACCTGTCACCATACTCAATAAAATAAACAATACATCCATGAATAAGACTCAAAATAAAAAAAAGATAACTACATTGAATGCAAGATGCATACCAAACCTGTATGTAAATAGAGATCCTATATGTAAAAGAGTTGGGCTTGTTATTTTGTCCAGTGCTTGGGCTTCAAATCAAGCCCTGGACCAGGCCTGACATTCTAGTCTTCAAGGATGGTGAGCTTCCCCTTCTCCCACAGTGCAATGGGGTTACCCAGACCTGAGTTTAAATCCCAGCTCTAGCAGTATCACAGTGTGAGTTCTTAGCTAGGGTGCTTCATTCATAATTTTTTATTTATTTATTTTTATGCCAGAGCCGGGCCTTGAACTCAAGTCATGGCAACTCTGCCTCAGCTCTGATCATCCTAGGCTGCAGCCTCTGGACCCACAGACCTCGGACCCTAAGATCCAGGGGCTTGCTGGAAAAATAAAAGCCCCGAGGGGGAATAAAAGCGGTGGAAAGTTCCACCTGGCACTTTTACATTTATTTTCCTTTGCATGCTGACCATGCAGGGTCCAAACACGGTGGCCTGCAGAGTGAAGGTTACCTGGTGTGGCTGATGGCCTGTTGGCCATCAGAAGAGTCAGAGGCCGACCCAGCAACGTAGGCCCCGGGGTCGAATCCTGGTCAGCCCCCATGCATTGAGGGAATGGTGGGAGATTCTGAGATACTCATTTCCAGACCTAGGAAGAGTCATGGAATTCGATGGATCTCATCTTTGAATGAGTAGTTCCAGTTTGATGCTAGTAGGAAATGATAGGCAGGACTTATGGGGTATAGATTATTTTTAATGAAGAGCTGATGAAACATGGCCATAATCATCACAGTCATGAAATGGAGGCATTTGGGAAGATCCAAGAATCATTAGTCACAAGGTAGACTGGATTCCATCACTGGTCGCCATCCTACTCTATACAAATATGTACTTATTTACATACTACCTTTAGATTATGAAAGGATGACTGTTGTGCTCCCCTTCTCCGCCCTGCCCCACGCCCACGCGGGGCTCAATTTCAGGTCCTGGGAATGGCCTCGCTCCTTAGTGTATCACAGTCTGGTGTGCTTACCTGGACCCATTCGCCTATTGGTCCTGCCATTCCCCGAGGTCAGATCCCAGCATTGCCAAAAGATGAATCCTGATGTGAGAAGCCAATCGTTGCACCTGTTTCTCTGTCCTGTGAAAGTCCTGGGTCTCAGCTAGGATGCAGTATGCTATATAGGCAACTCTATATTCATGGGAATCAGTTGCCATCCATGTCAGCACAGTTATAGCTGTCATCTTATACAATAAAATACAAAATGCATCCATGACTAAGGCACACAATAAAAAGAATAACTACACTGAATGCATGATGCATTCCACATCCCTATGTAAAGAGAGATCCTATGTATAAAGTAGGTGAGCATATGATTTTTGCCAGTGCTCGGGCTTCAGTTCAGGCCCTGAGACTAGGCCTGACCTTGTAGTCTTTAAGGATGGTGAGCTTCACTTTCCCCCACAGTGCAACAAAGTTACCCAGTCCTGAGTTGGAATCTCAGAGGTGGCAGAAAAATGGTGAGAATTCTGAGCCAGGGTGTGTTATTGTTATTATTATTATTATTATTATTATTGCCAAGCATGGGACTTGAACTCAGTTCATGACAACTCTGCCTCAGCTTCGATCACCTCAGGCTGGTGGGCTCCCATGGGCCTGTAGCCGATCCTTGGATCCTAGGCTCTAAAACTTTGCAGGTAAAACTGACAGAAAAATGACAGGAAAAGATGACAGAAAAATGACAGAAAAAATGTCGCAGGATGGATTTTTTATATTTTCTTGTTTTGCACGGTGACCATCCTGGGTCTGAATTACACGGCTGCAAATGGTACTTCACCTTGCATTGGAGAAGGCTAACGGCCCATCAGGGAAACCATAGGCCCATGCGGCAAAATAGGCCCTGAGCTTGAATCCTGGTCCTGACACCTACCAGTGCGGGGAGATCCCAAGATACTTGTTCCTATGCATGGGAATAACAATGAAATGTTAGCAAACGCATGATTGAATGAGAAGTTTCTGCGTGTATTGGTCAAGTCCAAAATTAGAGGCAGTGATCCTAGGACAATGATTCATCTTAATGAATGGTTAATTAAGCATGAAAAGAATACTATTCCTTCAATGGTGGCATAATAAAGTCCTAAGAGTTAGTAGGAATGTAGTTGATGTCATTGAATATTAGGTAGATATCTCTGCCACTATGTACAAATATTTTTTTTTGTTGTTCTACCACCTGTCTATCCATGTATGGCTATTTTGTCCACTCCTGCAGCTCAATCTCAGGGTCTGGAAATGCCCTGGCAGCTTCATTGGCTAGAGGTTGCAGTTTTGACACACCCATTCAGGGTCTGAATTGGGTCTGCTAGGCCCTGAGTTCAGATCCCAGCACTGCCAACAATTGGATCATGGAGTAAGAAGCTGAGTGTGATAGCTGTTTTCCTTTTCTCTGAGAGTCCTGGGTGTCAGACATGATGGAGAACACATGTGCAAATCTAGATACTATGTGATGGGTTGTCATCAATATCATGAATGGAATGTGTGTCATCAGAGTCAATATAAAATCTCATATCTAAAATATATTGGGAACTCAGAAAATTAAATCGCCCAACAACAAATCCTCAAAGAAACAATTGCCCAATAAAAGAGTGGGCAAAAGACTTAAAGAGAAACTTCTCTGAAGAGGAAAGATGCATGGCCAATAGACACATGAAGAAATGCTCAACCTCCCTAGCCATAAAAGAAATGCAAATCAAAACAATATTGAGATACCACCTCACACCAGTTAGAATGCCTATAATCAAGAACTCTAATAACAACCGATGCTGGAGGGGATGTGGACAGAAGAGAACCTTACTGCATTGTTGGTGGGAGTGTAAACTTGTTCAACCACTTTGGAAAGTAGTATGGAGGTTCCTCAAAAGACTTCACATAGAACTCTCCTATGACCCAGCAATTCCACTTTTGAGCATTTACCCAAATGTTTACAAACAAGACCACACTAAAGCTACCAGCACGACTATGTTTATTGCAGCACTATTTACTATAGCTAAGATATGGAACCAACCCAGATGCCCCTCAGTAGATGAATGGATCAAGAAAACGTAGTATATATACACAATGGAATTCTATGCCTCCATCAGAAAGAATGACATTGCCCCATTTATTAGGAAATGGAAAGACTTGGAAAAAATTATATTAAGTGAAGTAAGCCAGGCCCAAAGAAGCATAGGTCCCATGGTTTCCCTTATTTGCAATATCTAGTATATGTCTGGGTCAAGCAGAATAGGTCAGATAAGCTGATGTTAGGGAAATGAACCCTAAGATATGTACTCAAATGATTTTTCTCTCTCTTGTGATTGTTTCTAACACATGTATAATATTATTTCTTTGTTGCTTTGTACGTCCCTCTCCCACAGTATAACACCTGCTTTCACTGTATTTGATGTCGGTATAATTTGTGGAGGGGAACAGGAAAAATTAATCGTTTAAATAGGGATACAGGTGGACCCATTGCAGCAATGAGATGTACAAGTCGTTATGTCAAAAATGAACTTTACAACATTGGTGCAGGGGGAGTGCGGGGGAGGAGCAGGGAGGATTGGTTGGGGGGGTGAGAGGGAACATGGGAAGGGATGGGAAGTGGAAACAAAGGAGGAGGCTACAATGCTTGATATGAAATGTACTCATTATCTTGCCCATGTAATTGTATCCCCTATGTACAGTATTTTCACAATTAAAAAATGGAAAATAAATGAATAAAACAAAAATACAATAAATAACCAATACAAACAGGACATGGACTGAAAATCTATATGTAAGTAGAAATCTTACCTTTACAATATATATAAATAGAATTTTTCCAGGGCTGGGACTTTAATTCATGCCTAGGGACCAGGCCTCACTTTCTTGTCTTCAAGCATGGTGAGCTTCCCCTTCGTCCACAGTGCTTCAGAGTTACCCAGGCCTTAAGTTCAAAATCAAAGGTAGGAGAAACAGCGTGAATTGCAAGCCAGGGAGCTAATTTTTTTCTGCTTTTTTGCTTTTTTTGCCAAGCATGGTCTTGAACTCAGGTCATGGTAACCGTGCCTCAGCTTTCATCACCATAGGCTGGGGTGCAGCCGCTGGAAACACAAGCTATCCTGGGATCCTAGAACTTCAGGCCCTGTGCAACGGGGGAATTGCACAGAAAAAAGTGGCAGGATGGCATTTTTACATTTTCTTACTTTGCAGTATGGCCATCTGGGTCTGAGTGATCTGGCTCCAAAACATACTTCACCTTGCATTGCTGAAGGCTTGCAGGCTACTGAGGAAGCCATAATCCCGAACAATGATTAGCCAAGCACCAGTGGCTCTCACCAGTCCTCCTTGATACTTACAAGGCTGTGATAGGAGGATCATGGTCAAAGTAACCCTAGGCAGGAAAGTCCTTGAGACACCTGTCCAACCTCAATGCCAACAAAGCCAGAAGTAGAGCTGTGTGGCTCCAGTGGTAGAGGGCTAATCTTGAGCAAGAACACCTCATGGACTGTGACCAGATGCTGAGTTCAAGGTCCAGGACTGGCAAAAACAGACATACACAACAATCTGTGCAGCCATCTGGCTAAAGCAGGTCTCCCTCTTGTCCCCAACTGGATTGGACAGACTTTCCTGGTAAAGGAGCTGCTGTCATGTTGACTAGGCCCACTTGGTCTGCATCCCAGGATTCCAGGCACACCCCCATTTTTTCATCGTTCTTTTTCACCAATGGGATCCAAGAATAGTGGACATGCCCATATTACATGCTTCCCAGTAGCACCTGGAATCCCTCTGTTGGGTGACACCACTATCAGCAGTTGAGGAATGTAGAGGTCGCTGAGTGGTGAGCAAGAGACTCCAGGTGACTTTGAGGTAGAGTAGGAAACGATGTCCTAGTCAGTGAGTGGGAGAATAGAAGATTTTCTAGAGCCTGGGAATGTAGCCAGCCCAACTTTCCCGTCCTGGCGCTCAGATGTCTGAAACAATAAGAATGAATGAGAGAACTGTGGGCAAAAAGCTGCCACAAGAACACCAGCAGTATCCTCCCGACAGACCTGAAACATTCAAGAAAACAAAGAACACGAAAAAGGGAGGGATCCCCAAGACAAACACCACTGGGGAGCGAGATTGTATGGAGAGTCCAGCGAAAGGTGATGCCGACCATGGGCCTACCCTGCCTTTGGACTCAGTCACAGCCACCAGGGTCCAGAGTGTCAAGGGTCCCAATCCCACCAAGGATCCACAGAGATGCTACCTGCATATGATGCCCACCCTGGACCACAGAAAAGAAGAAACCAGGCACTCTGTGCCAAGATCCAACCACTGAAGTAGGGAGACAGACCCGCCGGGTCAATGGGAGTAAGAGAGGGAGAAGATAGACCAGATACATGCAGCACCAAAAATGGAGGTAGAAATCCAAAAGGCACCCATACAGTGGTTGGTTTCGGCAGAAAGCGATTTACAATGTGCACTGGCCCAAGTGCAGTAGGCCGCTGATGACAGAGAAAGGGAGCATGAAGCTCTCACCAGCTGCCTACAAGCTACAGAGTGGGGTGTGGCAGAGCTGGAGATAGTGGCTTCTCTGGTCACTGCTGCAAAGGAGAAGACCAAAATGTTCCTCAAACAGCTGAATGATGTGATCCTTCAGCTCGAGGAAAATACCAGAAACTTTGATGACCTGGAGCAAGTGAACACAGAGTTGCAGCAGAAGGTGGAAGTGCTGTAGGTACAGAGGAGCAACATGAAGAAGAGAATATGCAAGTTCCAACAAGCGCTGGAGGGCATTAGGTACTGAAGATGGAGTTGAATAACCTGGAGGAACAACTTCATATCCAGGTCCAGGAAAACCAGTCTCCGTCTTCAGAACGTGGAGCAGTAGGAGCAACTGCAGAGACTGGAGGAGAAAGCCTAGGATCAGCAGGAGACCCCTGAGACCCCACGATGTGCATGTGTGTGGGATAGACAACCGGAGGAAAAGCTGGCCCTGCTGTGGGACACTCTCCACCGGATGAGTAGTGAGAAGGAGGAGCTTGCCAGCATCCTGGACACAAAGCAGCAGATGAAGAAACATCTGCGGGAGCAGTAGGACTGCTCAGAGAAGAAGATAGAGAAATGGATAGTGGTGGCTGAGAGAGAGAGAGCCAAGCAGCTCAGGAGCAGCAGGAGCAGTCCCTGGGCCAGTGCAGGAGTTCAGAACCTCCTGTGAATGACACATTGTCTCCAATGAGCGATTGTGGTCTGAGAAGGAGGCCCTGCAGCAGCACTTAGAGAGGCAGATCCAGCTGCTGGAGCAGCTGATGCAAGTGAAGGGCTCAACAAACTGGAGGGACCAGGTGGTGTCCCCGAAGTGGCAGGACACTCTCAAGTGCCTGGAAGCCACCAGATCACAGGAGGAATGCCTGCAAGCCCAGCTGAGCTTCCTGGCTTTCCCTGGGGAAGGGGAAGGGATGAGCCCTGGAGAAGCAAAAGGTAACGAGGTGAATCCCCCCCACCCCATGTGACCATCACACAGGATGGAGAGGTTCCCCAGACCAAGAGTGACATGGCTCTGAGAGTGCTCTTGGAGGATGAGATCCACAGGGGGAAACTCCTGACCCAAGAATGGTGGGCTAGCTTCAGGCACCCCATGGCCAACCCAGCAGCTCAGTGCCAGACTGAGCTGGAGCCACAGACCCTCATCCATGACCTGCCTGATGAGGTGGACTTCCAGAGTCCAGCAGGTGAGCTCCAGCATTGATGCAGCCAGCTTTTGGCACACATCCAAACTATCAAGGAGTCCCTCATGGTGTGTAAAAAGCAGATGTTGTTCCTGAATGAGCTATGTTGGGAAAAAGCCCAGTGCATGCACTGGCTGTCTCAGGAGAAGATCGAGAAGAGGAGAGTGTTGAGGAGCTGCTGTCACTCCTAGTCAGGGAAAGCACAGACAGCAGTTTCCAGATGCCAGCACAGGCTGAGCCTCCCATCCCCCTCCCCAACACTGCTTCAGAAGCAACTTGAAGACAGCATGGAAACTGCCAGAGGAGAGGTCAGTGTTCCCGACCCCATAGTGGATTCCCCCAAGGAGCAGGTCCTGCCCCAGATGCCCCACATCCAGATCTGCCCACAGCTTCCAGGCTCAAGTGAGGAGTGCTTTCTCACTTTCTCCGGTAGACTGATGTAGATGACGACTCTCTATGTGACATACTGACTCTCAAAAGCGTTAGCCACCAGAAGTAGGTGACCAAGTGGCTTTCTCTCAGGCCTCCATCTGCCGGGCAACGGGAAGGTTAAACTGGGGGTAGGGTAGGGCAGAGGCTGAAGGGAGTTGGCCCAAACTCAAGGGACATCTAATGGCCTATTGGTGGCCCATTGGTGACTTCTGGCATGCTAGGCAAACACTCTACCACTGATCCACATTCTCAGCTAGGATGATTTTTCCCCCTCCCAAACCCATATGGCCATTCCTCAGATAAATAGGAAGTAGGGGCTAGGATGAATATGAAGCACAAGTCTGGTTCAACCCAAAATATTCCCCTGCCCCCTCTTCCCACACCCTGAGTTGAAGTTTTTCTTCTACCATTGAGGGATGAGAGAGGGAGGGGGGAGTCCCAAGAAAATACCAACAACAGTGGCCCCCTGAGTCCCACATCCTTCCCCACACAAGTGGTCCTCCAGATTCCAATCTTACCTGACTCAATGTGAAGTCTACACTGTCTCCCCACCACTGCAAGGGTCAGGATGAAATAAAAGTCAGCCCAGGCCTCAGCCCACACCCAAAGTGGAAGCTCCTAGTCCCAGACCTACTTCCACCTCTGACTGCCCCTAGTTAGGCCACACCCACCACTCACCACTATGATGGTGGTGATGACCTCATGGATGGATTCCAGGAAGAAGGTCTATGGCAAAGAGCAGAAGCATCAGGGTGAGCAGGGCAGAAGGAGGTGGGGTGATTGCTCTGGGATCTTCCTTGGAGCCCTCCCATCCAGCCAGAACCATGCTGACCCAAAGCACGAACAAGGCCAGGGGGTGAGACGATGGAGGAGCACAGGATTAAAGGAGGTACTGCTTTGTCTTGGAGGACTTGATTAATTCCAATTATAATTAATTCCAATTACATTTGGCCCATGCCAATCCCAAAGACATCATGCAATGCCTCTCCGTGTTGTTGTTGGTCATGAAGGCTGTCCCTGAGCTCTTTTTCTCAAGGCTGGCACTCTACCACTTGAGCCACAATGCCATTTTTGTTTTCTGATGGTTCATCGATAAGAGTCTCATACACTGTCCTGCCCAGACTGGCTTGGCACCATGATCCTCCAGATCTCAGATTCCTGCGTAGCTAGAATGACAGGCATGAGCCACCAGTGCCCAGTATGTGATGCCTTTTGAAGGCATCTTGGCGAGTCTGTAAAGGAGCCCCAAAGGGCCTGGATAGACGATGACCCAATCAAGGAGCCGGGATGGGGGAAGGTTGACTTTCTAGCCATTCTGTTCCTCCAAAATTGAAGATGCCAGGTGATGTTGTATGCACCAAACACCTGGGCCAGCAGCCACCAGGCTTACTGGGGGAAAAAGTAGAGAATACCCAAAGACTGCAGTGTAGAAATCTCTGATTTTGCATTCATGTGGTGTGTGTGTGTGTATGTGTGTGTGTGTGTGTGTGTGTGTGTGTGCAGCCCCACTTCCTTTTTGATGGTTAATTGTAGGTATGAGTCTCAAGGACTTTGCTGTCCATGGTCGCTTTGAATCATGATTGGGGGCCCCAGGGAAGCAAGAGTAAACACAAGTGACAAGTACAATCCCTATTGTGGGCCACTCCTGCCCCCTGGTGGCCACACACGGAACATGCGGTCTCATGCCATTATCCTCTAGAGTTCAAAATGGGCAAGTTACTAGGGCCAAGCTGACTTTTGCTCACCCTGATTGCTGATGCCTGAGTAGGTCTGTTCCACCCTAGGCCCAGAGAGCTCCAGGAGGCCCAGCTTTCCAGGGCAACAGGGAAGGGAGAGGTCAGCTCCAGGCTGAGCTAAGAGCCTTTGCCCACGGATACCCTAACTTGGCCTTACTTATCACCATAAGACCTGTCAAAGAAAAACCCCAAAAAACAAAATTGGATCTGTGCCTCCAAGTGTTAGAGCTCTAGCATTGAACCAAAGAGCTCAGGGACAGGGCCCCCAAGCTTTTAGTTAAAGACCCCCAGCTGACTTCCCTCATAAAACACAGCTTGTCTAAATGTGAACTGGTAGGATTTGTGAAGTGTTTCTGAAGAATGGTGATACTGAAGAAAGCACCCTAATTCTAATGACAGCTGAACTTGTGACATACAGCTATGTGCTGAGTCCTTCACAGGGTGCTATTTACTGGGTCCTTCCCTCATGGGAGTTATATGCTGAGTCCTTAAAAAGATGCTGTTTGCTGAGTCATCCCAAAGGGTGCCATTCACTGAGTCCTTTACACTGTGGGCTATAGACTCCCTCCTTCAACGGGTGCTGGGTAGAGTACTCAGCATACTACATGCTGAGTCCTTCAAGGGGAGCTGTGTACTGAGTCATTTACACAGGGTGCTTTGTGCTGATTTTGGAAGTGTGCTGTGTGCTGAGTCATCCCAAAGGGTGCTATGTTCTGAGTCCTTGAGAGGTGGTTATCCCCAACAATCACACAGACACAAACACAAACACACATACACACAGGAGTGTCACCATGCAACTGCTTGGTGTGTGGAGTGGAGGGGGATGGAGGAGAGTCTCCTCCAGCCGTGGGGCTGAGGGGAGATTCGATCCCCTGGGCCGGTACTGGGGGTGGGGGTAATGTTGAGCTGAGGTAAGGCTGCAATTGCCATGGTCTAGAAGCCTCAGGGCCCAGTCAGGGCTGCAATTGTGGCCAGGGGTGGGGGGTGGGACCCAGGGGAGGAGGGGGCGGGGCCCAGGAGCACACTTTGGTGGCAGCAATGGCCAGGGGCACAAGGGGGCAGGGGTGTGTGCGCAGAAGGGGCGGGGTGTCCCAGGAGAGGAGTGTGGGGCCCAGGGAGAGCTGGGAGAAGAGCGAGCAGGAGCACTAGCACCCGTGGAAATGGCTTCAATGGCTGGAGGCTGCTCCGATCATAGTGTGGGGCCTGGCCGGGAGCGCAGAGCATGCGGATCCTGCAAGGCAGGCACATCGCCACACGCAGCCCCTCGGAGGCGCCCAGCCATGGTGGCCCTGAGTCTGAGGTCCCGGTGCGGGGAGCACGGCAGAGGCAGTGGCTGCTGAGGCGGCGGCGGCCACAGGTTAGGAGGCCGCTGAGGCTGCGGTGGTGGCTGAGGAAGAGCAGAGGCTGCGCACAGCTTCACCACGCGCCCGCGCTGGGTTTCAAACCTGGCGCTGCTGGCTGGGACCCGCGGAGCCTATAGCAGTCACCTGGCGGAGATGTTGCGCCCCTGGCCTGCTGGTGGCCCTGACTTGGTTCCAGCCCTCGGTTCTCAGACTTCTGGCGCCACGCGGAGTCGCAGCCTACAGCTTCTTCCAGCAGCACACGTGAGTGGCCGACCTGAGCTCCTGCACTCCACAACCCCCCCTGTAAACCCCATCCCCCACTCTACCCTTCCCCCCACCCTCGCGGACCCGGACCCTTGCCTCTTGCCTCCCCATCCTGCCCTGTCTGTGCCTCCACCGTGCCCCACAGTCTGTCCTGGCTCTGCCACAAATGCACCCCAGGGGTGGGGGGTGGAGGTGGGTGTCCACCTGGGGATCCCACCCTCATCCCTAGTGGCCAGTGTTCCAGGAAAAGGGGAGCTGCAGGGATGAGGAGGAGGGGAGACCACAGAACCCCTGGTCTGGAGCAGTGGGAACCACACAGCTGTGCATGTGCACCCTTCCTCTCCCTGGTGGGAACCTGGTGGCTTTAGTCAGAGGTGGGGAGCTGCACCTCCACACCTACCTTCTCGGTTCTTTTCCCTTTTGCTGGGCAGGGGTGGTTGGATGCAGAAGATAGACTCCGTTGTTGTGTGAGCCCTTGTCTTCTGCGCTCAGTCACCCTTTCACCTGAGGTCATTCCCAGAAGAGCCCACTACAGAGGTGAGGGCACTGGGGTCAGATAGAAGGTGGGTATTTGGGAGAAAAACACACCCCCTCTGACACACATATAACCGGCCTGTACCCCAACCCCAGCATTCAACAGTTCTGACTGGGTGATCACATTTCCCAGTTCTGCCAGCTTCTGCTAGTGCAACCAGTCCATCTAGTCTCCTAGTCCTCACCAAGAATTTGCCACGTTGCCCAGAAGTATGTAGGAGGGAAGTAGGGAGTCCATCCATGTATATAGCCTTTAGGACCCCATCAAAGTCCCCAACAACGCCCCCACCCCAGGTCAGACACCTTTCTGGAGGCACCTGCTTTGTTTTCTGTCCAGGCTCTGAGAAGCCACGTGTCTCGGAAGTCCTTCACCCAGCATCCTGGTCTAGGGTTTTGGTGAATGGGGAGTCAAGGCTTGTTGTTACCAATGGGAAGGTCTGGCCCTTCTGCATTATGAGAGCATTGTTCCCCTTGGGTGAGATCCCTTGGTTCTGACAAGGGAACCCCTGTGCTCCAGCTAGTACATTGCCCAGGTGAGAAACCAACAAACTCAGGAGAGAAACTGCTCTGAATCTGTGTGTGTGTGTGTGTGTGTGTATGTGTGTGTGTGTGTGCGTGCGAGAGAGAGAGAGAGAGAAAGAGACAGAGAGAGAGAGATAAAGAGAGACAGAGAGAGAGAGAGATCATCTTTCTCATTGTACAGTCACCTTGTCTAAAAAGAGCAAAAGCATTTTATTTGTGTGGATGTGTGTATTTGTTATTCTTTTTCAATTAATGTCCGGTATGAGCCCAGCCATAATTTTTGTTTTCTCTTTCACCGTTTCATGGCTCCTTTAGAGAAGGTCTCAGTAGATGTTCCTTTCCACCTCTTTCTTCCCCTTTTCTGCAGCCCACAGTAGCTGCTGGACCTGCGTGGGTCTCTTCTTGGAGGCCTGTGTGAACCGCAGACCAGAGTGGACACCTGCCCTTCTTCTTTAGCCAGAAGGCTCATGAGGCTACTGTGATCACAGCCGCACTCTTCCAGCCAGACAGTCTGCTCTGGTGTGTATAGTTGGAGCTAATTCAAGGTTGGGAATGAGTCTGCCAAACATAAATAGGGAATTAGATGGGAGGTAGTAGGGCAGGGGCTGTGAATCTAGGAGGGTCTGGGAAGTGATGAACGGTGTGACATAGCAGATGGTTCACCACGACTGAGGATGAGAGGAGAATCTTACCCAGGGTATTGACCATGTAAGTGGGCATCTGGGGAGGGTGCTCTTGGCCCCCAGTGGTGGCGTGGATTCACTCTAGGGGCAGTGCACTGGTGGGTAGTCCTACCTGGAGTTCTGCAGTCTCCAATCTGTGTCCCTCCTGGGCTGTTTCCAGCTAGGCAATGGTAGGCAAGTGTTTGCCCCTGCTGGAGCCTGCTTGGTATCAGGACATGGCAATTAGCTAGGGCTCTCTGAATGCCATTTTCTGTAACCTACTGTAGGCTGCCTGGAAGGAAAAGGGGACCGCTGACTTTGGAACCCTTTAAGTTTGATTGGGACAAGTTGAAATGCCAGCTTTTCCAGGGTTTTTTCCTTGAAGCTGGCAATTTCTACTAATGCTTGGGATAATGGGTCAAATGAGAAGGACCATTTCAGCCACCAAACAATGATATTCAAGCAGCACAAGCAGAGTTGCGGAGCCAAATGGTCTCCTGATATGAACGCCGTGCCTTGACTGCCTTTCTCCGGCAGCTGCCAATTCTCCTCCGGCTCTCTCTAGGGTGATCACTACATTCGAGAATGTTGTGGGGAGCAGAGATTGTGACCTTGCCATCTGCAGCCTGATTGCTGTGAGCAGAGACAATTCCCAGGACCTGTACTGGACTCTGGGAGATTCAGAGACCCAGGATGCCTCAGGGATCCTTTTCTACAACATGAAAATTGGAAGCTGGATATGGTGGACCATCCAGTCTGGCACTAGGGAGTGCAGAGGAGGCCCCTTGAGCCAAGCTTTCAACTCAGGACAACCTTGTTCACAGCTGAGTGGGGAATAGAGTGCCATACAGCTGGTCAGTGGCTGGACAGAGATCTTTGAGAAGATAGGCATCCTAGAGGCCCCAGAATACAGTGAGTACATGGCTCACGTCCTTGGAACCAAAAGAGTTAAGTGCGGTGGCACCAGGAGGGTGGGAAGAGGGAGGAGGGAGAACTGTGGGAGAGCTACATCAGGCTTTACCCCCACCCAGGATGCTTACCTGAGTTGGATGGGACTTTTCTGTAGTATTGTCATAGACAGATGCTCATCTATTTAACAAAACGTTACAGTGTGTGCCAGTTCCTGGGGGAGAGAGAGTTGGAGTCATACACGATGAAAGGTTCCAGTGCTGGTTCCACAGCACATGAAGAAATCTTGGTTTGAGCTGGATGCTGGTGCCTCACACCTGTCATCCTAGCTACTTAGGAGGCTTGAGACTCTTTATCTCCAACTGACTACCAAAAAGAAAATGCCAGAAGTGGATTAGCAGCTCAAGCTGTAGACTGTTGGCCTTGAGTAAAAAGGCTCAGGGACAGCACCCAGGTTCTGAGTTCATGCCCAGGAGTGACACAAAGAAAAGAAAGAGAAAGAGAGGAGGGAAGGATGGAGGGAGAAAAGGAGGAAAGGAAGGAAGAAGGGAGCATGCAAGCCTTGGTTTGGAGTCCCTAGATCAAGGGAGCCAACCATTCACAATCTCTGTGGGGACAGTCCCAGAGCCTAAAGCTAGTGTGGAGGACCAAGCCACTGACCCATTCATGACATCAGCAATTTCATGACATACAAATCTGAGTGGTCGCTGACTGCAGAGGGAAGTAGCCTCGGGTAGACCCTAGGGCTCAGGGTGGGTCACAGAGTTTCAATTTCCCCTGGCTCATGGAGCTTATTTTCTGGTCAGATAAGAAGATACTGTCCAAGCGCTAGGGAGGTATAGGCTGAGGGAGTGTCCAGAGGGGGGTGGCAAGGGATTAGCAGGAAGATGAAGAGGGAGGACAATCCCAGATCCAGTGACTCAGGCCATTGGAGCTATGACCTCAACTGACAACCTAGACCATCAGTGATAGAATCTTCGACCCAGCCACATGGCTATTAAAAGTCCTGGCACTCTGGTTTCACCATTGAAAACCTGGCTGTCGTCCACTGCAGGATGCCTGTGCAGTACACCCATGGGCACTGGCACTTTTGCTGACTCAATCTGAAGATGACACCCCCAGTGTTCATTCCTCGACCAGAGACAGAGGTAAGCGTGCCACTGGAACAGGACACCCAGGGAATGAGGGCAAGAGTCAGACCCGTGTTGCCCCCAGACTTCCTCTAGGGGATTCTAGGGCCCCCTGACTGCCATTCTCAGAGGTAGAGGTGGGTCTCTTTGCTGGCTCACCCTTTAGTCTAGATGGCAGATGTGGGAGGGGCCGACTGAAGGTTGAGGCTAGTGGGAAATCAGGAGGCACTGGGGTGGGAGCAGGGTTGTTTCTTTGAGGATACTCACAACCCAGGAACATTCCTGAGATGGATCACCCCTTTCTCCTCCCTGAGAGAGAGGGACCTAGAGCCCTCCAGTCTGCATCCCTTGGCTGAGAAATTCATTCATTCCCATATCCTTTGTTTGGATAACTAGATCTCACCTGACTGCCCAGTGTCAAGGCAGGACATTGAGAGATCTTGAGTCCTTGATGAGGTCATGGGATCCTCAGTATGGATTGTACTTGAATGTCCTGACTTGGTGCATGGTCAGTCCCATCTCAGCCTGCCATGATCTAGTACATAGAATCTAGAGACTCAGAGCAGGATGGGGTCTATTCTGTGAGTCTTGAGTATTGTGTGTGAGCTTTGATCTCCCGTGTGCTCACCTGCTTCCTTTTCTTGGGTGGGTCTATGCTAGAAAAAGCTTAAAACTAGGGCCTGGGTCCCATCCCTGGTTTCATGCTCAAAGCTAGCACTCTACCATTTGAGCCAGAGCTCCACTTGCAATGTTTTTGGGTGTTTAATTGGAGATAAGAGTTTTCAATGACTTTGCTGCCAAGGGTTGCATCCAAGTGAAGTCCTCAGATCTCAGTCTCCTGAGGGGATAGGATGACAGGCATAGAAAAGCCTCTTTGGCCGGGTGCCAGTGGCTCATGGCTCTCATCCTAAGTACTCAGGAGCTGAATCTTAGGATCATGGGTAAAAGCCAGCTTGGGCAGGAAAGACCCTCAGGCTCTTCTCTCCAATAAAGCACCAGAAAACCGGAAGTGGTGCTGTGGCTCAAGTAGTAGAGTGCTGGACTTGCGCTGAAGAGGTCAGGGATAGAACCCAGGCCCAGAGTTCAAGCCCCACAACCAACAAAAAGAAAGAAAGTAAAACATCTTTGCCTGCAAAGGATGGTGGAGGTGTGTTTGTGTGTATGTGGGGGGGGGGAGGTAGTGGTGGTGGTAGACATTTAGTGCCCTGCTCAGTCATCATTTTAGATGGATTGTCCCAAACCTTTAGTTCACGGCAGCCGATTCTTGACCACAGGTGAAGCTCTGGGTTGGATGTCCACCATGGGACCTAAGTCTCCTCATGGGACAGTTGTGAGTAAATAAGGGATTAATACAGAAGTGTCTCTGTAGCAGGGCCAGGCACAGAGGGAGCAGGTGTCAGATACAGTTCTCAACAATTCTGTGAGCATATGACAGGAAGTTGCCGGGAAAGGGCTCAGATGGGGTCTGTTATTAATCAAGCAACAGGTGTGGGATTATGAAACAAAACATGGCTGCCTTTCATCATTACCCTGTCCCCATGCGGAAGGGATTTTTCACTCTATTCATTTTTCCAGCTGGGGAAAATGAGTCATGGAGAAGCCAGGTGACCTACTCATGACCCCAGCTGACAGGAATCTTGGCCTGATTTCTCTGCCATGCTTCCTAGGACCCTGTGTGTTATTCAGTCCCATCTTGTGTGGGAAGTCCACTTCTTGTCATTTGTGGGGATTGAATTCTGGGCCTGGATGCTATCCCTGAGCTCCTCAGAACAAGGCTAGTACTCTACCCCCTGAGCCACAGCATCACTTCGGGTTTTCTGTTGGTTCTTTGAGGATAAGAGTCTCACAGACATTCCTCTGGAGCCAGCTATGAACCACCATCTTCACATCTCAGCCTCTTGTGTAGGTAGGATTATAGGTCCGAGCCACCGGCACCTGGCTTAAGTGTAATTCTGGACCTCTGTCTCTCTCTCTCCCTCTCTGTCTCTTCTCTCTCCCTCTCTCTTTCTCTCTCGCAGGAATTGGTAGAATGCTGGAGGAGGTGGCCCAGCATTCCCATGTGGCTGGAACCCAAGGTGGCCCTCTCACTCTGGATGTGGGCTGTGGGTCAGGAGCTGTTTGCCCAGCCTGTTGAACCAGCCCCTTGAGGTAAGCCCCTCTGTGCCCTGGCTAGACCGTGATGGTTATTCATTGTCTATCCCATCAGTCCTTCCCCACATCCCTCTGCTACACCGTTGAAGGAAAGTGGATGTGAAGGTGTCGCCTTGTCCCCCTGCCAGCACAATTCCGGGCCTCTGACCTATACCCCCACGTATCTGACAAGACCCTGGGTATAAGACAATAAAAACACTCTGTGTGTACTACGCTTTGCTGGGGAGTGTCGTTTTGGTTAGGGTGGCGGGGTTCAGAGGAAAGACCACAGACCTGACGCCTCCCGGGGGGACATTTGTTCTTGTGACAGAGCTATGTCATTGCTGTGGATAAGGATGAAGCCTCCATCAGACTGACCCAGAACAATGCTCAAAGATAGGTAGGTTGTTGAAGTATCAAACCCACTCATGTCTGCTTCCTACTCCCAACAAGGAGGTGTAGTATAGGTGGCCTGGCTCTGGGCCTAAGGGATTATAAATGGATGGTGGCAGTCAGGAGCTCATGGCTCCCACCCATCATTCTGGCTCTTTGGGAGGCTGATATCTGATGGATGTTACTCAGAGCAGCCCGGGCAGGAAAGTCCAGGAGATTCTTATCTCCCATAAACCACCTAGCTCCCCAAAACCACACACAAAAAAGCCAGATGTGGTGCTGAGGCTCAAGTGGTAGAGCCTCAACCTTGAACAAAAGAAGCTAAGGGATAACACCCAGGCCCTGAATCCAAGCCCTAAGACTAACACAAACATAAAATAAATGAATAGTGTACATCTTTTTTCTGACTACCAAGAAAGATGTATTCAGTTTTCTTGCTTGTACATGTAGCCAAAGGTAGGGGCTCACTTTCTTGTTCCAATAACCCTCTCCTTCTCTCCTTTATCTGTCCAGGCTTTATCAGTGCAGGACAGAATTCGGATCATCCCCCTGGATGTGACCTTAGGTACCCTCCCTCATCCACCTCCCTTGGGGTCAGGATCCTGGATGCACTCCCTGCTTGGAGGAGGAGGCATCACGTAGATGAGGGTAGGTATCTCTAACACCCACACACATACACACACAAACATCCCTAAGCCAACTCAGACTAGCCTTTTCCAAAGACATTTTATCTGCCTGGATTAACCGACCTAGGGGAGGAATTTGATCCCCTGTAACTGATTATTTTAACTTGGGCTTGCTAGTTCACAGGAGATAAACGGAAGCAAACAAAAACTAAAAAGCCTTTGGTGCCCGTCACCTCTGGCTCAGGGTCAAGCCTGACATCCTGGTGACTTGGGATGCAGAGATCTGAGGATCAAGGATCAAAGCCAGCCATAAGCTGGAAAGCGAGAGAGACACTTCTCTCCATGGAACCACCAAAAAGCCAGAAGTGGAGCTGTGGCTCAAGTGGTAGAGCACCAGCCATGAGCAATAAAACTCAGAGAAACAGCTCCCAGATCCTCAGTTCAAGCCCACAAAAAGAAATGGCCCTGTCATGTTGCCCACAGATTGCCCAGTCCTCGAGGCCCCTCTCACGGAGTGTGATACAACACCTGCCCCTGAGTGGTGTATCAGGGCCTTCAGAAATCCGGTGGTGGAATCCAGGCCTTCCCCTTCATGCATTCTCAACACACACTGGCTGGAGGGCAGAGTCTGACAAGGCTGGCAGCCTGCACAGTGGAGAGGCTCCAGCTTTTCCAAGGTGATCTGCCGCGGACCGGGTTCTGTCGGGACGACGGAGGATACCTAGGGGAGGAACCTGGAATAGGACGGGGAGATGGCAAACAGACAACTCACACACATTAGGAGTGGATGCTGAGTGCTGAGTGCTGAGTGCGATTTAATGCAGAGGATAACAAACTTTTATAGCAAAAAGTCTCCATAAGAAAGGGCAAAAGGTTACATAATCTTGCTGCAGGGCTTCATTCTTGGGCGGTCACCAGCTGGTCACCTGATAGGCACTTGTTTCCGGCTTTACCTCTATTTTTAAGAAATACAATTGGTTTCGATGATTGTCACCAATTAACCACTACTTTTTTCTATAGAGGCCTTAACTGTCCCATTAAGATCTTTCCTGTTCCTTCTTTAATAGTAAGGTCAGGGAGGCCTAGATCTATACTTTTTTCTATAGAGGCCTTAACTGTCCCATTAAGATCTTTCCTGTTCCTTCTTTAATAGTAAGCACCAAGGAGATGTAGATTTAGCAAGTCTCTTAGTAAATGAGGAAGTTCTTTCTCCTAAATAGTTATCTCAGCAATTGCCATACATTCTTTCTGTTCTAGCCGCGCCTACAACTTTTTGTAAATTTCTTACAATTCCTTCTGCTGGAGTGACTTTGTGAAACCCCCAATACTTTTATATTTACTTATGGCTTGTCTACTAGCCTCCATAAGAGGGGTTTCAGGGTAGCACTTAACTCTGGTGAGTTAGTCATATTTTTAAGACACTCATCAGATATTGGAGTCGTCAACACTCTTAAAGAGCTTTGAATAAGGGAACGTTGACAATGAGTAAGTACAATGAGCAGTAGAAACAGTAAAAGATTAATAGGCACTCTTATGAGGAAAAGATAGGCAGAAACACATCTTTTCCAGGGGTTTTGCCAGCCTTTTCCCAGGAGTAGGCCTCTTAGAAGCCCTATTCTCCGAGGTAGACTTCGGTGAAGTCCCAAAACTTGGAGATAGGTTTCTGTAAAGCCCCATTCTCTGAGGTAGACTTCGGTGAAGTCCCAAAACTCAGAGATAGGTCTCGAGGCCCCTATCATGGTCTGATAGATGGTTTCCCATGCTAAGCAGACTCTACTGGGGTCGGCGTGGCAGTGATCAGAAAGGGCTTCTTGGAGACAGCACTTGAAAAGGGGTCTTGCTTAACAAGGAGGATCTGTAGGAAGCACAGAGAACAAAGGTGCTACAGATGATGGGCAACATAGCAGACCGTGTTCATTTCCAGCCAGGGCTGCTGGTGAGAGACTTGGTATAGATGTGTGAGATTGTCCCAAGACAGGCCCGAGGGATCACAGAAGAACAGCTATCCAGGGCTGGGATTGCATCCTAGAGGTAGAGCTGCCTAGCACACAGGAAAGCATGGGTTCAAATCCTAGGTCCTGCATACACAGTAAAAGCTGGAAGTGGCACCATGGTTCAGGTGAAAGGGCACTCCCCTGTAGACACAGAAAGTCAAGGACAGTGCCGGGCCCTGAGGTCAGGCCCCAGGGCTGTCACCATAAAACACTTCTCCCAGGGACCTTTCGTGACAGGTAGATGCACTGAATCTCTTAGTAGATCCATCTGTGCTTTGTGTCTCCTTTGACAGAGGGGAGCTGGACACTCCTTCTGCCCTGGGTACCCCTGGGCCCGGTTATCAGCAACCCTCCCAACGTCTTCCACCGGGACATGGCGCAGCTGGCCCAAGAAGTCCTCAGGTATCGGTTGGGTGGGGCACGGGGACATAGGGCAGGCCCCAGAACTCCTTGTGGGTCTGATCCACCCTGGAAGACCAGGCAATCCAGAGGAGGCAGATGGGAGCTTAGAGGGGGTTAGTGATGTGGAGTGGGCCCTTTAATCCCCATGACCCCACCCAGATTCTAGCCTCCCTTTGCTTTCCCTGAAGGAGGTAGAGGGGTGTCTAGGTGGTAGTGTCTAGAGAAGGACTAGGTGGAAATTCTGAAGGACTAGACACCTTAAGCCATGAGCCAGTGGCTCACACTTGTCATCTCATACCTGTCATCCCACACCTGTCATCCTGCCCACTCGGGAGGCTGAGATCCAGAGGATCTCATTTCTCAGCCAGGCAGGAAAGTCCCTCCAGAGCCTCATCTCCAATCTCCAACCCAAAGTGGCACTGTGGCTCAAGTGTTAGAGCACTGGCCTTGAGGAAAATTAGACATCAGGGACAGTACCCAAGCCCTGAGTTCAAGCCCCTCAACCAAAAAAAAAAAAAATTCAGAAACCGAACAAGAAAGAAAGACACCCCTTCCTTGCTTGCAAGAGATGGTGAAGTAGTAGTGTTTCTGTGGTTCTGAGACCAGATGCTGACCTCACAGTACAGACATTTCTAATAAGTCCCCAGGTTTACCCCAGTGTGAAGCCAAAGCAGGGTAGGTGGTGCCTTACCAAGAAATCCAGAGGTTATGGCTATGGCAGGCAGGGAGTGGGTGAATGGGATCTGGGGTGGAATGGTAGTGTCAATTATATGCTCTCCACCCATGGAAGAATGGTTTTGGATGCTGGTGACCAAGTCTGAAGTGTAGGTTTACATTTAGTTTGTGTCTTGATGAGTTGGGTTTTCCCTTGGTATAAGAAGGTGGCTGCATAGGAGGCTACAATGCTTGATAAGAAATGTACTCCTTTTATGGCTAGGGAGGTTGAGCATTTCTTCATGTGTCTATTGGCCATACTTCTTTCTGCTTCAGAAAAGTTTCTCTTTAAGTCTTTATCCCATTTATTTATTGGGCAGTTGTTTCTTTGAGGATTTGTTGTTGGGGGATCTAATTTTTTGAGTTCCAAGTATATTTTAGATATGAGACACTTGTCCATTGTATGGCTAAGTGAAGATCTTCTCCCAATCCGTAGGCTTTCTATTGGTCTTGCTAGCTATGTCCTTTGCCATGCAAAAGCTCTGCAACTTCATGCAATCCCTTTTCTCCAACCTTTCTTTGATTTGTTGTGTTTCTGGGTCTCTATTAAGAACAATTTGGCCTGCGCCAAGGAGACCTAGGGTTTCTCCTATTCCATCCTGTAATGTTTTCCGAGAGTCTGCTTTGACTCCGAGGTCTTTGATCCATTTGGAGTTGATTCTGGTGCAGGGTGATATATAAGGATCTAGCTTTAGTTTTCTACAAGTAGTTAACCAATTTTGCCAGCACCATTTACTGAAGAGGCTGTCTTTCTTCCATTCTATTTTTTTAGCTGTCTTTCTTCCATTCTATTTTTTTAGCTCCCTTATCAAAGATTAGATAGCTGTAGTTCTTTAGGTTCATTTCTGGGTTTTCAATTCTATTCCATTGTTCCTGAGGTCTGTTCTTGTGCCAGTACCAAGCTGTTTTGATTACTATTGCTTTATAGCAGAGGTTGAAATTTGGTATTGATATTCTTCCAGCAGGGTTCTTTCTGTTGAGGAGCGTTTTTGCTATTCGGGGTCTTTTATTGTTCCATATGAATTTTTGGATTGCCTCTTCTATTTCCTTGAAGAATGAGGTTGGAATTTTGATAGGTATCACATTGAATTTGTAGATAGCCTTGGGAAGTATTGCCATTTTCAAAATGTTAATTTTTCCAATCCAAGAGAATGGGAGTTTTTGCCATTTTTGGCTTAAGGTGTCTAGTCCTTCAGACACCTTAAACCAGGAGCCGATGGCTCACACCTGTCATCTCACACGTGTCTTCCTGTCCACTCAGGAGGCTGAGATCCAGAGGATCTCATTTCCCAGCCAGGCAGGAAAGTCCCTCCAGATACTCATCTCCAATCTCTAACTGGAAGTGGCACTGTGGCTCAAATGGTAGAGCACTGGCCTTGAGGAAAATTAGACATCAGGGACAGTAACCAAGCCCTGAGTTCAAGCCCCTCAACCAAAATAAAAAACAAAAACCAAACATGAAAGAAAGATACCCCTTCCTTGCTTGCAAGAGATAGTAGTAGGGTTGCAAATCAAAACAACTTTAAGATACTACCTCACCCGTTAGAATGGCAAAAATGAAGAACTCTAATAACAACAGATGCTGGAGGGGATGTGGACAGAAGGGAACCTTACTTCATTGTTGGTGGGAGTGTAAACTTGTTCAACCACTTTGGAAAGTAGTATGGAGGTTCTTCAAAAGACTCCACATAGATCACCCCTATGACCCACGAATCCCACTTTTGGGCATTTACCCAAATGTTTACAAACAAGACCACACTAAAGCTACCAGCACAACTATGTTTATTACAGCATTATTTACCATAGCTAAGATATGGAACCAACCCAGATCCCCCTCAGTAGATGAATAGATCAAGAAAATGTTGTATATATACACCATGGAATTCTATGCCTCCATCAGAAAGAATGACATTGCCTCATTTGTTAGGAAATGGAAAGACTTGGAAAAAATTATATTAAGTGAAGTAAGCCAAGCCCAAAGAAACTTAGGTCCCATGGTTTCCTTTATTTGCAATATGTAGTATATATATGAGTCAAGCAGAAAAGGTTAGATTAGGTGATGTTAGGAAAATGAACCCTAAGGTTTATATTTAAATGTTTTTTTTTCTTTCAAGCATTTGTTTCTAATGCATTTATATGATTATTTCTTTGTTGCTTTGTATGTCCCTTGCCCACAGTACAACCCCTGCTTTCACTGTATTTAATTGTGGTATAATTTGTGGAGGGGAAGGGGAAAAAACAAGTCATTTAAGTAATTATACAGGCTGACCCTTGCATCAATGAGAAGTACAAGTTGTCATATCAAAAAAGAACTTTACAACTTTCGTGGGGGCGGGGGGAAGGGTTGGTTAAGGGATAGGGGAAAGCAGGGTAGGGATAGGAAGGGGAAACAAAGGAGGAAGCTACAATGCTTGATAAGATATGTACTCCTTATCTTGCCCATGTAATTGTAACCCCTCTGTACAGTATTTTCACAATAAAAAAAGAAAGAAAGAAAGCTGAAAAAAAAAAAAGAAGTTGGTTGTAGCCGGGCACAGCCAGTGGCTCACAACTGTCATCCTAGCTACTCAGGAGGCTGATATCTAAGGATCACGGTTCAAAGCCAGCTTGGGCAGGAAAAGCTGTGAGACTTTATCTCCAATGAACCACCAGAAAATTGGATGTGGTGCTGTGGCTCCAGTGGTAGAACACACAACTTCATCTGAAGAGCTGAGGCCCTGCTGGCAGGCCCAAAGCTCAAACTCCATAACCTACAACCAAACAAAAGGTAGCTGAATTTTCTGCATAACTGTACAGTAGAAATGCCATGATGTGTTGTGAACCATTCCAGACATGTGAGAGGCTCTGAGTTTTGTCTACAGTTGGTCTATGATGGTAGTGCCATCATCTCTGGGGTGGAATATTCAGGGTGCTCAGGGACTGCTGAGGGTTTGGGCTACCAGTGTGTATGTCTGTGTGTTCGTGTGTGTGTCTGTGTGTGTCTGTGTCTGTGTGTTTGGATGTAGAAGACCTGGGTCTTGAACTCAGGGCCTAGGTGAAGTTCCTGTGCTTCTGTGCTCAAAGTTGGTGCTCTAACACTTGAGGTACAGCTCATTTCTGGCTATTTGTTGGTTCATTGGAGATAAGAGCTTCACAGACATTTCAGTGCTGGCTGGCTGGCTTTGACCTCAACCTCCTGAGTAGCTAGGATGACAGGTGTGAGACACCAGTGCCATATTTGTGTGTGTGTGTGTGTGTATGTGTGTGTGTGTGTATGTGTGTGTGTGTGTATATGTGTGTGTGTGTGTGTGTGTGTGTGTGTGTGTGTGTTTTCCTCATCTTTCTCTGTCCGCTTCCTGGGTGACTGTCTGCCTCTTTCTGACCTCGGATGGTGGTCCTTCTCCACACCACCCTTGCCTATAGCCTCCTATCTGGGTCTACAATGAGTCCTAAATTGCCAGAGACCTGAGTTCAAACTTTTCTTTGGGGCCCAAGTCCAGATGTCCAAATCTTTGGCCTCCTGCAGGGGATTCTGGGTCAGCCAGGCCAGCTGCAATAAAGTATTGCCTGTTTGTGGGTGGGGAAATTAGACATGGGATGTCCTGCCCTTTTCCTCTTCTAGACCTCTGGCTGCATGTCCCTCTCAGCAGGCTGGCAGTGAGTGGGGGAAGGGAGTTGCCAGTGGCTCTGGCCAACTCCAGCTTCATAGGGGACTGAAGGCCGCCCAAGCAAGAAGGATTCCGGGCTACATTGGAGGTGAGGCCAAGATGGCTTGGAAGTGTCTGTTGGTGTCTAGGAAATGTCAACATACATTATCGCAGGCAAGTCAATCTTCCAGCCTTAGCTGGGCCTTTCAAATCCTTCTAGAGAATTCTGGATGCCCAGAACACTGAGGCACAGACTTTAGATTCCAGGGCCAGGGAATTGGGGTAGGAGAGACTGGTATGGCCAATACCTCAATGTTCTGGGCATTAGCCTTGACCTTGGTAGGCCCCCATTGTGTACGTTCACATCTTAACCCAGAGCTGGCCAGAAACAGGCCACTTGTGGTGGGGCTGTAGAAGTGGCAAGAGTGGAAGTGAGATCTAGGATGACCAATATCTGGATTTAGGGCCTGACGGCGGGGGCGGGGGGGAGGTGAAAGTGTCTTTTAAAATAAAATCTCTAAGAGGTGGAACTCAGGGCCTAGGCACTGAGTTTCCTTTGCTCAAATCTAACACTCTACCACTTGAACCAGAGCTCACATTTCATCTTTTTTAGTAGTTTAGTGGAGATAAGCGTCTCACGAACTTTTCTGCCTGGGCTGGCTTCAAGCTGCCATCTTAAGAGCTCAGCCTCTTGAGTAGCTAGGATTGCTGGTATGAGACACTGGCACCTGCTAAGGATGTTAGTGTGTGTGTGTGTGTGTGTGTGTGTGTGTGTGTGTGTGTGTGTGTGTTTACCAGGGCTTGAGCTCAGAGCCTAGGTGGTATCCTTTAGCTTGTTTGCGGGAGGCTCATGCTCTACCAGTTGTACTACAGTAGCTCTACTTCTCAGCTTTTTGGTGATTCATTGGAGATAAGAGTCTGCCCACCCAAGCTAGCTTTGAATCTTGCTTGATCCTCATGTGTCAGCCTTAAGTAGCTAGGATTATAGGCATGAGCCACTGGCATCCAGCTGCAAGGATGTCTCTTCATACTGTCTTCTGTTCTAACAGCTGTCTACTTGCCCTGGCCTAGATCTCTGATCTCCACATCAGCTCCCAGCAGCCCTTGACTGTGTGGAGAACATAAAGCTCAAACCTGCCAAATATCCTATTACTATGTTCTCACCGGAGGGTATGTTTCCTCTGAAGCCTGGAGGAGAAGGGGGAGGAGGAAGAAGGTTAGCTGTAGATGGGAGCTAGGCTGGGAGAGAGGTACACTGTCTTAGCCAAGAAGGAAAATGTGGCCAGATGTTAATAGCTCATGCTCTCATATTCCTAGCTCCTCAGGAGGCTGAGATCTAAGGATTGGCATTCAGAGGCAGCCCAGCTCACTTTTCTTTTCTTTTTTTTCTTCTGGTATCAGTAGGATCTTTTTGTGTGTGTTAAAATACTGTACAGAGGGGTTACAATTACATGGGCAAGGTAATGAGTACATTTCTTATCACCAGCTCACTTTTCTAAAGTGTGTGAGACTCTCCTTTCCCAATAACCACCTGAAAGCTGTTAGAAAAGCTCTGCCTCAGGTGGTAGAGTTGTTAGCCTTGAATGAAAAAGTGAGGGACAGAGCCCAGGTCCTGAGTTCAAGCCCTAGTACCAAGATGTGCCCATGCACACACACACACACACACACACACACACACACACACTCACACACACACACACACACACACACACACACAGGTAGGTTGTAATGATGAGTTGAGCTAGAACTGGGGGCAGTCGAGAGGCACAGTCATAGTAAATTTTGGACACATAAGTTATTTCTCCCCAACTCCTTCTCGGGCTGAGGGGTCTGGGCCATGGCAGTAAATTCCATGGAACCAGCACCTCCATCCATGCATAGGGTACAGGACCAAGGGAAGAACACGTTTTTACTCGGTGCATGATTGCAGACCTTCATCTGCCGCTGAACATTGTTGAGGAAAGCAGGGCTCTGAGCCCTGGGACTCTTGGGATAGCCACTGCTACAAGCAGCAGCCAGCCACCTGTGGATTCCTGAGCCTACGAGTCTTTCATGAGCCCAACTCAACACCCACCCAAGGTGTGCTTGACAAATTTGCCCCCGTGAGTAGGCATTACCTGCTGTGCCATCTTGCAGATCTTGCCCCTCCTGGCCCAGAAACCTGGTGTGAAATGTTGACTTACTGCTCAGATCCACACTGCACCCATGACAGTTGCCATTCTGATGCTATTCTGGCCCATGTCCTCCGTGCCCCAAGGCTAAATCCTTCTCTGATACTTTGGCCTGCTCTGTAGGCAAAGGTTCCCAAAGAGTGGTGCTTTCAAGACTTGTAAGACATGTAGATATTGGGAGACCCTTAGGGGCCCACTGGAAATTACTCTGCCTAGAGCCACAGAGTGAGGTTCAAGCAGGACAGGTGTTGCTCATGGGGCTAGAACTCTTGGCCTGGGCACTGTCCCTTCAGCTTTTCAGCTTACCACTTGAGCCACAGTACCACTTCCAGTTTTCCTGTGATTCATTGGAGATCAGAGTCTCCTGGACTTTCCTGCCCAGGCTGGCTTTGAACCATGATCCTCAGATCTCAGCCTCCTGAGGAGCTAGAAGGATAAACATGAGCCAGCAGCACCCAACTGATTTGGACTTTCACCACAGTGGACTAGGAGCTCCTGAAAGCTTTTCTTTATTTTTTCTATGCCAGTACTGGGGCTTGAACTTAGGGTCTGGGCTCCGGTCTCTTTAATTTTTGCTTCAAGTCTGGCACTCTACCACTTGAGCCACAGCTCCATTTCTGGCTTTTGGTAGTCCATCGGCAAGAAGAGTCTCACTAACTTTCCTCCCCTGAGCTGGCTTTGACCCATGACTTTGATCTCAGTCTTTTCAGTAGCTAGGATTTACAGGGGTTGAGCCACCGGTAGCATTGGGCTAGAAGCTTTTCTTAAGCAAGTGTTCTTCCCTGCATTTGCCCTGACTCCTCCATGTAAAGGAGGCCTGAGGGTAAGGAGCTGTGAAAAATAGTCTTCCAGCCACAGGAAATTGCTGGGGTCCATGGTGAAAAGCCAAGCTCATCTTCCCCCTTAGCCCCATTCTGGGACCTCCACCCTCTGCCCTCCCTGTGGCTCAAGTACAAACCTTGACCCAGCCTTGAATGTCCTGCAGGACTTGTGTGAAGCCACAGAACCTTCATTCCACCCACACCACCTATTCTACACCACACCTCAGGAAACTTTGTGCATATTGTACCTTCTGCCTGAGGCTCTCTATCTTGTTCCACATCTTAGAACTCCTGTGGAATTTTGGCACTAGTTATATCACCTCCAGGAGCCAGTCTTTCCTTCCCTTCTCCCTCTTTTTTTAATATTGAGTTGCTAGAGATGGAACTTGTGCAGGCTGACTGGCAAATGCTCTAGCTTGGTGTGTGTGTGTGTGTGTGTGTGTGTGTGTGTGTCTGTGTGTGTGTGTGTGTGTGTGTGTGTGTTGCTAGAGATGGAACTTGTGAGGCTGACTGGCAAATGCTCTAGCTTGGTGTGTGTGTGTGTGTGTGTGTGTGTGTGTGTGTGTGTGTGTGTGTGTGTGTGTGTGTGTGTGTGTGTTGCCAGTCCTAGGGTTTGAATTCATAGCCTGGATACTATCCCTGAGGTTTTGTGCTCAAGGCTAGCACTCTATTACTTGAACCACAGCTCTACTTCTGACTTTTGGGTGATTAATTGGAGATAAGTGTCTCATATAGACTTTCCTGCTTGCAATTGTGATCCTCAGATATCAGCCTCCTGAGTAGCTAAGATTACAGGTGTGAGCCACCAGCAACTGTCTTCTACCCTACCTCTTACCTCTAACCTTGGCTCTCCTATGAGTACCAGAAGAATATGTCTCACCAGGCTCACTTTTTTGCCAGACTTGGGGCTTGAACTCAGAGTCTGGGCATGTTCCTGAGTTTCTTTTTGTCAAGGCTAGCACTCTTATCACTTAAGCCACAGTGCCACTTTTGGCTTTTTCTGTTTCTGTGATACTGAGGAATCAAACCCAGGGCTTCGTGCGTGCTAAGTAAGCATTTTACCACTAAGCCACATTCGCAGCCCAAGGCTCACTTCTGAAAGGAACTATGAGGGTGGGCTTTATTGGCTTACCCCTTTTGGTGCAGAATTCGCTGGCTATTTCATATTTTTGCCAAGATTTGGGACCAGGATGTGACTCGGCAATGAGGAATGGTGAATGAGGGATAGCCACCAGGCCCCAGAGAAGTAGGCTCACATATTCTACAGAGGGATAGAGAATATGGAGCCAGAAACTTTGACAACTCCTACAGCCTAGGAACTGTGGTCTCCCTGGAGGCAGTGGCTGGCTGCTAGGTGTCCCGATGGGACATCTCAACCAGAACATAAGGCACTTGTTGCACTGCCCAGGCAAAGCCGGGGGGGCTTCAGTTATTAAATGGCAGAGAAGGATGCTTTGTTCAAGGTGCTGGCTCAGACTTAGGACTCTCTGAGGACTTGCCCAGGTTGGGGGGATGGACATGAGCAACCTGCTGAATGCCCATCATCCATCCATACACAGAGACATGGAGTTATTGCCTCCTTTATTTGGGGGGGGGTGTTGAGGAAGGTCCAGGGTTGTCCTATGAGCCTAGGCCCTGTCCCTGAGCTCCTTTTACTCAAGGATAGCACTCTGCCCTTGAGCCACAGCCCCACTCATGGTTTTTTTCCCCCCTGTGATCTCTTAGAAAGAAGAGTGTTTTGGACTTTTTTACCCTGGATGCATTCAAATTGGCATTCTCTACATCTCAGCTTCAGGAGGAGTTAGGATTATAGGCAGGAGCCACTGACACTTGGCTTTCTTTTCTTCTTGTTGTTCTTTATTTTAATCGTGACAATCTGAAATCTTCACAGTGTCATTCCAATGTTTTGCATTCAAAGTAATCTACCCAGGCCTGGAATTCGAGTGCTATGACTATCACCCACAAATGGAGGGAGATCCTGATGAACTCATTCTTGTTCATGTGAATGCTAATGGAATGTTATAAAAGTAATAATTAAATTTGTCGTTAATTCATGATTGTATTTTAGAATGCCACACAAAAATTATTGGATTTATATCTTCATTCTAGCACCAAGGTATGATTAAGGATATTGACTAATTTTTAATTAATGCTGTTGTAAGTATTTAACTATGATACTTCATTAAATGGAGTCATAATTTAGTAACTAATAATTGGTTATAACATATATATAATTTAATAACATCTTCACATTCCCTCTTTGTAAGTGTGTGTAAATATATATATACATATAGCTGCAGGTATATATATATATATATATATATATATATATAATATCAATCTACACATTTATCAATTGAGCACTACTGTGGCTTGGTCACAGTTCCTTAGAATTTCCTGGATGCTCAGTTTGCTGGAGGCTGGTGTGCTAAGACTGTACCCCATTTATGGATTGGGCAATGTAGGCTCAGTTGAAATTCCAGCATGGCCAAAAACTTATTTGTGGAGTAAGAAGCCAATTTTACACTTTTTGTTCATTCTCTGTGAAAGTCCTGGGTCTCAATACGATGTATAATCCATATGCAAATATATCCTATGAGATATGATATAATAAAGGAAATGTTATATGTGTAACAATACTAAATAAATAAGAGTAATAAATGTCATATGCAGTAGAACCTATGTATGTAAATAGATCTCATATATATGAATATTATTTTTTCCAGTGCTGGGGCATCTATTCAGACCCTGGGAACTGGTCTGAATTTCTTTTTTCTTTTTTTCTTTTCTTTACTTTTCATTGCCAGTCATGGTGCCTGAAATCTGGGCATGAGCACTGTCCCTCAGCTCTTCAGTTCAAGGTGAGTGAACGCTCTACCACTTGAGCTACAGTGCCACTTACAGCTTTTTCTGCTTATGTGGTGCTGAGTTATTGAACCAGGGGCCTCATGCATGCAAGGCAAGCACTCTACCACTGAGCCAACTTCCCAGCCCCATGAATTTCTTGTCTATAATGATGGTGAGCTTTCCTCTTCACACATAGTGTCACAGAGTTACCCAGACCCTGAGTTCAAATCCCAGGCCTGCTAAAAAATTTTTTTTTGGCCTAGCACAGGGCTTGAACTCAGGTCTTCGCATCTCTGCCACAGCTGATCATTGGATCCTACCACCCTAGTTCAAATTTCAGAGCTGGCAAAAAAATAAATAAATAAAAAGGAGAAGGATAAAACTGAGAAGTTAAAGAAGGCGATTTTACTTTTTTTTTTTTCCTTTGTATTGTGACCATCCTGGGTCTAAATGACAAGCCCCAGAATGTGTACATGACATTGCATTGCTAATGTTCCGTGGGCTATTAGGGAAGCCATAGCTGAAACAAGCAACTTAGACCTGGAGGTCCAATCTTGGAACTGCCACTAATGAATGTGGGAGGTTCTAAGAAACGCATTCTGATATACATCCGTACAAATAGAATGTTATAAAAGTAACATTTAAATTAGTAGTTAGGATATGATTATATTCTAAAATTATACACAACAATTACTCTACATTGACTAATTTTCAATTAATACTTTATTATGTATTCAATCATGATACTTAAAAAAGGAGGGAATAATTTAATTGCCAATAATTGGTAGTAATATCATATATGCAGTTTCATAATATACAGACATCTCTTGTTTTATATCTATCTATCTATCTATCTATCTATCTATCTATCTATCTATCTATCTATCTATCTATCTATCTATCTATCTATCTATCTATCTATCTATCTACCTATCTATCTATCTGTCTATCTATCTATCTATCTATCTCTATCTACCAATCTACACATTTATCTGTTTATACACTTGTCACTCCTGGGGCTCAGTGTTAGAGTGCTCACTGAGTATGTACAAAGTCCTGGGTTCCATTCCTCACTACCAGTTGCACAGAAAAATCCAGAAGTCATGCTGTTGCTCAAGCAGTTGAGTACTAGCTTTGAGCATAAAAGTTTAGGGACTGTGTCTAGACACTTACTCAAGATGCAGGACTGGCACCAAAACAAAACAATTGAATGTTCTGACTGCAAAGATATAAGAATAGGACTGCAAATACATCATTGTAGAGCAAGCTAGGAGTCTGGTGCTGAGAGCTGCAATCTAACCTGACTTAGCCAGAGGTAAACTGCTGCAACCCAGCTACACGGAACCAGATGCTTCTGGCTCAATCAGCCCTGTCATCCAAGATACTGGGGGGCTGAGATCAGACACTGGTGGTTTTAAAATCCAGCCCTGACAGGAAGTCTGCAAAACTCTGAGATTTGGCTCAAAGTTTTAGAGCTCTAGCCTTGAGCAAAAGATCTTAGGACAGTACCCCCAAACTTTCAGTGGAATCCCCGTGGCTGACTCACCGCCCGCCCTACAAAAAACCCACCCCTCTAAATCATTAGAACTTTGTGTAGTTTGGTGACACTGATTAAAGCATCCTAATTCTAATGACAGTGTGTGGGATACAGCTATGTCATGAGTCTTATATGAGGAATGGTGTACTGAGTGCATTCTTGCATCTGGTCCTTGTAAGAGCTCCACAGATTATTGTGCAGATGAGAACCTTGAGGCTCAGATATGTCCCCATGTCAGGACCAAAATGATGTATGTACTGAACTCTAGTGAGTTTTCTCCTGCAGACAATTGTTTTGGTTTATTTTTCTCGGTCATGAACCTTAAACTCAGGGCCTAGCTACTGACTCTTCACTGTTGGGCTCATGGCTAGCACCCTACTAACGGGACCCAAGGACACCCATACAAAAATGTTACAGTCTAGGCATCTGTGGCTGATATCTGTCATCCTGCCTACTTTGACACATTTTTTTTCCTTCTCTGTAAAAATCCTGAGTCTCAGTATGAAGTATAATCCATATGCAAATATATGCATGTGATAAGATGTAATAAATGAAATAAATGTTATATATGTAATAATACTAAATAAATAAATAATGAATAAATAAGTGTAATAAATGTCAAATGGAGTAAGCCCATGTATGTAAAAAGATCACATATATGAATATTAATTTTCCCAGTGTTGGTGCTTAAATTCATCCTGGAAACTGGTCTGAAATTCTTGTCTTCAACAACAGTGAACTTCCCTTCCTCCACAGTGTCACACAGTTACCCAGACCCTGAGTTCAAATACCAGGCCTGTCAGAAAAATGGAGCAAATTCCCAGTCACGGCCTTAATTTATTTTTTCCAGGCCCGGGGCTTGAACTCAGCTTGTGGCCTTTCTGCCTCAGATTCTATCACCCTAGGCTGGGGTGTAGCCAATGGACCCACAGCCCATTCTGAGATCCTAGGACCCAAGTTCAAATCTCCGGACTGATAAAAAAAAAAAAGGAGAAGGGCAGGGAAGATGGCCCAGTAGTAGAGTGCTTTCCTTGCATGCATAAGGCCCTGGTCTCGATTCCTCAGCACCACATAAACAAAAAGCTGGAAGTGGTGCTATGACTCAAGTGGTAGAACACTAGTCTTGAGCTGAATAGTTGAGGAACAGTGTCCAGACCCAGATTTCTGGCCCCACAACCAACAAAAAAGAAAAAAAAGAGAAAGGGGGGGGAAGAATAAGGATAAAACTGGGAAGTTCCAGAAGGTGGCTTTACTTTGTTTTTTTTCTTTGCATTGTGACCATCCTGGGTCTAAATGAAAGGGCCCGGAAAGAGTATGTGACCTTACACTGCTGAAGTTTGGTGGGTTATCAGGCAAGCCATAGCCAAAACCAGCAACCTAGGCCCAGGGTTCAAATTCTGGGACCGCCACCTACGAATGGCGGGAGATCCTAAGAAATGCATTCTGACATACATCCATATGAATGGAATGTTTAAAAGTAACAATTACATTAGTAGTTAGTATATGATTATATTTTAAACTTAAAAACAATAATCATAGTACATTGACTAATTTTCAATAAATATTGTATTTTCAACAATGAGAAATGAAGGAATAATTTAATTATGGATAATTGATAGTAATATAGTATGTGTAATTTAATAATATACAGATATCTTTCTTATTTTATACATATATATCTGTACATATATATTTCTACACTTGTCACTCCTGGGGCTCAGTGGTAGAGTGCTTGCCTAGTATGTATAAAGCCCTGGATTAGTTTCCACACTATCACATGCACAGAAAAAGCCGGAAGTGCTGCTGTCACTCAAGCACCAAAGAAAAGTTAGAATGTTCTAACTGCAACTATACAAGAACAGGACTTTAAATACGTCATGACAGAGCAAGCTGGGAATCTGAAGATGACGGCTGCCATCTATCCTGAGGTTAACAGCTGCAAACCAACAGCCAGGGGTTAACAGCGCAAACCAACTCCATCGAACCAGATGCTGCTTGCTCACCCTAGCTGTTCAGGGGATGAGATCTGACACTGGTGGGTTGAAAACTCAGCCCTGGCAGGAAGTCTGTGAGACTCTGAGCTTTGGCTCAAAGTGGTAGAGCTCTAGCCTTGAGGAAAAGATCTTAGGACAGTACCCACAACCCTATGAGTGCCACCCCTGAGTCTGATGACCCTCCTCCCCCACCCCGACTAACCACCCTTCTAAACTGTTAGATGTGAACTTGTGTGGTTCATGACAATTTTCTGAAGGAATGGTGATACTGATGGAAACATCCTAATTCTAATGACAGCTTGTGGGATACAGCTCTATGAAGATTCCTTCCTGGGGTGCTAGGTCCTTCATGGAGTGCTGTGTGCTGAGTCAGGGCTGCTCAGGGTGGCAGTATCAGCTCCTTAGCCTGTGCTGTGGCCCTGGCCGGTCAGTGTAGGAACCTTCTCAATAAAGTTGCTTCTTTGTTACTAACTTTGCTGCGGTGGGCTCTGTCACTCCAGAGGAATAGGTGGGTTTGCCTGACTGAGTAGGAGTCTTCCTATTACACACTGAACTTCTGTTCTGAGCTCATGGTCAGTACTCAGGCCCTGTGTTCAACCTGGAAACCTAGTCACCCAAGGCCCAACTAGGAGAGGTCAAAGGTTTCCAAACCTGATGAGCTCCACCAGCCCTACATAACAGGGAACATTGTGATTTTGCAAATGTGCTTAGATGTAGCAAGCTTCGGAAAACCTGGGGAGGCACCATTGCCAATAATGAATCATTGCATTAGGTTCAGCTCCCTAGTTGTTGTCTGCCAGAATAAATCTTGAATTAATTGTAGCCATTTGTTTCAACACTGGAACATATTCTAACAAAGACAGGATAAGTGCAGGGAACTTGGCCTGTCCCTGGAGGTGGCACAAATGAATGCTTCCTGTCAAAACAGAGCACTGGGGAGAGAGATATCTTGGGGTACAAAGAGGCCTTTTTCTACTGGTCTTCAGAGCCTGCCCACACTCATCATAACTAGTTGGCCCGGATAGAGTTGTTTGTTAGAGAGCTGTACCAGAGTGAGGCCTTTTGACTGCCTGTTCTAACAAAGAGGCAGACTTCCTCCAGCAGCATGGGGTGTGAAGAAACCCTCAGGCTACACTGGGAACAGGGAGGGGAGCCCTGGACCATGCACTGTCTTGAAAGCACCCTCTGGGCTATGAAGTCATTCTATTCAAAGCAAATTTCCTAGCTGGGTGCCTTTCTTCATAGCAACTCTGGATGTTTACCAATAGAAATACATTCACACATACACAGACACATGGAGTTACTGGCTCTTTTTTATTTATTTATTTTTTTTGGTGCAGGTCCTGAGGCTTGAACTGTGAGCTTAGACATTGTCCCTGAGCTCCTTTTGCACAAGGAAGCACATTATTGTGCCTTAAACCATGATACATCATTAAATGAAGGCATAATTTAATACCTAATAATTATTAGTAATATATTACATTTAATTTAATGATATATAGACATCTCACATTCTATAAATATATTTATATATTTAAAAATACACTGTGATATACGTATACATCTCTCTCTCACACTCTCCATGCATATATATGTATTTGCAGCAATTTATGCATCTATCTATTTATATATTGGCCACTCCTGGAGGTTAAACTTAGGTCCTGGGAACTCCCTGGCAGTGAATTTGTTTGAGGCTGCAGTGCTTACATTGATCCCTTGATGAGTTGGGCATTCAAGGCCCTGAGTTCAAATCCCAGCAGTGCCAAAGACAATAGGTGGGGTAAGAAACCAATGTTGACCTGTTCTGCTGTCTGTGAAAATATTGTTTCCTAGGTACAATATATAATACCTATGCAAATACATATATATGATGTATATTATTAATGTATATAAATACAATATTGCTAGTCCTGGGTCTAGAATTCATGCCCAAGGAAATGCTCTTGACTTTCTTTTATTCAAGGAGAGTGAGCTTCCACTTTACCCACAGCAAAATAGAGTTACCCAGGCCCTGATTTCAAATCCCAGGTATGGCAGATAAAATGTCCCAAATTCCAAGCCAGGACCTTAACTTTTGGGGGGGGCAGGCACGGGGCTTGAACTCAGTTTGTCACAACTCTGCCTCAGCCTTGATTACCCTAGGTTGTGTTGCAGGTTTTACACCCACAGATGATCCAAGGATCCTAGCACCCAATTTCAACTCCCAGCACTGGCCAACAAACAAACAAATCAAAATGGAAGAGGAAAAACCAGAAAGTTTTACACAACAGTTTTACCTTTGTTTCTTTTGCACAGTCGACATCCTGGGTCTCACTGACTTGGCTTGAAAATTGTACATGACTTTGCATGGCTGAAGCTGGTGGGCTGTCAGTGAAGCCTGAGGTTAACCCTGACACCTGCGCCCTGAGTTCGATCCTGGGACTCCCACATACACATGGCTGAAGATACTAGGAAACTGGTTCCTATCTCTAGGAACACTAATAGAATGTTTGAAATATGCTAATTGAATTACTAGTTAACTAGTCTTTCTAATATAAAATTGTATGCATTAAATATAGGTCATTGGTTAGTTTAATTAATATTTTATTAAATCTTCTACTGTGATTAATTAATGGAGGAATAATTTTAGACCAAATAATTAGTATCAACAGAATATATAAAAGTAAGATATAGACATCACTCTTTATATAGAGTTATACACTAGAATCTACATAAATGTCTATCTGTCTCCCTCTGCATATGTTTATAGATGCATATACATATGTAATTAAACACACACTGCATTTTACACATCTCTGCGTTTATATCTTGGCCACTCCTAGGGCCAAATTTGACCGAAAACTCCATTTGCATCAGACTGGTGTGCTAACATTGACCCATGCCCCATTCAGGAAGTCGGTTTTCTAGGCCCTGAATTCAAATCACAGAACTGCCAAAACTTAAGTAATCCTGGTGGAAGAAGCCAAATGTCCCATTTGTCTTCCTTATCAGTGAAAGTCCTGGGTCTCAGGAATGATGTATAGTACATTGGCAAATCTATGTTGTATATAATAAGATGTAAAAATGATTATGTGTGTAATCATACTCACTAAAATACATAGGAAATAAATAAAACACAAAATAAAATGAATAACCACACTAACTGCAATATGCAGTAAACATGTGTATGTAAATATGAATCCTGTATTTAAAATGAATACAAATATTATTTTTGCAAGAGCTAGGGCTTGAATTCAGTCCCAAGGAACTGGCCTGACTTTCTTGTCTACCAGCACGGTGAGCTTCCCCTTCTCCCACAGTGCTGTAGATGTACCTAGGCCCTGAGTTCAAATCCCAGGACTGGCAGAAAAAAATGGCATGAATTCCAAGCCAAGCAGCCTCATAACTTTTAAAATATTTTAATGTGTTTATTTATTTATTTATTTATTTTTTGTCAAGCATAGAGCTTGAACTCAGGGCATGGCAACTCTGCCTCAGCATCGATCACTCCAGGCTAGGGTGCAGCCACTGGAACCACAGCCAAACCTGTGTTCCCAGAGCACAAATGCTGACAGGAAAAATAAATACATAAAACAACACAGAAACAAAGAATAAAAACCTGCAACTTTCAGATGGCTGCCGGTTTTACATTTGTTTTCGTTGCAAGGTGATCTTCCTGTGTCTGAATGACATGGCTGAAAAGTGTTGGAAACCTGGCATTGCTGAAGGCTGGAGGGCTACCAGGGAAGCCATAGGCCAACACTGCAACATAGGCTCTGGGTTCAAAGCCTGGTCCTGACCCCTACAAATGGCAGGAGATCCTAATAGTCTCCTTCCTATTCATAGGAATACTGATGGAAGGTTATGAATGTCAAGGTTGAATTAGTTGTTCCTGAATGATGCTGCTATAAAATTAGAGTGATTTTAGGAAGCCGATGGATTTTCATGAATATTTTTGACACATTAAAAGAATACTATTAATTACATGGACACAATGGTTTTGGGACAGTGGTTGATTTAATTAACAATTCATTAAGGATGAAAACAATAATATAAATGACATGGAGGCATTAAAAATACCCAAATATTGGTAGGAATGTAGCCTATTTAAATGAATAATGTATAGACATCTCTGGCACTCTATAAAGATCTATATTTATTTGTGTACTACCATCTGCATGTCAATCTGTTCTTATTTTCTCAACCCTTGGGGCTCGATCTCAGGTGCTGGAAACTGCTTGTCAGCTCAATATGCCCCAGGCTGGCATACTGACACTCACCCATTCATGAATTGGGGTTTGTAGATTGTGAGTTCAGATGCCAGCACTCATAAAAATTGATTCATAGAGTAAGAAACCCTTGGTGACACAGGTTTTCCTTTGCTGTGAAAGTCCTGGATGTCAGGTGTGAAGTTCATACATAGGCAAATGTATCCTATATAATAAATGTAATAAATAGTCCATGTGTAAGAACAGTCAATAAAATAAATGGTAAATAAATGAATAAAACAAAAAAAATGAATAGCTACACTAAGCACAATATGGAGTCAATATATGTGGCTCGATCTCAGGGCCTGGGAACAACCTGGCAGCGGAATTGGCTAGAGGCTGCTGTGCTGACAGCCACACATAAATGAATTGAGCCTTCTAGGCCCTGAGTTTAGATCCCAGCACTGCCAAAAATGTAATCATGGAGTGGGAAACCGAGCATGACACATGATTTTCTTTTCTTTGAAAGTGTTCAGTGTCAGGTAGGATGTATAATTTGGATGCAAATCAATATGCTATGTAAGTAGAATGTCACAAAGTTAAAAAAAGTCATAGGTGGAAGAATTGTCACTACAATAAATGATAAACAGATTGAATTAATAATGAATCATTCTAGGATAAAACTAGATGTGGTAATTATAGGATGTGGATTAAGTTTAATTAATATTTTATTAATATTAACAGAATAAAAATTGCATAGAGACATAAATACCTAATTATTGGTAGTATCACATGATGCATAATTTAAGAATATATAGACACCTGTCTCATTCTCTAAAATATTTAATTATATGTATGGATGTATGTACATATATGATAAACAATAACAGGATATTGAGTATTAATTAATGCTTTATTAATTGTTAGCTGGGACACATCATTAAATGGAGATATAATTTAATACCTAATAATTGATAACAATATTATCTATAATGTAATAATATAGACATCTCTCTTTTGTCTATATAATATTTATATACAACAATCTATCTATTTATACCTCCTTTACTCCTGGGGCTCAGTGATTGAGTGCTCCCCTAGTAAGCATGAGCCCTGGGTTCGACTCCTCAGTGCCACTAAGCAGAAAACTTGGAAGTTCTGCTGTCTTTCAATCAATTGAGTGCTAGCCTTGAGCACAAATGGTTAGGGACAGTGTCTAAGCCCTTACTCAAGCCCCAGCATTGCCACCAAAAAAAGGTAGAATGTTCTAACTGCAATTATAGAAGGACAGGACTTCAAATACCACATCACAGAACAAGCTAGGAGTCTGGCACTGAGAGTTGCCACCTAACCTGACTTAGGCATATGTAAACAGCTGCAACCCAGCTCCACAGAAGCAGATGCTGCTGGCTTACCCCCATCATCCTGGCTGCTTGAGAGCTTTAAAACCAAGCCCTGGTAGGAAGTATGTGAGACCCTTGGAGATGTGGCTCTAAGTAGTAGAGCCTTAGCCTTGAGCAAATGTTATTAGAACAGTATCCCCATGCATTGAGTTCAAGCCCTATGGGTAGACTGCCCCCCAAAAAAACACCCCACTAAACCATTAGATGTGAACTTGTGTGATTTGTGAAATGTTCTTCAAACAATGGTGATACTGATGAAAGCAACCTAATTCTAATGACAGCTTGTGGAATAGAGCTATGTGCTGAGTCCTTCATAGGGTGCTCTGTGCTGAGTCTGGCACAGGGTGCAGTGTGCTGAGTCCTGCATTGGGTGCTGGGTGCTATTTCTTCACAGGATGTTGTGTGCTGAGTCCTTCAAAGAGTGCCATCTGCTGTGTCCTTCACAGAGTGCATTCTTTCATATGGTCCTTGTAAGAGCTACAAAACTGAGATGATTATGCAGACAAGAATATTGAGATGCAGATATGTCCCCATAGCAGGGACAAAATTATGTATTACTGAAGAGTGGGTGAGTTGTCTACTGCAGACAATTGTTTTGTTTTGTTTTTTCTCAGTCATGAACCTTGAACTCGTGGCATAGGCACTGACACTTACCTCTTGGGCACATGGCTAGCATTCCACCATGTGGAGCCAAGGACCCCCTTGCAGTAGAGTGCCACAGTCTAGGGGTCTATAGCTGAAGTCTGTCAGCCTGCCTTCTCAGGAAGCTGAGATCTGAGGATCTGGTTTCCAAACTATGCCAGACACAAAAGGTCCCATGAGACTATTATCTTCAATTCACCACTAAGAAACCTGAAGTGGAAGCTGGATGCTTGTCACTCATGCTTGTCATCCTAGCTCCTCAGGAGGATGAGATCTGAGAATCATGGTTCAAAGCGAGCCTAGGCAAGAAAGTCCCCGAGACATTTAGCTCCAATGAACCATGAGACAACCTGAAATGGTGCTTTGCTTCAAGTGGTAGAGCACAAGACTTGAGGGACATCACCCAGACCCAGACTTCAACTCCTACAAGCAACAACAACAAAAAAGAAACAAAATAACAAACCTGAAGTAGAGGGATGGGTATGTGCCTTAGGGGTTGGGTGCTTTGCATCTATGAAACTCTGGACTTGATTTCTCAGGAACACATCACTAGAAAAAATCCTCAAGTGGCTCTGTGGCTCAAGTGGGAGAGGACTATTCTTGTACAAGGGAAATAAGGTACAGTGTTCAGGTCCTGAGTTCAAGCTCCAGGACTGGTGTATTTGTGCAAGCTTGCACACACACACACCCACACACATACCAGAAGTAAAAGCTGTGACACAAAATGTTAAAGCATTGGGCTCCTTCACTGACCTCATGGTCAGCACCCAGGCACTGTGTTCAACCCCAAAACTTTGCCACCCAGGGATCAACTAGGAGAGGTCAAAGGTTTCAAAACCTAATGTGCTTCAGCAGTCCTAGATGACAGGAAGCATGGTGAGATCAGACATGTGATTGGATTTCTAAAGCTTCCGGAAACCTAGCAGAGGCATCATAGGCCTATCATCTCCCTCAATGAAACATTTCTTGAGGTTAAGTGCCCTAGTTGTCTGCCAGAAGGACTCCTGAATTATATTGAGCACTGTATCTGATCACCAGAATACAGTCTTACAAAGGCAAGATTAGTGCTGATAACTTGGCCTGCCAAAGGAGATGGCACAAATGAAGGCTTCCTGTTAAAATGGAGCACTGGGGAGAGAGATAGCTTGGGGTACAAAGAGGCCTTTTTGTCCTGACCTTCAGAGCCCATCCACACTCCTCCTTACTAATTGTCCCATATGGAGTTGTTTGTTACACAGCTGTACAGGACTGAGGCCTTTTGTCTGCCTGTCCAGACCATGAGAGAGACTTCTTCCAACAGTCCTGGGAGGCAGAGAAACCCTCAGGCTGCACTGGAAACTGTGAGGGGAACCCAGGAACATGCACTGTCCTGAAAGCAGTCTCCGTGTTACGAAATCATTGTATTGAAAACCAATTTTCTAGCTTGGTGCCTTTCATCATAGCTACTCTGGAGCTTCACCTATAGGAATACATCCACACATACACAAAGACATGGAAGCAGGTCCTGGGGTTGAACTATGAGCATAGGCGTCCCTGAGTTACTTTTGCTCAAGAGTAGTGCATTAACCTGGAGCCACAGCCCCACTTCTGGGTTTTCTGTGATCTCTTAGAAATAACAGTGTCATGGACTTTCCTATGCGGGCTGGATTCAAACTCAGATTCTCTACATCTCATCCTCTGAGGAGCTGGGATTTCAGTCAGCAGCCAGTGGCACCTGCCTTTCTTTTCTTCTTCATTTTTTAATCTGGACAATCTGACTACTTAACAGCATCATTCCAGTGCTTTGAATTTATAAGTAAACTACCCAATGTTCTTTATAGGTGCTTTCTCTGAGAAGGAATTTCTCTCCTCATCTTTTCCTCTGGTCACAGGTTTGAAGCCAAAAGTGAGAAATGAGTGTCACATGATTTTGGCAGCAAATGTCCACAGGACATGCCAGTTCAGTCACTTAGCATTGAGCTGCAGTGAATTTACTGTCTCAGGATGAGAGGACCAAAAGCTGGAGCGTTCATCATACTGTCTGCATTGCTCCTTAGGCTTATAAAATTATCTATAATTATGAGTGTTTTGTGTCTCCAACTTAAGTATCTAGAACACACTAGAAGCATCATCATGTTTCCCTTTTGTTCTAGTACCTCTCAAGATTTAGACTAAGGGTTTGTGTGGAGCAGATCCTCGGCGAATCCCTGTGGAAAGCCACTTGAAGTCTCCTCAGGAGATCTCTGTTCAAAGCCAGCCCAAGCAGGAAAGTCTGCGAGACTCTTATTTCAATAAACCACCAGAATACCAGAAGTGAATCAGAGGCCCAGAGGGTAGAGCTCCAGCTTTGAGAAAGAAAGCCGAACAGGAGATACAAGCCAGACCAGGCGGGAAAGCCTGGCAGGCGCTTATGTCCAATTAACAACCATATGGTTGGAAGTGGAGCTGTGGCAGTGGTAGAGTCTCAGCCTTGAGCAAAACGGCTGAGGAACACATAGGGCCCTGAGTTTAAGCACGGGATGGCCACCATAAAAACTCAAAAAGAGAAGGCCAAGTTTATGTATGATTGTCCTACCTACTTATGTGTGTATATTACCTCCCTGAGTGCAAACAGATTGTATGCAATGCTTCTCCTTTTATGTACAGATTTATTTTTCAGATAGGCTTGTTGCACATACTGCATCATTCTTTTTTTTTCAGGCCCGTGGCTTTTCTCTTCCAGAGTTCCAGGCCTGGTTCCTTATATGGTGCACACTTAAGATCTCAGCAGCCTTTTTTACATTTTATTATGAGGCCAAGGCAGGAGCAGTCACAAATCAGGTAGGAGAAGGGAAGATCAGGGTTTTTGAAATAACTGGTATTCAGAAAATTAAACTTGGGGGATGTAAAATGGTAGCATACTTATGTAGAAACTACCATTAAGAAAAAGATGAGAGGACTGGGATTGTGGATTAGTGAGAGAGGGCTTGCCTAGCATGCAAGAAGCCCTGAGTTTGATCCCTCTGTAGCACATGCACAGAAAAAGCCAGAATTGGTGCTGTGGCTCAAGTAGTAGAGTGCTAGAGACAGTGCCCAGGCCTTGAGTTCAACTCAAGTACAAGTAACTTCTCATCACCAAAGGAAACCCAGGAAGCTCTTGAACATCTGCCTTTCAGAAGTGGAATTCAGATTGTCATAGACATTCCTGCCCTGGCTGGCTTCACCATGTAATCCTCAGACCTCAGCCTCCTGAGCTAGGGGATGGGCCTTAGCTACTGGTGCTCTGCTAGGCCAGAAGTGTAATGACATTGACAATACAAGTCAACTGCTTATCACAAAGGGCTTGGGGAACATATTAAGCCTTTCAACAATGGACCTTTCCGAACCCTGTAGGACACAAGGTTATAATTCTAGAGTCTGAGAGGCTGGGCATATGGATCTGCTAAACTTGAACCTTGAGCTCTAACTCCAATTCTGGTGTATATCAGCTTTCATTTTTTCAGAGAATGTTCTCCTAATTAGCAAATAGGAAAAGTACTTTGATTAACCTTCACTTTTTCCCATTGTGTGTCTCGAACTCAAGCTTGGGCACTGTCCCTGAGCTCTTCCTCTCAGGGCGAACAAGCTACCACTTGAGCCACAGTGCCACATGGGGTCTTTTGGTGGCTCATTGGTAATAAGAATCTAACAGGCTTTCCTTGCCTAGGCTGTCTTTGAACTGTGGTCTTCGGATCTCAGCCTCCTGAGAAGAACGGTCCCAGGTGTGAGCCATTGGAATCGGGCCTATTGTTTTTGCCAGTGCTGGGGCTTGAACTTAGGTCCTGGGTACTGTCTCCGTGCTTCTTTTTCTCAAGGCTAGTGCTCTACCACTTGAGCACTCCACAGCTTCTGGCTTTTTCTGAGTATGTGGCACTGAGGATTCAACCCTGGCATTCACGCATGCTGAGCGAGCTCTCTACCAGTAAGCCACATTCCCAGTCCCACCCTTACAATATTATCCCTCAACTTGCCTATCCTCAAGGAAAGACTTCTGAGTATAAATCATCTAAAAAATCCGTGTAGGAAGTTGTTAAAGATAAACAAGACACAGCTCATATTTGGGAGTGACTCCAAACATGTGAAGGCTGTGACAAATGCCTCCATTTAATTATGTATCACGTTTCAACACTTAATAAAGTATTAATGAAAAATGAGTCAATGTCCTAAATTGATGTGTATAATTTTATAATAGATGTGCAAAATGTAATAAATATTATGTGTATAATGATACTAATACAATAATAAAAATCATAGTTTGTAATAAACATACACATGTAATACGTCACATATATTACACATGTACATAAATATTATTTTTCATTATAGGGACTTAATTCAGTCCCTGGGAACTCTACCCTGAATTTCTTTTCCTCAAGGACAGTGAGCTTCCCCTTCACCTACGATGCAAAAGAGTTACCCGGATGGTGAGATCAAATCCCAGCAGTGGCAGAAATACTAGCCCCAGTTCCAAGACAGTCAGTTAATTATTTTTAATGGAAGGAGTTATTTTTATTCAATTTCATACTGAACATTTTAAAAACTGCAGTGTATAATTTGTACAGCTATTCAGACATCCTTCCCTTACATGCAAAGTGCTTCTCTGAGCTCTAAATTGTTTCCTTTTTTGTATATTTTTTGTTGTAAAAATGTGGTATAGAGGGGTTACAGTTACATGAGCAAAGTAATGAGTACATTTACTATTGAGCATTGTTGCCTCCTCCTTTGTTTTCCCCTTGCCTTCCCTTCCCTCCCAGCTCCACAGCTATCCCCCTCCCCCCAGCTGAGGTCAGTGACTTAATTTTTTGTTTTTGTCTTGGCACAGGATTTGAACTCAAGTAGTAGAAACTCTGCACCTTCCCTCACATTGCTACAGATATACCAAGATCCTGAGTTCAAATCCCAGGCTAGGAAAGAAAACTGGCAGAAATTCCAAACCAGGGGGATTTTTTTCAATTTAGTTCAACAATTAATTAATTTTTTTATTTATTCTTTTTTATTTTGCCAACCATGGAGCTTGAAATCAGGCCATGGCAAGTCTACCTCAGCTTCGATTGCCTTAGACTAGGCTGCAGCCTCTCACCCATAGTCAATCTTGGGATCTTAGACCCTGAGAGCTTGCAGGAAGAAAAAAAAAAGTGGGACAGCACAAAAAGTGTCCAGCTGCAGAGGACTGGTGGTTTTACGTTATTTTTTTCTTTGCAGGTTGATCATACTGAGTCTGAATGACACGGCTGCAAAGTGGAACTGAACTGCCATTCCTGAAGGCTGGTGGGCCATCAGGGAAGCCATAGGCGAAACCTGCCAACATAGGCACTGGGTTAAAAATCTAAGTCCTGACACCTACCAATGGCAGGACATCACAATAGACTCATTCCTATGCATAGAAATACTGATTGAAAGAGTAGTTCGTGCATCAGTCAAATCTAAAAGTGGATGTAATAATCCTAGTATGCTGATTGATTTTAATTGATAGTTTATTAAGCATGAAAAGAATAATATTACTTCAAAGGCAGTATAATAAATACCTAAGAGTTGGTAGGAATGTAGTAGGCATCATTCAGTCAGATAGCTGGCTCTGGCACTCTACCAATATGTATTAATTGTATACCACTCAGATCATGACAGCTCTGTCTCTTCTTCCATCACACTAGCCTGGGGTGCAGCCTCCAGAACCAAAGCCGATCCTGGAATCCTAAGACCTGATGTCTGACAGGAAAACAAAATGAAAATGACATTAAAACAAGCATCAAGCTGAACATGGTAGGCGGTTTCTTGGCTTTGGTTCCTTGCATGGTGACCATCCTAGGTCTGAATGACATGGATACCACGCACAGGTGACCTGTCATTGCTGAAGGCTGGCGGACTGTCAGGAAAGCTATAGGCCAACCTCACAACATAGTCCCTGAGTTCAAATCCTGGTCCTGTCACCTACCAATGGCAGGAGATCCTAAGAGACTCCTCCCTGTGCATAGAAATTCCAATGGAATGGTATGCAACTCATGATTGAATAGTTCATGCAGCGGTCTGGACTCAAATTAGATGAAATAATCCTAGGATGCTGATTGAACTCAATTAATGGTTACTTAGGCATGAAAAGAATAATATTCCTTCAATGGAGGCATAATAACTACCTAAGACTTGGTAGGAACGTAGCAGATGTCATTGAATACTATATACACGGCTCTGGCACTCTGTACTAATATGTATTTATTGGTGTAGTACCACCTGTCTATCCATGTATAGCTATTTTGTTCGATCTCAGAGCCTGCCAAAAATGTCATACTGGAGTAAGAAGCCAAGTGTGACACCTGTTTTTCTTTTCTGTGAGAGTGCGGGATGTCAGGCATGATGGAGAACAAGTCAACAAATCTAAATGCTATGTGATAGGGTGTAAACAATGTAATACAAAGTTAGGTGTCATCATAGTCAATAAAATAAATGGTAAATAAATGAATAAACCAAAAAGTAAAATGAATGACCACACCAAACATAATATAGACTGAACACCTGTCTCGAAGTTCAATCCTATCTTAAAATACATGTAAGGACTACGTTTTCCAGGGTTGGGGCCTGAATTCAGGCCTAGGGAAGAGGCCTGACTTTCTGATCTTCAAGCACAGAGACCTTCCCCTTCCCCCAGAGTGCAACAGAGTTACCCAGACCCTGAGTTCAAATCGCAGGCCTTGCAGACAAAAAATAGCATACATTCCAAGCCAGGGAGCTTCATTAGCATTTCTCATATTTTTTAAAGTTCACTTGGCCTTTATTTGATATATTTTGATTTTATAACAAGAGAGTTTTTCAAAAAGGGGTTTAAACGTTTACATTTCAGCATAGCACATTGGTGTTTCCATTTTGACCATCTGCCATGAAAAGTGAGAATTAAAATCAGTACATCCTTCCTCCCTAGAGGGACAGTTCATGTTAATTCTATTTAGAGTTATTTCTGTAACTATAAACTCTCTGCAATTGTATCGTGTGTGTTTTCCTCAGTGCCTACCACAAAATACACTAGAGGAGTCCTCATACCACAAAAGGTTGGGTTTCTGAATAAAAACTCACTTCTGTGAGGACAGTAGGTACTTGTAAGCATTATGGGAATAAAGTGAATTTTAAAATGAGAAACTGAAACATTGGGACTGGAATGTAGCTCAGTAGTGGAGTTCTTGCTTAAAGAGCATAAGACCCTGGAAGAAAACGAAGACAAGTTTCCTAAAGCTCAGAAGGTTAGAATTTTATGATCTGTATGAACAAATTTCCTTCTTTCTTTCTTTCTTTCTTTCTTTCTTTCTTTCTTTCTTTCTTTCTTTCTTTCTTTCTTTCTTTCTTTCTTTCTTTCTTTCTTTTTTTTGATGGTGGGGCTTGAACGCTGGGCTTGGCTGCCCACCTTCAGCTCTTCAACTCATGGCAAGTGCTCTACAGCTTGAGCCATAGTGCCATTTCCAGTTTGTTGGAGATAAGCCACAGTGCCGTTTCCGGTTTATTAGAGGTAAGAGTCTCATGGACTTTCCTTTCCAGGCTGGCTTTGAACCGCCATCCTCAGATCTCAGCCTCCTGAGTAGCTAGGATTGTAGGAATGAGCAACCAACACCCAGCGCAGGAACAAATTTATCAAAGATTGATTCTGAGGAATGAAACTTGAACAAATTTATCAAAGATTGATTCTGAGGAATGAAACTTGGAATACACTTTTAATATAAATAATTTATAATGTCATCCTTAAGGCACTAATTCAGAAGTATTTATTCATTGGCTAGTTTCTTAGTTTATTTAAATATATATATATATATTTAATATATCTACATGTATATTATTAAAACATAGCTTTGAAGTGTACCTAAAAGCATGTGTGCTCATGTAAAGTTATACAACTGCTTGATTTTTTTATTTTCAGTTTGTTGGTGCCATAAATTAGGTGGGATGTGTGTACTGTTGTTTTGTTCTCTGTTTTTGGAGGATTTCTCTCTGCTTTCTTCCCCTACTCCCCTCTCTCTGCACTTGAATGCAGCTTGCTCTTTCTTGGCTTGATTGTTCATAGCTGATTTTCTACCACTTCAGCCATACCTGTAGCCTGGCTTTTTGCCAGTTAATTGGAGATGTCGTCTCTCAGGCTTTTCTGCCTAGATTGGCTTTGAAACTTCATCTTCCAGTTCTCACCTCTTGAGTAGCTGGGATTACAGATGTGAGCCACTGGGTTGCTTAGGGATGAATTCGACTTTGGTGGGTGTATTCTTTCTGTTTTTCTAAGCATGGGATCATCTACTATAGAATTTCTGTGAATGTCCTGGGTCTGAAGTAAGATATATAATACATATGCTAATCTGTATAGTTCTCCTAAGATGTAATCCATTTAATACAAGTTATAAGTGTAATAATAGTTAATATAAATAATGAATGAATGAATAGTGCAAAAAATAAAATAAATAAACAGTAAAATAATATGCGGTAAACATAAGTATGTAGATATTACTCATTATTTCAAATGTGGATGAATATTACTTTAACAGGGCTGGGGATTGAATTCAGGCCTAGGGAACAGGCCTGAATTGCTTGTCTTCAAAGACGGTGAGTTTCCCCATCCTCCATATTGCATTAGAGTTACCCAGACTCTGAGTTAAAATCCCAGGCCTGACAGGAAAAAAAAAAAAAGGCACGAATGTCAAGCTGGTGAGCTTCATTAGTATTTTTACAATTTTTTTTTCGTGGGGCTTGAGCTCTGGCCTTGGGCTCTGTCCTTGCGCTCTTCAGCTGAAGGCGAGTGCAGTACCGCTTGAGCCACAGCACCACTTCTGGTTTTCCAATGCTTTATTGGAGATAAAAATCTCATGGACTTTACAGCCTGGGTTGCATTGAACCACAATCCTCAGCCTCTTGAGTAGCTAGGATTACAGGTGTGAACCATCAGCGCCCGGCTATTTTTAATATTTTAATATTTTTTGGTTGATTGATTGCCAATCACTGTACTTGAACTGAGGTTGTGGCAACACTGCCTGAGATTCCATCACCCTAGGCTGGGATGGTGCAGCCTCTGGACCCACAGCCGATCAGGGGATGGTACGCCTCAGGGACTGACAAGAAAACAAATTGAAAACAGCACCGAAAAAAACGCCATCTGTGGATGGTCGGCGGTTTCTTGGTTTTCCTTCCTTGCATGGTGACCAATCCGGGTCCAAATGACACGGCTGCAACCTGTAGGTCACTTGGCACTGCTGAATGCTTTCAGGTTGTCAGTGAAGCCATAGGCCAACCTGAACACCTAGGTCCTTAGTTTGAATCCCGTTCATGCCACTTACAAAGGGCTGGGGAGCCTAAGAAACTATTGCCTATCCATAGGAGCACCAGAAGAATGTGAACAGTGTCACGGTTGGATGAGTAGTTCATCAATCAGTCTAGCAGAAAATTACACCCAATAATCACAGGACACAGACTGATTTTAATTCATAGTTTATTATGCACTAAAAGAATACTATTGATTAAATGGAGTCCTCACTAAAGACCTGAGAATCTGTAGGAGCGTAGTATGTGTCATTGAACACTAAATAGACATTTCTGGCAGTATGTAAATGTCTAAATTTATATTTATTTGTATACCATCATCTGCATAGAACATTTTTGCTAATTTGGCCAAATCTGAAACTTGTTCCCAGGTCTTGGGATCCACTTGGCACCTGCATGGGCTAGATGCTGCCGTGCTGACACTCACCCCTTCATGAATTGGGCCTACTAGTCCCTCAGTCAAGGTCCCATCATTTCCAAATCTTCCTGGAGTAAGATTCCATGTGTGACAACTGTTTTCCTTTTCTGTGCAAGTGTTGAGTGTCAGGTATGATGTACATATTATCTCTGCAAAGCTATATGCTATGGAATAGATTGGAACAAATGTAATAAATGTTATAGGTGTACTCACAGTCCATAAAATAAATGCTAAATCAATCAATGAATCAATAATAATAAAATATAATGAATCACTCCAACAAACATGATTTAAAATGAATATAGAGATATAACTCCAATATTTTAAATGTCTATAAATGTTATGTTTTTCAGTACTGGTACTTGAATTCAGGCCTAGGGAAGAGTTGAGAAGTTCAAGCATGATTTGCATAGGAAATGATCTTAATTAAGAATGCATGAAGTGTGACAATAATAATTACATTTAGGAAATCGAGGCAGTGGGAAAGATCCAAGAATCGGTAGTCACATGGAAGATAGGATTCCAACACAGCTCACCACATCTCCAACTCTCTACAAACAGGCCTTTATTAGCATATTAATTTTAGCTTAAGAATGGGTGAATATGGTTCTCCACCCCACCACAGGGCTAGATCTCAGGTCCTGGGTATGGTCTAGCTCCTTAGTGGCTCACAAGCTGGTGTGCTCATGTGGACCCATTTGGCAGTTGGTTCTGCTAGGCCCTGAGTTCAAGTTCCAGCACTGCCAAAAGGTTCATCCTGATGTGAGATGCCAAACCTTGTAGATGTTTTCCTATCCTGTGCAAGTCCTGGGTCATAGCTAGGATCTAGAAAGCATAGGCAGCTCTATACCCATGGGAAAAGGTTGTCATCCATGTGAGTACAGTTATATATGTCATCCTATACTCAGTAAAATACACAATACATAGATGAATTAGACACAAAATAAAAAGATTAACTACACTGAAAACAAGGTGCATACCACACCCGTATGTAGAGATCCTAGGTTTAAAGGAGGTGGGCTTGTCCAGTGCTGGGGCTTCAAGTCAGGCCCAGTACCAGGACTAACCTTTTAGTCTTCAAGGACGGTGAGCTTCACCTTCCCCCACAGTGCAACAGAGTTACCCAAACCTGAGTTAAAATCCCAGCTCTCACTGTAAAATGGCACAAATTCTGAGCTAGGTTTCTTCCTTCATAGTTTTTTCTTTTTTCTTTTTTCTTTTACCAGATCTGGGGCTTGAACTCAAGTCGTGGCAACTCTGCCTTAGCTCTGATCATCCTAGGCTGCAGCCTCTGGACCCACATCAAGTCCTAGAACCCTTGGACTCTGGGGTTTGCTGGGGAAAAAAAAACCTTCGAGGGGAAAAAAAGCAGAGGAAATTCTACCTGGCTCTTTTATGTTTATTTTCCTTTGCATGGTGACCATTCTGGGTCCAAACATGGCTGCCTGCAGAGTGAAGTTGACCTGGCATGGCTGAAGGCCTGCTGATTTTTGGGGGAGCCACAGGCTTACCAGACAGTGAAGGCCCTGAGGACGAATCCCAGTCAGCCCTGTGACGATGAGGGAATGGCTAGAGATCCTAGGACACTTGTTTCCAGACCTTGGAAGAGTCGTGGAATGCAATCAATCTCATCCTTGAATGAGTAGTTCTTGCTTGATATGAGTAGAAAATCATAGGCAAGACTCATGGGGTATCGATTATTTTTAATGAAGAGTTGATGAAACATGACCATAATCATCACAGTCATGAAATGGAGGCATAGGGGCAGATCCAAGAATCGTTAGTCACAAGGTAGTTTGGATTCCATCACTGGTCGCCATCACTGCGGGGCTCAATCTCAGGTCCTGGGAATGGCCTAGCTTCTTAGTGGCTCACATGCTGGTGTGCTTACCTGTTGGGTCTTGGTCCATCCCACAAAAGACGGACGGAGTCCGAGGAAAGGTAAGTGTGGCGCTCACCGGTTCCCTAGCCTCCCTCAGCCCAGGAGACAATCAGACACAGCAGGGAGCCAAATCCAGCAGGTAGAAAAACTCGTTTATTAACAGAGAGCAGCCCCTTTTAAAGACAAAAAGGGTGGGTGGTATGGTAAGGGAGGAAGAGGAACCAATCACTGTCAAGGTCACACCCTATCATTCACCTGAGCCTTCATGGGCTGTTTAGGCACTGATCGGCAGGTCAATTGGGGTCTGCCCACTCTACTCTCTCCCAGAGCCATCTTGGCTGGCCATGTGCTCTACAGTAAATTAGGTTCTGTCCACTCAACCCCCTCCCAGCGCCATCTTTGCTGCCCATGTGTTCCACAGATTCCCCCCCCTTTTTTTCTTTTAATGGCTGACCCACCTAGCACAGTAATAAACATCAGTCCCACCACAGTTAGAAATGTCCAAAGCAGTTCAATTAATACCTGGGCACCTGGTGTCGTTTAAGTAAGCCAGTTCCTTGTACGTGTCTTTAAGCTAGCACAGGAGTCCAGATGACCTTTGAGCTTTACTGTCAGCTCCCAATTGCTCCCAACATCATCTCCCCCTGTCTTTGCTTAAAGAAGTGAACCCGCCTGTCTTAGGTTGGGTGGATCGCCTTGTCTGCCTTGCCCATCATTGGGAACTTCTTCAGAGCGAAGCTGAAGGCCCTGTCTTAGGTTGGTCAGACTGACACCCCCTCTTACCCGTCTCTGGCTGCGATTCCTCTGGGGGGGGAATTCATTCATTTGGAGCTTGTTAACTGGCTGGCTAAGCTCATAAGAGTTTTGCAGTGCACGTATGCCACGCCGACCCCAGTAGAGTCTGCTTAGCATGGGAAACCATCTATCAGACCATGATAGGGGCCTCGAGACCTATCTCTGAGTTTTGGGACTTCACCGAAGTCTACCTCAGAGAATGGGGCTTTACAGAAACCTATCTCCAAGTTTTGGGACTTCACCGAAGTCTACCTCGGAGAATAGGGCTTCTAAGAGGCCTACTCCTGGGAAAAGGCTGGAAAACCCCCTGGGAAAAGATGTGTTTCTGTCTTTCTTCTCCTCATAAGAGTGCCTATCAATCTTTTACTGTTTCTGCTGTTCATTGTACTTACTCATTGTCAACGTTCCCTTATTCAAAGCTCTTTCTTAAGAGTGTTGACGACTCCAATATCTGATGAGTGTCTTAAAAATATGACTAACTCACCAGAGTTAAGTGCTACCCTGAAACCCCTCTTATGGAGGCTAGTAGACAAGTTATAAGCAAATATAAAAGTATTGGGGGTTTCACAAAGTCACTCCAGCAGAAGGAATTGTAAGAAATTTACAAGAAGCTGTATGCGCGGCTAGAACAGAAGGAATGTATGGCAGTTGCTGAGATAACTACTTAGGAGAAAGAACTTCCTGGTACTCTCATTTACTAAGAGACTTGCTAGATCTAGGCCGCCGTAACCTTATAATTAAGGCCTCTATAGAAATAAGGTAATGGTGAGATGGTGACAAACGTCGAAACCCATTATATTTCTTAGAGATAAGCCAGAAACAAGTGACTTTCAGGCGATCAGCTGGTGACCACCGAAGAATGAAGCCCTGCAGCAAGATTGTGTAAACTTTTGCCCTTTCAGGCGACCAGCTGGTGACCATCCAAGAACGAAGCCTTGCAGCAAGATTGTGTAACCTTTTGCCCCTTTTTCTTATGAAGACTTCTGTTATAAAAGTTTGTTATCCTCTGCATTAAATTGCACTCAGCACTCAGCACTCAGCATCCACTCCTAATGTGTGTGAGTTGTCTGTTTGCCATCTCCCCATCCTATTCCAGGTTCCTCCCCTAGGTATCCTCCATCGTCCCGACAGAACCCGGTCCGCGGCACACGTATAATGCAAGGAAGGCATAGAAAAACCATCAGCAAAAGCATTCCCAGGCCAGGAAATGTCACTACTAGTCCTTTAACCTTAGTGAAGGATGAGATAGCAGTCTTTGCCACTTCAGAGTCCAGAGGTGGGGATTGTTCTAATCCAGCTATTTGCCTGTGGGGTTGGACAAAATCTAAGCTGGAAGCATAACAAAAGGTGGTTGTTTAACAATTAAGTATGGATTCAATGCTGCTATACAAGCAATTAGTAAAAGAACAATTAAAGCAGGTAACATTAAAATAATTAACTCCTACAAAAATATTAAGCAGTCCATAGGGTAGTGATCAAAATGAAGGTCAGGCCACCAGGTCGAAAGGACAGCTTCTCTTGTGGTGCTCCTGATGATTTCTGCATTGCCAGCATTGACCACTGCCCAGGTCACTTGTCGAGGTTGAGGCAGATTCCATATGGCCGTTCACAGGAGCAGGAGAGTCAGGACAGCCAACAGCTGGAGTGTCAGGACAGCTGGAGTATCGCCATCTGCTGGTTGCCCTTGGGGATGGTTAATAATTGTCTTTTTGGCTTTTGTCTTTAAAACATAAGCCTCGGCCATGGCCATTTTTTTTTCCTTGTTGGTTAGCTTATTCTTGGGCATCCTCCTGTATAGAGGAAATGGGTAAAAACTTAGGTTCCTGGCAGGGATCCAAATGGGAGTGTACTCCCCTATGGGAAAAACGCATCCAAATCCCCTGCTCATAGTAACTAGGGGGTCAGGTCCTCTCCATTGTTGTGTCAGGGGGTCCTTCCACCTGACTTTCACTTGGGGCTTAGGGTTTAGTTGTCCCCAGTGCTTTTGAAATCTAGATTCAGTTGCCCCTTTTGACAAATTTAAAAACAAAGCTATCTGTAACTGTATATGGGGGCTAACTCCCCCTTTTTTGTTTTAATAATTGCTCTTTAAGACATTGATGATTTCTTTTTATAATTGCTTGGCCTTGGGGATTATAGGTAATTCCTGTAGTATGATTAATATGCCATTTGTCAAAAAACTCTGACATTGCTTTGCTAACAAAAGAGGGTCTATTATCGGTTTTAACTTGTGCTGGTAGACCCAAGGTGGCAAAGCATTGAAGAAAATGTGCTTGTGAATGTTTAGTTCTTTCTCCTGTATGTGCTGTGGCCCAGCATTCTCCTGAGTAGGTATCTATAGAGACAAAGATATATTTAAACTTATCAAAGGCCAGGAAATGAGTGACATCCGTTTGCCAGAGGACGTTAGGTTTAAGGCCTCTGGGATTTACCCCGGGGGTTGTAACGGGGTACTTTTAAGAAAGGCTGGCATGTTTTACAGGTATGTACTATCCTTTTAAGGTCCTTTACAGTAATCTGAGAAAATCTATGCTGAAGACCTCTCCAATTAATATGGGTTAAATCATGCAAACAGGTAGCCTCTTGTAATGTTAATGCTTGTGGGCCAGTAGCCAACTGGTCTTCCCACTTATTGAGTAGGGGAAAAAACCCAGGAAGTTTTGAATGCCCTCTCAAATGTTGAATATGAATAGGGGCTCCCCGCCCTTCTAATAGGCCCTTAAGGGTAACCATAAGGGGGGAAATAGGGTTTTCATCCAGCTTAATATGTGCCTGGGGAATATGAGGGAGCAAGTTAATCATATATAGGCTATCAGAATACAAATTAAAGGGTTTTTGAATGTCCTGAAGAGCCATAATTATGGCCAGCATTTCTTTATATAGTGCTGACCCTTGACAAGGTTGAAATCTTTGTTGGCTCGGGGTCTTTTGTTGTTCCTCAAAGGCTGCATATGCAGAGCCTGCTTTACCTCTGTCAGTAAAACCATGAAGGGTGCCAGGAATAGGCGTAGGAGAAAATAGAGATGGTATTTTGAGGGGAAGCCGCCATAACATGACAGTCCATTTGGATGGCCCATAATGGCAGTCAATTTGGCCTAGAAACCCGTCCAAGGAGAGAGCAAGATGAGCATTGGCTCGAGTGAGCCACTCAACGCCTGCCATCCGAAAAGGAAAAACAATGGAGTGAGGGTCGAGGCCATAATGCCTTTGGGCTTGCGTCCTTCCCTTCACAATAGCATCTGCAAGTTGGTCTGCTTGAGAATATACCCGAGGCGTGCCCCCAGGGGAGTGTGAACCCACTCTAATGGCTCCCCACTTTGAGTTAAAACTGCAGATATTAATGTGACCCCTGCAAACAACCAAAGGGAAATGGGCTCACTAATAGAATACCTCTTTAGAGAAACTTTATCCAGGGCTTTTTGGAACTGCAAAAATATTGCCCTATGGCTGTCTGTAATTGTAATAACTTCTTGTGGCGTCCTGTCTTTTAGCAGGGCAAATAAGGGCACAAGACTATTTTTAGGGACAGAAACCCATGGCAACAGCCAATTTATTTCCCCTAAAAGACTCTGAAGTTGGGTTAAGGTTAGAGTGGCCGGAATATCCAGCAAAGGCTTAAGGGGGCTGGCCTGAGTCAAGGTAAAGTGGGTCCCGAGCACCTTAAAAGGAGCTACCTTTTGAATTTTATTAAGGGCTATGGTAAAACCCCCCTTTTTTAATATGTCCAGAACCTGGGCCAGAAGGCCTTCCAGGCAGCTTGGGTCTCGGTGTCCCAGAATTATATCATCCATGTAGGCATAGACAAAGGAGTTATCTGAACCCAGCACAGGCTCTAAAAGTGTGGCCGAGTATTGTTGGCAGAAGGCCGGGCTATTGGCCATACCCTGTGGCAGCACTGTCCATTCAAACCTCCGATCAGGCTGGGAAAAATTAAGAGAAGGTATAGAGAAAGCAAACTTCTTGCAGTCATCTGGATGCAGAGGGATAGAGAAAAAACAATCTTTAATATCAATCACAACCAAGGTATATTCTGAAGGTATAGCAGGAGTCCAGGGCATGCCTTTTAGGGGCTTTCCTACTAGCTCCATCCTTTCATTTACCTTTCGTAGATCTAGGAGCATCCTCCAAGCCCCGGAGGCTTTTTGAATAACAAATACGGGTGTGTTCCAAGGACTTATAGAAGGGCGATATGCCTGAGGCTTATCTGTTCCTCCACCAGAAGGTGGAGGGCTTCAAGTTTAGGTTTGGTCAATGGCCACTGGGCCACCCAGATTGGGCTTCCTGGCTTCCACCTAATGGGAGGTACTTGGGGGGCAGTGGCCTTTAGGATTGGGGGTGCACCTGAGAGGGTCCCCTATGTTCTTCCTGTTTAAGCCTTTGTGCTTTTTCTCCATCCAGGATATCATCATATGATGCTCGATGGTCTGTAGTGACCACGACATCCATTTGTCTTAGTATGTCTTGCCCTAGTAAATTGACAGTGAGGTTCTTTGCCACTAAAGCGTGTATCTTTCCCTGTTCTCCATCTGGGCTAGTCCATGTCAAAAGGGCAACCGTTTCTTTGGTCTCAGAGTTGCCCCCTACCCCCAATATCGGAGCCCCAGGTGCAAGCTTCCAGTCCAAGGGCACTACCTCCTCCCTGAGTATGGTTCGGTCTGCCCCAGTGTCAATTAAGCAGTGAAACCTCTTTCCGCCTATGAGAATACTCATTTTAGGGCGGAGTCCGTCCTCCAGGGGATAGTACAATGGGCCTGGGTCACCCCGCCATGAGGCTGCCTGGGCCTCACAGCAGAGGGGGTTCCTCCTTGAGTTAAAGGGGCTAGAGGATGCCCCTCCCCAAGTTTAAAGACTTCCCCTCTAAATCAAACTTGTATCCCTCCATGCCCCTGGGGCAGGGTGTAGGGGGTGGTTTGCTCTCAGGCCGGTTGGCGGGGGATTGTTGTAAACAGTCCCTCTTAAAGTGCCCCTCCTGCCTGCATTTAAAACAAGTCCCTCTTCCCGATAGTCTTGGGGTTCCTTGGCCCTGGGCTGCCAGCGCCTGAGTAATAGCCTCAGTCATTGCAAATGCCTGAGCCTGTAAAGCTAAAGCTAGTGATTGGGACTGGTGCTGTTGCATTCCCACATCCTGCGAGGCCACCACCCATCTGCTCAGGGAACTCTCTCTCAATCCCGAGCAGGCCATGAGGTGGTCTGCATTCATCCCTTCCCAGACCAGCAGCTTTACAAACTGATCTCGGAGGTTCCCTGCTGGCAGCTTGCGGTGAACACTCTGTTGGACTCGGTCTATGAAATCAGGTAGAGACTCACCCGGTTTTTGTCTCACTCCTGCTATGGGGGACTCAGTAGGCCCATCATCTAGTTTGTACCACGCAGCAAGTCCTGCCTGCCTCACCTGGTCACGGTACGGGCCAGGTATTGCAGCCTGTTCGACGCCGGTGGAGTAGGCTTCTCCCGTCCCTGCTAACATGGTATAAGTAATAGGTATTGCAGGTTGAGCCTGCCGGTTACTCTCTGCTCTCACTCTGCATTCCTCCTTAAAGAAAGCACACCATTTAATAAACTGAGAACTAGTAAGAACGGCTTTGGCCACATCCATCCAGTCCTTAGGGACACAAGGGTGATAGGCAATGTCTTGGAATAGGGTCTGGGCCCAGGGAGAGTTTGGGCTATCCTCCGCCACCACCTTGCGGAGCTCTTTAAGATCCTTAGCTTCCCATGGATACCATTCCAAGGGCCTGTTAGCTCCTGGTGCCAGATTGACTGGATACGCTTGGGGAAGCGAATCCTGTGGCCGAGAGTCTGGGCTCTTGGGTGGCCCTTCCTTTCCAGGGCTCTTTGGTGGCCCTTCCTTTCCAGAGGAGGTCTCCGAGGAGGTTACTTCCCCGGCCCTCGGCCCCTCCATAGAAGGCTGGTAGGGGTCTGGGTCTTGCAAGTCCCTCTCACAGGTCTGTAGGGCACCATACCTCCCCTCCAATCAGGAGAATAGGGAGGGGGCCTAGGACCGTCAGTATCAGCTGGGTCAGAGGGGGTAATTTTTACCCTCGTTTTGACTTCTACTGTGCACGTCTCAGTGCGTTCTGGATTGGATTTGACCCTTTCCTTTTCCTTCTCACTTCCCAAGTCCTCCTGTACCCCTTCTAGGCCTAATGTTGCCTCTTCCTTCTCCTTCTGTGATATAGCATTACCCATATTTAGGGTTTCACTTACCCCAAGAGACCGCTTAGCCTCGGCTGGTATCTTTTCCTTTCTTGCCCCACGTTGGGCGCCAGATGTTGGGTCTTCGTCCGTCCCACACAAGACAGACGGGGTCCGAGGAAAGGTAAGTGCAGCGCTCGCCCGTTCCCTAGCCTCCCTCAGCCCAGGAGATAATCAGACACAGCAGGGAGCCAAATCCAGCAGGTAGAAAAACTCGTTTATTAACAGTGAGCAGCCCCTTTTAAAGACAAAAAGGGTGGGTGGTATGGTAAGGGAGGAAGAGGAACCAATCACTGTCAAGGTCACACCCTATCATTCACCTGAGCCTTCATGGGCTGGTTAGGCACTGATCGGCAGGTCAATTGGGGTCTGCCCACTCTACTCTCTCCCAGAGCCATCTTGGCTGGCCATGTGCTCTACAGTAAATTAGGTTCTGTCCACTCAACCCCCTCCCAGCGCCATCTTTGCTGCCCATGTGCTCCACACTTACCTGGACCCTATTAGGCCTGCCAGTCCCCGAGGTCAGATCCTAGCACTGCCAAAAGATGAATCCTGATGTGAGAAGCCAATCGTTGCATCTGTTTTTCTGTCCTGTGAAAGTACTGGGTCTCAGCTAGGATGCAGTATGCTATATAGGCAACTCTATATTCATGGGAATCAGTTGCCATCCATGTCAGCACAGTTATAGCTGTCATCATATGTAATAAAATACAAAATGGGCATCCATGACTAAGACACACAATAAAAATAATAACTACACTGAATGCATGATGCATTCCACATCTCTATGTAAAGAGAAATCTTATGTGTAAAGCAGGTGAGCATAGGATTTTTGACAGTGCTGGGGCTTTAGTTCAGGCCCTAGGACTAGGCCTGACCTTGTAGTCTTCAAGGATGGTGAGCTTCACCTTGCCCCACAGTGCAACAATGTTACCCAGACTTGAGTTAGAATCTCAGAGGTGGCAGAAAAATGGTGAGAATTCTGAGCCAGGGTGTGTTGTTTTTATTATTATTATTATTATTATTATTGCCAAGCATGGGATTTGAACTCAGTTCATGACAACTCTGCCTCAGCTTCGATCACCGTAGGCTGGCGGGCTCCCATGGACCTGAGATCCTAGGCTCTGAAGTTTGCAGGAACAAATGACAGAAAAATGACAGAAAAAATGTCACAGGATAGATTTTTTTATATTTATATTTTATATTTTCTTCTTTGCATGGTGACCATCCTGGGTCTGAATTACACGGCTGCAAAGGCTACTTCACCTTGCATTGGTGAAGGCTAATGGGCTATCAGGGAAGAAATAGGCCCATGTGGCAACATAGGCCCTGAGCTTGAATCTTGGTCCTGACACCTACCAATGGGGGGAGATTCCAAGATATTTGTTCCTATGCATGGGAATAACAATGAAATGTTAGCAAACTCATGATTGAATGAGAAGTTTCTGCATGTATTGGTCTAGTCCAAAATTATAATGATCCTTGGACAATGATTCATCTTAATGAATGGTTTATTAAGCATGAAAAGAATACTGTTCCTTCAATGGTGGCATAATAAATACCTAAGAGGTAGTAGGAATGTAGTTGATGTCATTGAATCCTAGGTAGATGTCTCTGGCACTCTGTACAAATATATATTTATTGGTGTTCTACCACCTGTCTACCCATGTATGGCTATTTTGATCACCCCTGTAGCTCAATCTCAGGGTCTGGAAATTCCCTGGCAGCTTCATTGGCTAGAGGTTGCCGTGTTGACACATCCATTCAGGGTCTGAATTGGGTCTGCCAGTACCTGAGTTCAGATCCCAGCACTGCAAACAATTGGATCATGGAGTATGAAGCTGAGTGTGATACCTGTTTTCCTTTTCTCTGAGAGTCCTGGGTGTCAGACATGATGGAGAACACATCGACAAATCTAGATATTATGTGATGGGTTGTCATCAATATCATAAATGTAATATGTATCATCACAGTCAATAAAAAATCTCATATCTAAAATATACTTGGAATTCAAAAAATTAAATCCCCCAACAACAAAGCCTCAAAGAAATAACTGCCCAATAAATAAGTGGGCTAAAGACTTGAAGATAAATTTCTCTGAAGAGGAAAGAAGCATGGCCAATAGACACATGAAAAAATGCTCAACCTCCATAGCCATAAAAGAAATGCAAATCAAAACAACATTGAGATACCACCTCACCCCAGTTAGAATGGCTATAATCAAGAACTCTAATAACAAAAGATGCTGGAGAGGATGTGGACAGAAGGGAACCTTACTACATTGTTGATGGGAGTGTAAACTTGTTCAACCACTTTGGAAAGTAGTATGGAGGTTCCTCAAAAGACTCCACATAGAACTCCCCTATGACCCAGCAATCCCACTTTTGGGCATTTACCCAAATGTTTACAAACAAGACCACACTAAAGCTACCAGCACGACTATGTTTATTGCAGCACTATTTACTATAGCTAAGATATGGAACCAACCCAGATGCCCTTCAGTAGATGAATGGATCAAGAAAATGTGGTATATATACACAATAGAATTCTATGCCTCCATCAGAAAGAATGACATTGCCCCATTTATTAGGAAATGGAAAGACTTGGAAAAAATTATATTAAGTGAAGTAAGCCAGGTCCAAAGAAATATAGGTCCCATTGTTGCCCTTATTTTTAATATCTAGTGTATGTCTGAATCAAGCAGAAAAGTTCAGATAAGGTGGTGATAGGGAAATGAACCCATTGTTTCCCTTATTTGTAATATCTAGTGTATGTCTGAGTCAAGCAGAAAAGGACAGATAAGGTGGTGATAGGGAAATGAACCCTAAGATATGTACTCAAATGTGTTTTTTTTCTTTCTTGAGATTGTTTCTAACACATTTATAAGATTATTTCTTTGTTGCTTTGTATGTCCCTTCCCCACAGTATAAATCCTGCTTTCACTGTATTTGATGTAGGTATAATTTGTGGAGGGGAAGGGGAAAAACAAATCGTTTAAATAGGGATACAAGAGGACCCATTGCAAAACTGAGATGTACAAGTCATTATGTCGAAAATGAACTTTAAAACTTTGGTGCAGCAGAGGTGGGGGGGAGGGGGGAAGCGGGGAGGATTGTGGAGGGGGCTGGGAGGAGGATGGGAAGGGATGGGAAGGGGAAACAAAGGAGGAGGCTACAATGCTTGATAAGAAATGTACTCATTATCTTGCCTATGTAATTGTAACCCCTCTGTACAGTATTTGCAAAATAAAAAATGGAAAATAAATGAATGAAACAAAAATGCAGTAAATAACCACAACAAACAGGATATGGACTGACCATTTATACATAAGTACAAATCCTACCTTTATAATGTATTAAATAGAATGTTTCCTGGGTGGGTACTTGAATTCAAGCCTAGGGATCAGGCCTTACTTTCTTGTCTTCAAGCATGGTGAGCTTCCCCTTCATCCTCAGTGCTTCAGAGTTACCCAGGCCTTAAGTTCAAATTCAAAGGTAGGAGAAACGGCGTGAATTCCAAGCCAGGGAGCTATATATATATATATATATATATATATATATATATATTGCTTTTTTTGCCAAACACGGTCTTGAACTCAGGTCATGGCAACCGTGCCTCAGCTTTCATCACCATAGTCTGGGGTGCTGCCGCTGGAAACACAGCCTATCCTGAGATCCTAGAACTTCAGGCCTTGTGCGGGGGTTGGGGGGGTGGGGGTGAGGAATGCACAGAAAAAAAGTGGCGGGATAGCATTTTTACATTTTCTTCCTTTCCACCATGGTCATCTGGGTCTGAATGATCCGGCTCCAAAGGATACTTCACCTTGCATTGCTGAAGGCTTGCCGGCTACTGGGGAAGCCATAATCCTGAACAATGATTAGCCAGGCCTCTTTCCTGGTGACCAATGGGCCATTAGATGTCCCTTGAGTTTGGGCCAACTCCCTGCAGCCTCTGCCTTACCCTACCTCCAGTTTAACCTTCCCGTTGCCCTACAGATGGAGGCCTGAGAGAAAGCCACTTGACCTCCTATTTCTGGTGGCTGCCAAGGCTTTTGAGAGTCAGTATGTCACATAGAGAGTCATCATCCGCCACATTCTCAGATCTCAGCTTCCTGAGTAGCTAGGATAACAAGCATGAGCCACCAGTGCCCAGTATGTGATGCCTTTTGAAGGCATTTTGGCGAGTCTGTAAAGGAGCCCCAAAGGGCCTGGATAGACCATGACCCAATCAAGGAGCTGGGAGGGGGGAAGGTTGACCTTCTAGCCATTCTGTTCCCCCAAAATTGAAGATGCCAGGTGATGTTGTATGCACCAAACACCTAGGCCAGCAGCCACCAGGCTTAGTGGGGGAAAAGTAGAGAATACCCAAAGACTGTAGTGTTGAAATCTCTGATTTTGCATGCATGTGGTGTGTGTGTGTGTGTGTGTGTGTGTGTGTGTGTGTGTGTGTGAGAGAGAGAGAGAGAGAGAGAGAGAGAGAGAGAGAGAGAGACAGACAGACAGAGAGAGAGAGACAGAGACAGAGAGAGAGAGAGAGAGAGAGAGGCAGAGAGAGAGAGAGAGAGAGAGAGAGAGAGAGAGAGAGAGAGAGAAAGAGAGAGAACTCAGGGCCTAGGCTCTATCCCTCTATCCCTGAGTTTTCTTGCTCAAGGCTAGTGCTGTGCCACTTGAGCCACAGCCCCACTTGCTTTTTGATGGTTTATTGTAGGTAAGAGTCTCAAGGACTTTCCTCTCCAGGGTGGCTTTGAATCATAATGGGGGCCCCAGGGAAGCAAGAGTAAACACAACTCACAAGTACTATCCCTATGGTGGGCTACTCTTGCCCCCTGGTGGCCACACGCGGAACATGCGGCCTGGTGCCATTATCCCCTAGAGTTCAATTTGGGGCAGTGACCAGGGCCAAGCTGACTTTTGCTCACCCTGATTGCTGATGCCAGAGCAGGTCTGTTCAACCCTAGGCCAAGAGAGCTCCAGGAAGCCCAGCTTTCCAGGTTCACAAGGAAGGAAGAGGTCAGCTCCAGGCTGAGCTAAGAGCCTTTTCTCACGGATACCCCAACTTGGCCTTACTTATCACCATAAGACCTATAACTCCAAATAAACAAAATTGGAGCTATGCCTTCAAGTGGTAGAGCTCTAGCATTGAACCAAAGAGCTCAGAGACAGAGCACTCAAGCTTTGAGTTCAAGACCCCCAGCTGACCTTACCCCATAAAACATAGGCTGTCTAAATGTGAACTAGTAGGATTTGTGCAGTGTTTCTGAAGAATGGTGATACTGAAGAAAGCACCCTAATTCTGATGACAGCTGAACTTGTGACATACAGCTATGTGCTGAGTCCTTCACAGGGCGCTATTTGCTGGGTCCTTCCCACATGGGTGTTTTGTGCTGAGTCCTCAAGGTGCTGTTTGGTGAGTCATCCCAAAGGGTGTTATGTGCTGAGTCCCTGAGAAGAGTGGGCCTTCTAGGGTTTTTCAAAGGGTGCTGTGTGATGAATCCATTACACAACGCACTGCATGCTGAGTCCTTCAAAAGGTGTGGTGTGCTAATACATCCCAAAGGCTCCTGCTATGTTCTGAGCCCTTGAGAAGAGAGGGATGAGGTGTTTTTGGAGTGCTGTGTGCTGAGTCCTTTACACAGGGTGCTCTGTACTGTCCTTCAAATGGTGCTGTGTGCTGAGAGCTTCCACAGTGTGGTATGTGCTGAGTCCTTCAAAATTGTTCTGTGTGCTGAGTTTTTTGAAGGATGCTGTGCACTGGGTGTTTTACACAGCGTGCTTCAACACAGGGTGTGATGAGTCCCTGGGAAAGAGTGCTATGTGCTGAGTTTTTCAAAGTATGCCATGCACTGAGTCCTTTACCTTGGGGGCTATGGACTCCCTCCTTCAAAGGGTGCTGTGTGCTGAGTAGTCTACACAGGATACTACATGCTGATTCCTTCAAAGGGAGCTATGTGCTGAGTCATTTACACAGGGTGCTTTGTGTTGATTTTGGAAGAGTGCTGTGTGTTGAGTCATTCAAAGGGTGCTATGTTCTGAGTCCTTGAGTGGTGGTTATCCCCAACACACACACACACACACACACAAACACAAACACAAATACACAAACGAGTGTCACCATGCACCTGTTTGGTGTGTGGAGTGGAGGGGGATGGAGGGGTGGGGCTGAGGGGAGATTGGATCCATTGAGCAGGTACTGGGGATGGGGGCTAGTGCTTAGCTGAGGTAAGGCTGCAATTGCCATGGTCTAGAAGCCTCAGGGCCCAGTCAGGGCTGCAATTGTGGCCAGGGGTGGGACTGGGCCCAGAGGAGGAGGGGGTGGGGCCCAGGAGTGCACTTTATTGGCAGCAATGGCCAGGAGCCCAAGGGGGCAGGGGTCTGTGCTCAAAAGGGGCGGGGTGGCCCAGGAGAGGAGTGTGGGTCCAAGAGAGTGCTGGGAGAAGTGCGAGCTTGAGCACAAGCACTAATGGAAATGGCTTCAGTGGCTGGCGGCTGCTCCAATCATAGCGTGGGTCCTGGCTGGGAGTGCAGAGCATGCGGAGCCTACAAGGCAGGCACATCGCCACACGCAGCCCCTCGGAGACGCCCAGCCATGGTGGCCCTGAATCTGAGGTCCCGGTGCGGGGAGCACGGCAGAGGCAGTGGCTGCTGAGGCAGCGGCGGCCACAGGTTAGGAGGCCACTGAGGCTGTGGTGGTAGTTGAGGAGGAACAGAGTCTGTGCGCAGCCCCACCACTAGCCCGCGCTGCTTTTCAAACATGGCGCTGCTGGCTCGGACCCGCCGAGCTGGTGCACCCCTGGCCTGCTTGTGCCCCTGACTTGATTCCAGCCATCGGCCCTCAGACTCCCGGCCCGCACCCGGAGTCCCAGCCTACAGCTTCTCGCAGCAGCTCACATGAGTGGCCGACCTGCACTCCCGTATTCCACGACCCCCCCTGTAAACCCCGTCCCCCAATCTACCCTTCCTCCCCACTCTCTCGGACCTGGACCCTTGCCTCTCCCCTCCCAGTCCAGTCCTGCCTGCGCCTCCCCCATGCGCCATAGTATGTCATGCCTCTGCCAAAAATGCACCCCAAGGGTGGGGTTTGGAGGTGGGTGTCCACCCAGGTATCCCACTCTCATCCCTAGTGGCCAGTGTCCCGGAAAAGGGGAGCTGCAGGGATGGGTGAGGAGAGGGCACCACAGAGCCCCAGGCCTGGAGCAGTGGGAGCCACACAGCCTTTCATCTGCATCCTTTCTCTCCCTGGTGGGAACCTGGGGGCTTTAGTCAGAGGTGGGGAGCAGCACCCCACATCTGCCTTCTTAGGTCTTTTCCTTTTTGCTGGGGAGGGGGGTGTTGGATACAGAAGATAGGCCCCCCTTGCTGTGTGAGCCCTTGTCTTCTGTGCTCAGTTACCCTTTCACCTGAGGACATTCCCAGAAGAGCCCACTAGAGAGGTGAGGGCACTGGGGTCAAATAGAAGGTGGATATTTGGGAGAAAAACACACCCCCTCTGACACACATACAACTGGCCTGTACCCCCAACCCTAGCTGTCAACAGTTCTGATTGGGTGATCACATTTCCCAGTTCTGCCAGCTTCTTCTAGTGCTCCCAGTCCATCTGGTCTCCTTGTCCTCCCCAAGAATCTGCCAAGTCTCCCAGAAGTATGTAGGCTGGAAGTAGGGAGTCCATCCATGTCTATAGCCTTTAGGACCCCATTAAAGTCCCCAACAACGCCCCCACCCCAGGTCAGATACCTCTCTGGAGGCACCATGACCCCCTGCTTTGTTTTCTGTCCAGGCTCTGAGGAGCCACGTGTCTCAGGACTCCTTCACCCAGAGTCCTAGCCTAGGGTTTTGGTGAATGGGGAGTGAAGGCTGGTTGTTCCCAAGGGGAAGGGTCTGGCCCTGGAGAAAGGGGGAGGCAGGGTAGTTCTACATTATTAGAGCATTATTCCCCTTGGGTGGTTGCCCCTGGTTCTGACAAGGGAACCCCAGTGCTTGAGCTGGTATATTGCCTAGATGAGAAACCAACAAATTCAGGAGAGGCACGGCTCTGAGTCTGTGTGTATGAGAGACAGAGAGAGAAAGAGAGAGAGAGAGAGACAGAGACAGAGACAGAGACAGAGACAGAGACAGAGACAGAGACAGAGACAGAGAGAGACAGAGAGAGAGAGATCATCTTTCTCATTGTACAATCAGCATGTCTAAAAAGAGCAAAAGCATTTTTTGGGGGGGGGTTCTGGTTGTGGGATCTGAACTCTGGGCCTGTGCCCTGTCCCTCAGGTCTTGAGCTCAAGCTAGCACTCTACCACTTGAGCCACAGCACCACTTCCGACTTTTTCTTTTTGCTTACGTGGTGCTGAGGAATCGAACTCAGGGCCTCATACATGCAAGGAAAGCGCTCTACCACACAGTCACCTTTCTAGCCCAAGAGAAAGCATTTTATTTTTGGGCATGTGTGTATTTGTTGTTCTTTTTTCATTTATGCCCACTATGAGCCCAGCCACAATTTTAGTTTTCTCTTTCACAGTGTCATGGCTCCTTTAGAGAAGGTTTCAATAGATATTCCTTCCCACCACTTTCTCCCCCTTTCCTGCAGCCCAAAGTAACTGCTGGGCCTACGTGGGTCTCTTCTAGGAGGCCTGTGTGAACCGCAGACCAGCGTGGATACCTGCCCTTCTGTCTTTAGCCAGAAGGCTCATGAGGCTACTGTGACCACAGCCACACTCTTCAAGCCAGAGAGTCTGCTCTCATGTGTATAGTTGGAGCTAATTCAAAGTTGGGAATGTGTCTGCCAAACATAAATAGGGAAGGAGATAGGGGGAGTAGGACAGGGGCTGTGAAGCTACGAGGGTCTAGAAAGTGATGAACGGTGTGACATGGCAGATGGTTCACCCCGACCGAGGATGAGAGGGGAATCTTACCCATGGCATTGATGGTGTCCGTGGGCATCAGAGCAGGGGGCGTTGGGCTGCCAATGTTGGCATGGATTTCCTCCCAGGGCAGTGCACTGGTGGGCAGTCCTCCCTGGAGTCCTGCAGACTCCAATCTGTGTCCCTCCTGAGCTGTTTCCAGCTGGGCAATGGTAGGCAAGTGTGTTCCCCCTGCTGGAGCCTGCTTGGGATCAGGACATGGCAGTTAGCTAAGGCTCTCTGAATGCCATTTTCTGTAACCTGCTGTAGGCTGTCTTGAAGGAAAAGGGGACTACTGATTTTGGAACTCATTAAGTTTGATTGGGACAAGTGAAATGCCAGCTTTTCCAGGTTTTTTTCTTGAAGCTGGCAATTTTTACTAACGCCGGGGATTCTGGGTCAAATTAGATGGACCATTTCAGCCACCAAACAATGACTTTCAAAGCAGCACAGGCAGAGTTTCCGAGCCAGATGGTTTCCTGCTACGAACGTCGTGCCTTGACTACCTTTCTCCAGCAGCTGCTGATTATCCCCCGGCTATCTCTAGGGTGACCACCACAGTTGAGGATGTCTTGGGGAGCAGAGATTGTGACCTCACCATCCACAGCCAGCCAGCTGAGAGCAGAGAATTCCCAGCACCTGCACTGGAATCTGGGAGATTCAGAGACCTAGGATGCCTCAAGGATCCTTTCTCTGCAACATGAAACTTGGGGGCCGGATATAGTGGACCATCCTGTCTGCCCCAGGGAGTGGAGAGGAGGTCCCTTGAGCCTGGTGTTTACTTCTCAGCAACCTTGTTCACACCTGAGTGGGGAATGGAGTGCCACAGAGCTGGTCAGTGGCTGGACAGAGATCTTTAAGAAGATAAGCATCCCAGAGGCCCTGGAATCCAGGGAGGACATCATGGCTCATGTCCTTGGAACCAAAACAGTTAAGTGCGGTGGCACCAGGAGGGTGGGAAGAGGGAGGAGGAAGAACTGTTGGAGAGCTACATCAGGCTTTGCCCCCACCCAGGATGCTTACCTGAATTAGACGGGACTTTTCTGTAGTATTGTCATAGACAGATGCTCATTTATTTATCCAACAAACCGTTATAGTGTGTGCCAAGCCTGGGGGGGAGGAGGATCATACAGGATGAAAGGTTCCAGTGCTGGTTCCACAGCACATGAAGAAATCTTGGTTTGAGCTGGATACCATTGCTTCACTCCTGTCATCCTAGCTACTTAGGAGGCTGAGATGGGAGGATTGAGGCTTAAAGCCCATACAGGAAATCCTATAAGACTCTTATCTCCAACTAACTACCAAAAAGAAAATGCCAGAAGTGGATGAGTGGCTCAAGCCATAGACTGTTGGCCTTGAGTAAAATGGCTCATGGACAATACCCAGTCTCTGATTTTAATGCCCATGAGTGACACGAATAGAGTAAAGAGAAAGGAGTTAAGGATGGAGGGAGAAAAGGAGGAAAGGAAGGAAGAAGGGATCATGCAGGCCTTGGTTTGGAGTTCTTGGATCAAGGGAGCCAACCATTCACAATCTCTGTGGGGACATTTTCAGAGCCTAAAGCCAGTATGTAGGAGCAAGCCACTGTTCCCTCAGCAACTTCATGGCATCCAGGATCTGAGTGGTTGCTGACTGCAGAGGGAAACAGCCTGGGGTAGACCCTAGTGCCCAGGGTGGGCCATGGAGTTTCAATCTCCCCTGGCTCACTGAGTTTATTTTCTGATGAGATAAGAAGAAAGTGTCCAAAGGCTAGGGAGGATAGGGAGAGGGAGTGTCCAAAGGGGGGTGGCAAGGGATAAGCAGGAAGATGAAGAGGGACGACAATCTCAGATCAGGTGTGTCAGGCCATTGAAGCCATGACCTCACCTGATAACCTAGACCATCAGTGATAGAGCTTTCGACCCAGCCACATGGCTATTAAAAGTCCTGGCACTCTGAGTTCACCGTTGACGACCTTGCTGTCATCCACTGCAGTATGCCTGTGCAGTACATCCTTGGGGACTGGAATTTTTGCTGGGTCAATCTTAAGATGACACCCCCAGAGCTCATTCCTCGATCAGAGACAGAGGTATCCAGGCCACTGGCACAGGACAGCCTGTGAGGGCAGGAGTCAGATCCGTGTTGCCCCCAGACTTCTTCTAGGGGACTCTAGGGCCCCGTGACTGCCATTCTCAGAGGTAGAGGTGGGTCTCCTTGCTGGCTCAGCCTTTAGTCTAGAGGGCATATGTGGGATTTAGAGAAGGTCGACTGAAGGTCGAGGCTGGTGAGAAAACCAGAGGCACTGGGCTCTGAGCAGGGTTGTTTCTTTGAGGATACTCAAACCCAGGAATATTGCTGAGATGGATCAGCCCTTTTCTCCTTCCCAAGAGAGAGGGACCTAGAGCCCTCCAGTCTGCATTCCTTGGCTGAGAAATTCATTCATTCCTATATCCTTTGGTTGGATAACTAGATCTCACCTGACTGCCCAGTGTCAAGGCAGGACAGTGAGAGTTCTTGAGTCCTTGATGAGGTCACGGGATTCTCAGTATGAGATTGTACTTGAATGTCCTGAATTGGTGCATGGTCAGTCCCGTTTAACACTGCCATGACCTAGGACATAGAATCTAGAGACACAGAGCAGGATGGTGTCTATTCTGTGAGTCTGTAGTATTATGTGTGAGCTTTGAGCTCCCATGTGCTCACCTTCTTCCCTTTTTTGAGTGGGTCTATGCTAGAAAAAGCTTAAAACTAGGGCCTGGGTCCCATCCCTTGTTTTATCCTCAAAGCTAGCACTCTACCATTTGAGCCAGAGCTCCACTTGCAATGTTTTTGGGTGTTTAATTGGAGATAAGAGTTCTCAATGACTTTGCTGCCAAGAGTGGCATTCAATTGCAGTCATCAGATCTCAGTCTCCTGAGGGGATAGGATGACAGGCATGGAAAAGCATCTTTGGCAGGGTGCCAGTGGCTCATGGCTGTCATCCTAAGTACTCAGGAGCTGAATCTTAGGATCATGAGTAAAATCCAGCTTGGGCAGGAAAGACCCTCAACTCTTGTCTCCAATAAAGCACCAGAAAACTGGAAGTGGTGCTGTGGCTCAAGTAGTAGAGTGCTGGACTTGAGCCGAAGAGCTCAGGGATAGCACCCAGGCCCAGAGTTCAAGCCCCACAACCAACAAAAAGAAAAAAAGTAAAACATCTTTGCCTGAAAAGGATGGTGGAGGTGTGTTTGTGTGCGTGTGTCATCACTTTAGATGGATTGTCCCAACTCTTAGTTCACGGCAGCCGATTCTTCACCAGAGGTGAAGCTCTGGGTTGGATGTCGACCATCAGCCCTCAGTCTCCTCACGGGACAGTTGTGAGGAAATAAGGAGGGATATTCGGAGCAGTGCCAGGCACAGAGGGAGCAGGTGTCAGATACAGTTCTCAACAATTCTGTGATTATATGACAGGAAGTTACCAGAAAGGACTCAGATGGGGTCTGTTTTTAATAGTGCCATAGGTGTGGGAATATGAAACAAAACATGTCTGTATTTCATCATTACCCTATTCCCATGAGGAAGGGGATCCTTCACTGTATTCAGTCTTGCAGCTGGGGAAAATGAGTCATAGTGAAGCCAGGTGAACTACTCATGACCTCCAGCTGACAGGAAGCTTGGCCTGATTTACCTGCCATGCTTCCTAGGACAGTGGGTGTTATTCAGTCCACTTCTTGTCGTGCAAAGTCCACTTCTTGTCATTTGTGGGGTTTGAATTCTGGATCTGGATGCTGTCCCTGAGCTCCTCAGATCAAGGCTAGCACTCTACCACATGAGCCACCGCATCACTTCCGGTTTTCTGTTGGTTCTTTGAGGATAAGTGTCTCACAGATCTTCCTGCCAGGGCCAGCTATGAGCCATGATCTTCACATCTCAGCCTCCTGTGTAGGTAGGATTATAGGCCTGAGCCACTGGCACCTGGCTTAAATGTAATTCTGGTACTCTCTCTCTCTCTCTCTCTCTCTCTCTCTCTCTCTCTCTCTCTCTCTCTCTCTCTCCTCTCCCTCTATCTTCCCCTCCCCCCTCTCTCTCCCTCTCCTTCTCTTTCTCTCTCTCCCTCTCTCTTTCTCTCTCTCAGGAACTGGTTGAATGTGTGCTGGAGGAGGTAGCCCAGCATCCCCATGTGGCTGGAACCCACAGTGACCCTCTCATTCTGGGGGTGGGCTGTGATTCAGGAGTTGTTTTGCTCAGCCTGTTGAACCAGCTTCATGAGGTAAGCCCCTCCATGCCCCGGCTAGACCATGACAGTTATTCATTGTCTATCTCATGAGTCATTCCCCACATCCCTCTGCTACACCATTGAAGGAAAGTGCATGAGAAGGTGTCAACTTGTCCCCCTGCCCAGCACAATCCCGGGCCTCTGACCTATACCACCACTTATCTGACAAGACCCTGGCTATAAGACAATAAAAACACTCTGTGTGTACTACCCTTTGCTGGAGAGTGTCATTTTGGTTAGGGGGGAGGGGTTCAGAGGAAATACCCCAGACCTGACACCTTCCAGGGGACATTTGTTCTTGTGACAGAGCCAAGTCATTGCTGTGGATAAGGATAAAGCCTCCATCAGACTGACCCAGAACAATGCTCAAAGATAGGTAGGCTGTTGAAGTATCAAACCCACTCATGTCTGCTTCCTACTCCCACAAAGGAGGTGTAGTGTGGGTGGCCCGGCCCTGGGCCTAAGGGATTATAAATGGATGGTGGCAGTCAGGAGCTCATGGCTCCGACCCATCATCCTGGCTCTTTGGGAGGCTGAGGTCTGATGGTTGTGACTCAGAGCAGCCCGGGCAAGAAAGTCCATGAGATTCTTATCTCCCATAAACCACCTCCCTCTCCAAACCCACACATAATCCAGATGTGCTGTGTCTCAAGTGGTAGAGCCTCAGCCGTGAACAAAAGAAGCTCAGGGATAACACGCAGGCCTTGAATCCAAGTCCTAGGACTAAAACAATCATAAAATAAATGAACAGTGTACACCTTTTATCTGACTACGAAGAAAGATGCATACAGTCTTCTGCTGGTACTTGTAGCCAAAGGTAAGGGGCTCCCCTTGTTGTTCCCCTAAACCTCTCCTTTTCTCCTTTATCTGTCCAGGCTTAGGCTGCAGGACAGAATTCCGATCATCCCCCTGGATGTGACCTTAGGTACCCTGCCCCCCCCCTTCCTTGGGGTCAGGATCCTGGATGCACTCCCTACTAGGAGGATGAGGCACCGCAGAGATGAGGGTAGGTATTCTGGACACTTTTACACACACACACACACATACACACACACACATACAAACACATACGAACACACAAACACCCCTAAGCCAACTCAGACTAGCCTTTTTCAAAGACACTTTATCTCCTTGGATTAACTGACCTAGGAGAGAGTTTTGATCCCCTGTAACTGATTATTTTAAATTGGGCTTGCTACTTGACAGGAGATAAACAGGAGCAAAACAAAAAGCCTTTGGTGCCCATCACCTGAGGCTCAGGCTCATGCCTGTCATCCTGGCTACTCAGGAGGCTGAGATCTGAGGATCACAGCTTGAAGCCAGCCATAAGCTGGAAAGCCCGTGGGACTCTACTTTCCATGGAACCACCAAAAAGCTAGAAGTGCAGCTGTGGCTCAAGTAGTAGAGCACCAGCCTTGAACAATAAAACTCAGAGAGACAGCTCCCAGATCCTCAGCTCAAGCCCACATGGAGAAATGGCCCCATCTTATGGCCCACAGATTGCCTTGGCCACGAGCCCCCACTCATGGAGTGTGATACAACACCTGTCCCTGGGTGGTGTATCAGGGCCTTCAGAAATCCAGTGATGGAATCCACGCCTTTCCCTTCATGCACTATCTACCCACACTGGCTGGAAGGCAGAGCCTGACAAGGCTGGCAGCTCTGCCAAGGTGATCAGAATGGTCTTCTTGGAGGCAGCACTTGAAAAGGGGGTCTCACTTAACAAGGAGGATCTGCCCGGAAGCACAGAGAGCAAAAGTGCTGAAAATGATGGACAACACAGCAGAGCATGCTCATTTCCAGCCAGGGCTGCTGGTGAGAGACTCGGTATAGATGTGTGACTTGGTATAGATGTGTGAGACTGTCCCGAGATAGGTCTGAGGGGTCATAGAAGAATAGCTATCCAGGGCCGGGATTGTATCTTAGAAGTAGAGGGCTCACCTAGCACGCAGGAAAGCACAGGTTAGATTCCAAGGTCCTGCATACACAGAAAAAGCTGGAAGTGGCACCACGGCTCAGGTGAAAGAGCACTCCCCTTGAGACAAAGAAAGTTGGGGACATCGCTGGGCCCCAATGTCAGGCCCCAGGGCTGTCACCATAAAACAGTTCTCTCAGGGACCTTGGTGACAGGTGGATGGCTATGCCCTGAAGCTCTCAGTAGATCCATCTGTGCTTTGTGTCTCCTTTGACAGAGGGGAGATGGATACTCCTTTTGCCCTGGGCACCCCTGGGCCCGGTTATCAGCAACCCTCCCAAGGTCTTCCACCGGGACATGGAGCAGGTGGCCCTAGAAATCCTCAGGTATCGGTTGGGTGGGGCAGGAGGATATAGGGCAGGCCCCAGAACTCCTTGTGGGTCTGATCTGCCCTGGAAGACCAGGCAATCAGGAGGAGGTAGATGGGAGCTTAGAGAGGGCTAGTGATGTGAGGGGGCCCTTTAATCCTCATGGCCCCACCCAGATTCTGAGCCTTCCTTTGCTGTCCCTGAGGGAGGTAGAGGGGTGTCTAGGTGGTAGCTTCTAGGAGGAGTAGGTGGAAATTCTGAAGGGCTAGACACCTTAAGCCAGTCGCTCACCCCTCTTCTCCCACACCTGTCATCCTGGCCACTCGGGAGGCTGAGATCCAGAGGATCTCATTTCCCAACCCAGGCAAGAAAGTACCATGAGAGGCTCATCTCCAATCCAACTGGAAGTGGCACTGTGGCTCAAGTGGTAGAGTACTGGCCTTGAAGAAAAATCGACCTCAGGGACAGTATCCAAGCCCTGAGTTCAAGCCCCTCAACTAAGAAAGAAGAAAAATAAAAGAAAAAAAAAACAGGAAAGAAAGAAAGGCATCCCTTCCTTGCTTGCAAGAGATGTTGAAGCAGTGGGGTTGCTATGGTTGGGAGACCAGATGCTGGCCTCCCTGGGTTTGCTCCAGTATGAAGCTGTAACAGGGTGGGTGGTGCCTTACCAAGAACTCCAGAGGTTGTGGCCTGTGGCAGGCAGGGAGTGGGTGAATGGGAGCAGGCGTGGGATGGCAGTGTCAATTATATGCTCTCCATTCATGGTTTTGGATGCTGGTGACAAAGTCTGAAGTGTAGGGTTACATGTGGTTTATGTCTTGATGAGTTGGGTTTTCTCTTGGTATTAGAAGGTGGCTGAAGCCGGTCGTTGCCCGTGGCTCACAACTGTCATCCCAGCTACTCAGGAGGCTGAGATCTGAGGATCATGGTTCAAAGCCAGCTTGGGCAGGAAAATGTGTTTGGCTTTATCTCCAGTGAACCACTAGAAAGCCAGAAGTGGTACTGTGGCTTCAGTGGTAGAGGGCCCACCTGCAGCTCAAGATCTAAGGGACTGCGTGCAGGCCCAGAGTTCAAACCCCATGACTGACAACCAAAAATAATGTAGCTGAGTTTTCTGCATAGTGGTATGTACATTTAGGAAATACCAAGATGTGTTATGAGCCATTCCAGATGTGTGAGATGTCCTGAGTTTTGTCTACACTAGGTCTGAGGATGGTAGTGCCATCTTCTTGGGTGTGGGATGTTCAGGGTGCTCAGGGACTGCTGAGGCCTTGGGCTGTGTGTGTGTTTGTGTGTGTATTTTTCCTTCGTCTCTCTCTGTCTCCTTCCTGGGTGCCTGTCTGCCTCTTTCTGACCTTGAATGGTGCCCCTCCTCCACACTGACCTTGCCCTTTAGCCCCCTATCAGGGTCTACAATGAGTCCTAAATTGCCAGAGGCCTGCATTCCAGTTTTTCTTTGGGGCCCAAGTCCGGCCTGTCCAAATCTTTGGGCACCTCCAGGGGATTCTGGATTCTGGATCAGCATGGCCAGCTAGCATAGGGTCTCTCCTGCCTCTGGGAGGCCTCAGTCATGCGATGTCTTGCCATTTCCTCAGCTGGGTCTCTGGCTGCACGTCCCTCCCTGCACGCTGGCAGTAGAGTGGGGGATGGAAGTTTTCCGGTGGCTCTGGCCAACTCGAGCTTGATAGCTGACTGAAGGCCATCCAAGCAAGGAGGATCCGGGGCTACATGTGAGGTGAGGCCAAGGTGGCTTGGAAGTATCCGTCAGTGTCTAGGAAATGTCAACATACCTTGTCACAGGAAAGTCTATTTCCCCCCCCCTCCCCACAGCTTGGCTGCTCAGGTCCTTCTAGAGAATTCTAGATGCCCAGAATACAGATGCACACATTTAGATTCTAGGTCCAGGGAACTGGGGCATGAGAGACTAGTATGGCCAATACCTCAATGTTTTGGGTCATTAGCCTTGACCTGGCTATGCCCCCCTTGTTGTACGTTCACTCCTTTTTTTTTTAAATTTTTTTATTGTAAAGATACTATACAGAGGGTTACAGTTACATGAGTGAGGTAATGAGTACACTTCTTCTTGAACATTGTTACCCCCTCTATTATTTTCCCCCTACCATCCCTTGCCTCCCTCCCTTCCCCGAGGTTCTTTTTTTTTTTTTTTTGATTGTGATTAAATGATTACATAATTTCCGGAAATTCACAGTATTGTGGAATAATGATGCTCATTTAAAGTCACAAGTTCATTCTAACTTTCCTGGAGCAAATTGTCTATCACAGTCTGTAATATATAACGGTGCTCACATGTTATATACCATATATGTGATCAGCAGCATGGGGATATTTGGTTGGGGTTCAACCAATTGAGTGGGAGTTATTTGTTTCTTAAGTCCTGTTAGTTTTGTCATATCACCTAACATTTTGGATTTAGCATCCACTTATCAGGAAGACCATGTACTGTTTGTCTCTTCATTCTTGGCTTACCTTGCTCAACATGATTCCTTCTAGCTCCATCCATTTCCCGGCAAATGCCATTATTTTGTCATTTCCAATGGCTGCATAATATTCCATTGTGTATAGATACCACAATTTTTGGATCCATTCATCTGTGTTGGGGCATCTAGGTTGTTTCCATATCCTAGCTATTGCGAACAGTGCTGCAATAAACATGGAGGTGCACGTGTCCTTGTATATTGGTTCCTGTTGTTCAGGGTAGATGCCTAGAAGTGGTATGACTGGGTCGTAAGGGAGGTCAATCTTTAGCTTTCTAAGGACCCTCCAGACTGCTTTCCAAAGTGGTTGTATGAGTGTACATTCCCACCAGCAGTGTAATAGCGTTCCTCGTTCTCCACATCCCCTCCAGCATTTGTCGTTGGCTGATTTGTGGATGTGGGACATTCTGACTGGGGTAAGGTGGTATCTCAGGGTTGTCTTTATTTGCATTTCCTTCACCACCAGGGATGATGAACATTTCCTCATGTGTTTCTTTGCCATTTTTATTTCTTCATTTGAGAAGTCCCTCTTTAGTTCCCTTGCCCATTTAGTAATTGGTTTGTTAGGTTTGGGAGGGATTCGTTTCTTGAGTTCCCTTTATATACAGGATGTTAACCCCTTGTCTGATATGTTGCTGGTAAATATTTTTTCCCAATTAGTTGGTTGTCTTTCTAGCTTGGTTGCGATAGCTTTATCTGTGCAGAAGCTTTTTATTTTAAGGTAGTCCCATTTGTCGAGTCTCTCTCCAACTTGTTGTGACCCTGGGACTCTGTTCAGGAAGTTCCTTCCTGTGCCTATTAGTTCAAGTGTCCCTCCTACTCTGTCCTGCAGTAGTTTCAGAGATTCAGGTTTAATGTTAAGGTCTTTAATCCATTTTGAGTTGATGTTGGTGCATGGTGATAGGCTGGGGTCCACTTTTAGTTTTCTGCATGTGGCTGCCCAGTTTTCCCAGCACCAGCGGTTGAAGAGGCTGTGTTTCTCCCATTGTATGTCTTTGGCTCCTTTGTCAAATATCAGCTGGCTGTAGGCCTGTGGATTTATTTCTGGATCTTCTATTCTGTTCCATTGGTCTTCGGGTCTGTTTTTGTGCCAGTACCATGCTATCTTTGTTATTATAGCTCTGTAGTAGAGTTTGAAGTTCGGCATGGATAGCCCTCCCATATTGTCTTTATGCCCTAGAATTGTTTTGGCTATTCTAGGTCTTTTGTTGTTCCATATGAATTTTTGGACTGTTTTCTGTATTTCAGTGATGTATGTCATTGGGATTTTAATAGGAATTGCGTTGAATTTGTATATTAGTTTTGGAAGTATTACCATCTTTACTATATTAAGTCGGCCTATCCAGGAGCATGGGAGGTCTTACCATTTCCTAGTGTCTTCTGCAATTTCTTTCTTTAACTTTTTATAGTTCTCATTAAAGAGTTCTTTTACATCTTTGGTCAGGTTAATTCCTAAATATTTTATTTTTTGGGAGATTATCGTGAATGGGGTTGCTCCCTTTATTTCCCTCTCTTCCTGTACATTATCAGTGTATAGGAAGGCAACTGATTTTTGTGGGTTTATTTTGTATCCTGCTATTTTGCCGAAGTGATTTATGATTTCTAAGAGTTTGGGGATGGAGTTTTTGGGATCGTGGAGGTATAGTATCATGTCGTCTGCAAAAAGGGATAGTTTAAACTTCTTCTTTCCCTATGTGGATCCCTTTAATGTCTTTTTCTTGCCTTATTGCCCTGGCTAAGGGTTCTAGGACTATATTGAAGAGGAGTGGAGACAGTGGGCATCCTTGCCTTGTTCCTGATTTTAGGAGAATTGGTTGTAGCTTTTCCCCATTAAGTATAATATTGGCTATTGGTCTGTCATAAATGGCTTTTATTGTTTTTAGAAGTGTTCCTTCTATTCCTATTTTCTCCAGAGATTTTAGCATGAATGTATGTTGAATTTTGTCAAAGGCCTTTTCTGCATCTGTGGTGATAATCATGTGATTCTTGACCTTGGCTCTGTTGATATGTTGAATTACATTTATTGACTTACGTATGATAAACCATCCCTGTGTCTCTGGGATGAAGCCTACCTGGTCATAGTGAATTATTTTTTTTTATGTGTTTCTGGATTCTGTTAGCTAGAATCTTGTTAAGGATCTTTGCATCTGTGTTCATCAAGGAGATTGGCCTGTAATTCTCCTTTTTGGTTGGGTCTTTGCCTGGTTTGGGGATGAGTGTGATATTGGCTTCGTAGAATGAGTTTGGGATAACTCCCTCCTTCTCTATTTCTCTGAAGAGCTTGAGGAGTATGGGTATTAGTTCTTGTTTAAAGGTCTTATAGAATTCTGTTGTGAATCCATCTGGTCCTGGGCTTGTTTTTGTTGGAAGACTTTTGATAGCTTCCTGTATCTCATTATAGGATATTGGCTTATTTAATTGGTTAACTTCTTCTTTGCTCAGTTTGGGCAACTTGTATTTCTCTAAAAATGCATCCATTTCTGCCCGATTTTCTTCCTTTAGAGAGTATAGCTTTTGAAAGTAGTCTGTTAGAATTGTTTGGATATCTTGGGTACGTGTTGTGATGTTTCCCGTGCCATCCCTAATCCTATTAATATGGGTTTCCTCTCTTCTTTTTTAAATTAATCTAGCCAATGGGCCATCAATTTTGTTTATTTTTTCAAAGAACCAGCTTTTTGTTTGGTTTATTTTGGTTATGGTTTTCTGATTTTCTAATTGGTTAATCTCTGCTTTTAATTTGGTTATCTGGCTTCGTCTAGTAGCTTTAGGTCCCATTTTTTCTTGTTTTTCTAGCTGTTTTAATTGCAACATGAGATTATTTACTTGGTTGGTCTCCATTCTCTTGATGTGGGCACTGAGGGCAATAAATTTGCCCCTCAGGACTGCTTTTGCTGTGTCCCACAAGTTTCTTTGTGAGGTGTTTTCATTTTCATTGAGTTGTAGGAAATGCTTTATTTCTTCTCTGATCTCTTCTGTTATCCAGGCATTGTAAAGGAGTGTGCTGTTCAATTTCCATGTATTAGAGAAATTTCTGCGGTATGCTTTGTTATTGAGAGCTAGCTTGATTCCACTGTGGTCAGATAGGATACAGGGGATTATGTCGATCCCTTTGTATTTGCTTAAAGTTCCTTGCATGAACTATGATATGGTCTATTTTGGAGAAAGTTCTGTGAGCTGCTGAGAAGAATGTGTACTGTGTTGTTTTAGGGTGAAATACTCGGTAGGTGTCAGTTAATTCCGCTTGGAGTATGGCCTCTCTTCATTCGGTGGCTTCTTTGCCAATCCTCTGTTTGGTAGACCTGTCCTTTGGTGAGAGTGGTGTGTTAAAGTCTCCTAGTATTATCGTATTGGGATCTATTTTATTCTGTAAGTTTGAGAGCATTTGTTTTACATATCTGGGTGCACCAATATTTGGGGCATATAAGTTGATGATGGTTATATCCTCCTCTTGGATTGTTCCCTTTATTAATATGTAGTGTCCATCTTGTCTTTCTGTACTGATTTTAATGAAAAGTTTATTTTGTCAGATATCAGGATAGCTACACCTGCTTTCTTACTGGGGGCGTTTGATTGGTAGATCCTTTTCCACCCCTTCACTCTGAGTTTGTTTGTATGTTTGGCTGAGAGGTGGGTCTCCTGAAGGCAACAGATGGATGGGTCTTGTTTTCTGATCCAGTCCTCATTTCGTTTTCTTTTAATTGGCGAATTCAGCCCATTTATATTAAGAGAAAGTATAGAGAGATGCATTGTTGTCCCTGCCATTCCGTTTTCCTAAGTTTTTCTTCTTTCCTTTCCTCCTGTGGTTGCTCAGTTAGACTTTGAGTAACGCCTGTTTGGGGCAGGCCCCAGTTCCTGGTTGCTTTCTTCAGGTTGTGTCCCCCCTCTTAGAATTCTTTGTAATGCTAAGTTCACTTCTTAATCCAGTGCTGGCCCCACACCGACCACTTGTGGCAGTGCTGTGAAAGTGGCAGGAGTGGAAGTGAGATCCAGGGTGCCCAAAATCTGGATTTATGGCCTGATTGGGGGTGGAGTGGGGGCAAAGGGTGTCTTAAAAAAATCTTAGAGCTGGAACTCAGGGCCTAGGCACTGTCCTTGAGCTTCCATTGCTCAAAGCTAACACTCTACCACTTGAACCACAGCTCACCTTTCATCTTTTTTAGTAGTTTAGTGGAGAGAAGAGTCTCACAGACTTTCCTGCCTGGGCTGGCTTCAAGCTGCCATCCTAAGAGCTCAGCTTCTTACGTAGCTAGGATTGCTGGTATAAGACATTGGGACCTACTAAGGATGTTTTTGTGTGTGCTTTGTGTGTGTGTGTGTGTGTGTGTGTGTGTGTGTGTGTGTTTGTGTGTGTGTGTGTGTGTGAATTTACCAGGGCTTGAACTCAGAGCCTAGGTGGTATCCTTTGGCTTGTTTACATAAGATTGGTGCTCTACCACTTGAACTACAGTACACTTCAGCTCCCAGAAGCCCCTGACTATGTGGAGAGCATAAAGCTCAAACCTGATCATATTTCTTCGACCTCAGGGAAGGATATGACTCCTCTGCAGCCTGGAGGAGTAGGGGTGGAGTAGGAGTGATAACTGTAGATGGGTGCTAGGCTGGTAGAGAGGTACTCTGTCTTTTGCCAAGAAGGATAGTGATAGCTCAAGCTCTCATTTTCCTAGCTATTCAGGAGGCTGAGATCTGGGCCAGGAGGGGCAAAAGCTGCAAGATGGCAGGGCAGGTAATGCCCCGCTCATGCAGGGATCACAAGAGTGCAAATCTGTCAGGCACACCTCGGGGGAGGGGATATTGAGTTGGGCTCATGAAAGACTTGTGTGCTTACAAATCCACAGCCAGCTAGCTGCTACTTCTAGTAGCAACCTGGAGTCCCAGGACTCAGAGCCCTTCTTTCCTCACCAGTGTTTGGGGGCAAATGAAGGTCTGCAATCATGGGCCAACTACAAAGGAGCATTTGAAGTGTTCTTTTCCTTGGTCCTGTGGCCCCATGCATGGATGGAGGGGCGGGTTCCCTGGAACTTACTGCCTTGGCCCAGACCCCTCAGCCCAAGAAAGACTTAGGGAGAAACCACATGATCTGGCTTGAGAGTTTACTATGACTATGCCTCAGGACTTCCCCCAGTTCTGACTCAGCTCATCATTACCACCTTCCTGTGTGTGTGGGTGCATCTTGGTACTAGGGCTTGAACTCAGGTCCTGGGCTCTGTCCCTCAGTTTTTTTCATTCAAGGCTAGCACTCTACCACTTGGGTCCCAGAAGAATATGTCTCACCAGGCTCACTTTTTTTTTTTTTTTTTTGCCTGTCATCAGGCTTGAACTCAGGGTCTGGGCATGCTCCTGAGCTTCTTTTGCTCAAGGCTAGCCTCAGTGCCACTTTTGTCTTTCTCTGTTTCTGTGGTACTGAGAAATCGAACCCAGAGCTTTGTGCGTGCTAGGTAAGCACTCTACCGCTAAGCCACATTCGCAGCCCAAGGCTGAATTGTAACAGGAGTTATGAGGGTGGGATTTATTGGCTTACCCCATTTGGCATAGAAATCGCTGACTATTTCATATCTTTGCCGAGATTTGGGACCAGTCTGTGACTCGGCAATGAGCAATGATGAATGAATGAGAGCCACCAGGCCCCACAGTTCTAGGCTCACATACTACAGAAGGATAGAGAATATAGATCCAGAACCTTCGACCATTCCTACAGCCTAGGAACTCTGAGGGCTTGTCCCAGCTTGCCCAAGTTGGGTGGGCTGAGCATGGACAACCTGCTGAATGCCCATCATCCATCCATACACAGAGACATGGAGTTACTGCTGCCTTTTTTGGACAGGGGGCAGGTCTGGGGTTGAACTATGAACCTAGGCCCTGTCCCTGAGTTCCTTTTGCTCAAGGGCAGTACTCTGCAACTTGAGTCACGATCCCACTCATGTTTTTTTTTTCCCTGTGATCTCTTAGAAGTAAGTGTCACCTACTTTCCTGCCCTGGCTGAATTCAAGTTGGCATTTTCTACATCTCAGCCTCCTGAGGAGCTAGGATTACAGGCAGAAGCCGCTGACACCTAGCTTTCTTTTCTTGTTCTTTTTTAACCATGACAATATGAAATCTTCACCGTGTCATTCCAATGGTTTGCATACGATGTAAACAACCCTGGAGTTCGATTGCCACCCACAAATGGAGGGAGATCCTGACAAACTCATTCCTATTCGTGTGAATGCTAATGAAATATTATAAAAGTAATAATTAAATTTGCAGTTAATTCATGATTCTATTTTAGAATGCCACACAAATATTATTGGATTTATATCTTCCATTCTAGCACCATGGTATGATTCCCCTAATTGAAGGATTTTGACTAATTTTTAAGTAATGTGTATATAAGTGTTCAACCATGATACTTCATTAAATGGTGGCATAATGTAATAACAAATAATCGATAATTATATATATAATTTAATATCATCACATTCCCTCTCTCTCAGTATATATCTATATCTATATACATACATATACACACACACACATATATACATATACATATCTATTAATGTATATATTGGGCACTACTGTGGCTTGATCAAAGGTGTTCAGAACTTCCTGGCAGCTCGGTTTTCTGGAGGCTGGTGTGCTAAGACTGTGACCCCATTTATGGATTGGGCATTGTAGGCCATGAGTTGAAATCCCAGCATGGCCAAATATTTATTCGTGGAGTAAGAAGTCAACTTTGACACATTTTTTTTCCTTTTGTGTCAAAGTCCTGGGTCTCAGTATAATATATAATCCATATGCAAATATAATCTAGGTGATATGATGTAATAAATGAAGTGTTATATGTGTAACAATACTAAATAAATAAGGGTAGTAAACGTCATACTCAGTAAACCCATGTATGTAAATAGATCTCACATATGAATATTATTTTTTCCAGTGCTGAGGCTTGAATTCAGGCCCTGGGACCTGATTTGAATTTCTTATCTTCAAGGACAATGCCACAGAGTTACCCAGGCCCTGAGTGAAAATCCCAGGCCTGCCAGAAAAATGGTGTAAATTCCAAGCCAGGGCCTTATTATTTATTTATTTATTTATTTATTTATTTATTTTATTTTTTTGGCCAAGCACTTAGGTCTTGGCACCTCTGCCACAGCTGACCCTGGGATCCTAGGACCCGAGTTCAAATCTGAGGCTGGCAAAAAAAAAAAAAAATAAGGAGAAGGATAAAACTGAGAAGTTCAAGGAGGAGGTTTTACTAATTTTTTTCCTTTGTGTTGTGACCATCCTGGGTCTAAATGACAAGGCCCAGAAAGTGCACATGACCTTGCATTGCTGATGTTTGGCGGGCTATTAGGGAAGCCATAGCCAAAACTGGCAACCTAGGCCTGGAGGTCAAATCCCAGGACTGCCACTAATGAATGGTGGGAGGTTCAAAGAAATACATTCTGATGATACATCCGTACAAATGGAATGTTATAAAAGCAACAATTAAATTAGAAGTTAGTGTATGATTTTCATATTATAAGATTATACACAATTATACTACATTAACTAATTTTCAATTACTACTTTATTATGTATTCATTCATGATACTTAAAAAAGGAAGGAATAATTTAGTTGCCAATAGTTAGTAGTAATATCATATATGCAATTTCATAATATACAGGCATCACTCTTGTTTTATACATATACATCTATCTATCTATCTATCTATCTATCTATCTATCTATCTATCTATCTATCTATCTACCAATCTACACATTTATTTGTTTATACACTTGTCACTCCTGGGGCTCAGTGGTAGAGTGCTCCCTAGTACATACAAAGTCCTGGTTTCTATTCCTCACTACCACATGCACAGAAAAATTCAGAAGTCGTGCTGTCGCTCAAGCAGTTGAGCACTAGCTTTGAGCATAAAAGCTTAGGGACTGTGTCTAGACACTTACTCAAGACCCAAGACTGGCACCAAAGAAAAGAATGTTCTGAGCACAATGATATAAGGATAGGACTGCAAATACCTCACCACAGAGCAAGCTGGCAGTCTGGTGTTGAGAGCTGCCATCTAACCTGACTTAGCCAGAGATAAACCACTGCAACCCAGCTCCATGGAACCAGATGCTACTGGCTCATTCACTCCTGTCATCTAAGATACCCGGGGTCTGAGATCTGACACTGGTGGGTTTAAAACCCAGCCCTGGCAGGAAGTCTGAGAAACTCTGAGCTGTGGCTCAAAGTGTTAGAGCTCTAGCCTTGAGCTAAAGATCTTAGGACAGTAGCCCCAACTTTGAGTGCAATCCCCATGGCTAACTCCCCCCCCCCACAAAAATCCCCACCACTTTAAACCATTAGATGTGAACTTTGTGCAGTTTGTGACATGTTTCTGAAAGAATGGTGATACTGATGAAAACACCCTAATTCTAATGACAGCTTATGGGATACAGCTATGTGATGAGACCTTCATGATGTGTTTTGTGCTGAGTCCTTCATGGGGTGCATTCTTTCATCTGGTCCTTGTAAGAGCTCCACAAGTAAGATGATTGTGCACATGAGAAAGTTGAGGCTCAAATATGTCCCCATGTCAGGGCCAAAATTATGTATGTATTGAACTCTAATGAGTTTTCTCCTGGATTATTTTTCTCGGTTGTGAATGTTGAACTCAGGGTCTAGGCACTGACCCTTCCCTATTGGGCTCATGGGTAGTGCCCTATCATGTAGAGCCAAGGACCCTAGGTATCTGTAGCTGAGGTCTGTCATCCTGCCTACTCAGGAAGCTGAGATCTGAGGATCTGGGTTCAAAACTATCCTGGACACAAAAGGTCCCATGAGACTATTATCTCCTACTCACCACTTAGCAACTTGAAGTGGAAGCCAGCACTGCTGACTCGTGCCTGTCATCCTAGCTACTCAGGAGGCAGAGAGCTGAGGATCACATTCCAAACCAGCCTGGGCAGGAAATTCCTTGAGATGGTTATCTCCAGTGAACCACCAGAAAGCCTGAAGGAGTGCTGTAGCTCAAGTGGTAGAGCTTGAGCTGAAGAGCTCAGAGACATCACCCAGGCCTGCCATGGGAGGTGGCACAAATGAAAGCTTCCGTCAAAACACAGCACTGGGGAGAGAAAGACCTTGGGGTACAAAGAGACCTTTTTCTCCTGGACTTCAGAGCCCACCCACATTCATCCTCACCAATTGCCCCCAGATGAATTGTTACAAAGCTGTACAGGAGTGAGGCTTTTTGTCTGCCTGTTCCAACAATGAGGCAGACTTCCTCCAGCAGCCTGGGGTGCACAGAAACATTCAGGCTACACTGGGAACAGTGAGGGGAGCCCCGGCACATGCACTGTTTTGAAAGCCCTCTCTGTGCTATGAAATCATTCTATTCAAAGCAAATTTCCTAGCTGGGTGCTTTTCTTCATAGAGAATCTGGATGTTCACCAATAGAAATACATGCATTCATACACAGACACATGGAGTTACTGGCTCTTTTTTGTGTTGCAGGTCTTGAGGCTTGAACTGTGAACCTAGACATTTTCCCTGAGCTCTTTTTGCTCAAGGAAGCATTTTATTGTGCCTTAAACCATGATTACTCTAGGCTGGGGTGCAGCTTTTACACCCACAGATGATCCAGGGATCCTAGGACCCAAGTTCAACTCCCAGCACTGGTAAAAAAAAAAAAATCAAACCAACACAAATTTAGGAGGAAAAAACCAGGAGGTTTTACATAACTGTTTTACCTTGTTTCCTTTGCACTGTGACCATCCTGGGTCTCAATGACTTGGCTTGAAAATTGAACGTGACCTTGCATGGCTGAAGGCTGGTGGGCTGTTAGTGAAGCTCAACTCACACACCTAGGCCCTGAGTTGGATTCTGGGACTTGCACCTACACACTGCTGAAGATCCTAGGAAAATTGTTCCATGTATAGGAACACTAATAGGATGTTTGAAATCTACTAATTGAATTACTGATTAGCTAGTCATTCTATAAGTTTGTATGCAATAAATACAGGTCATTGATTAATTTAATATTTATTAAGTCTTGTACTGTGATTAATTAATGGAGGCATAATTTTAGACCAAATAATTGGTAGTAGTAGAATATATAAAAGTAAAATATAGACATCACTTTATATAGAGTTATACACTAGAATCTACATAAATGTCTATCTGTCTCTGCATACATTTATGGATGCATATACATAAGTAAATACACACATACACTGAAATCTACACATCTATGTGTTTATATAGTGGCCACTCCTAGGGCTTGATCTCAGGTCCTCAATGTTGCCCGATAACTTCACTTGCATCAGACTGGTGTGCTAATATTGACCTATTCATAAAGTGGGCCTTCTAGGCCCAGAGTTCAAACCACAGAACTGCCAAAAACTTAATCCTGATGGAAGAAGCCAATTGTCCCACTTGATTTCCTAATTGGTGAAAATCCGGGGTCTCAGGAATGATGTCTAATACACAGGCAAATTTATGTCCTATGTAATAGGATGTAAAAAATATTATATGTGTAATCATACTCACTAAAATATATAATAAATAAAACAAAATAAAATGAATAACTACACTAACTGCAATATGCAGTAAACATGTGTATGTAAATATAAATCATGTATTTAAAATGTATACGAGTGCTAGGACTTGAATTCAGGCTCTGGAGACAGGCCTGATTTTCTTGTCTTCCAGCATGATGACCTCCCCCTTCCCCCACAATGCTGCAGATTTACCCAGACCCTGAGTTCAAATCCCAGGCCTGGCAAAAAAAAAATGGCATGAATTCCAAGCCAAGGAGCCTCAAAAAATATTTTAGATATTTTTAATGTATGTATGTATGCATATATGTATGTATGTATGTATGTATGTATGTATGTATGTATGTATGTATGTATGTATGTATATATGTATGCATTTTTATTTTGTCAAGCACAGGGCTTGAACTCAGGTCGCAGCAACTCTGCCTCAGCTTCAATCACTCTAGGCTAGGGTGCAGCCACTGGACCCACAGCCAAACCTGGGTTCCTAGGCCCCAAAGGCTGACAGAAAAAAAAAAAAAAACACTAGAAAAAAAAAAAAACTCGGCAACTTGCATATGGCTGCAAGTTTTACATTTGTTTTCTTTGCAAGGTGACCTTCCTGGGTCTGAATGACACAGTTGAAAAGTGTTGGTAACCTAGCATTGCTGAAGGCTGGCGGGCTATCAGGGAAGCCATAGGCCAACATGGCAACATAGGCCCTGGGTGGGAAGCCCGGTCCTGACCCTTACCAATGGTGGGAGATCCTAAAAGTCTCTTTCCTATTCATAGGAATACTGATGGAAGGTTATGAATGTCAAGGTTAGAGTGATTTTAGGAGGCCAATGGAGTTTAATGAATATTTTTGGCACACTAAAAGAATACTATTAATTACATGGATGCAATTATTTTGGAACAGTGGTTGATTTAATTAATAATTCAATAAGGATGAAAACAATATTAATTACATGGAGGCATAATAAGTACCCAAGAATTGGTAGGAATGTAGCATATATAACTGAATATTGTATAGACATCTCTGGCACTCTATAAAGATCTATATTTATTTGTGCACTACCATCTACATGTTAATCTGTTCTTATTTTTCAAACCCTGGGGCTCGATCTCAGGTGAGGGAAACTACTTGTGGGCTCAATATGCACCAGGCTGGCATGCTGACACTCACCCATTCATGAATTGGGCCTTGTAGGCTGTGAGTTCAGATGCCAGCACTCACAAAAATTGAATCGTGGAGTAAGAAGCCCATGGTGACACATGTTTTCCTTTTCTGTGAAAGTCCTGGATGTCAGATGTGAAGTTTCATACATAGGCAAATCTATATCCTCTGTAATAAATGTAATAAATATTCCATGTGTAATAACAGTCAATAAAATAAATGGCAAATAGATGAATGAAACAAAAAATTTAATGAATAGCTACACTAAGCACAATATTGAGTCAACAGATGGGGCTCTTTTTCAGGGCCTGGAAACTGGCTAGGAGCTGAATTGGCTGCTGTGCTTACTATCACCCATTCATGAACTTCTAGACCCTGAATTTAGATCCCAGCACTGCCAAAAGTATAATCTTGGAGTGAGAAGCTAAGCATGACATGTTTTCTTTTTCTTTGAAAGTGCTCAGTGTCAGGTAGGATGTCTAATTTGGATGCAAATCTATATGCTATGTAATAGGATGTCATAAATGTAATAAATGTCATAGGTGGAATAATTGTCACTACAATAAATGATAAAGGGTTGAATTAGTGAATCATTCTAGATTAAATTAGGTGCAACAATTATAGGAAGTGTATTAAGTTTTATTAATATTTTATTAAGCATTACCAGAATAAAAATTACATGGAGACATAATTAAATATCGAATTATAGGTAGTGACACATGATGCATAATTTAATTATATAAGACATCTGTCTCATTCTATAAAATATGTAAATATATATGTGTATATGTACATATATGATAAACAATAATGGGATATTGAGTAATTATTAATTAATGCTTTATTAATTGTTCAACTGGGACGCATCATTAAATGGAGACATAATTTAATATCTAATAATTGGCAGTAATCCCTGCAACTACTGCTGCCTCCTTCTTGCCCTCATCGCTGGCCTGTCAGTGCCAAAAAAGGCCTCCAGGAGAACCCCTCCACCCCTGCACCAATGTGTCCTGTACTTCCAATGACTCCTGGTGGTCAGTATGATCTACATGACCACAGAAGAGCATGAGGATATATGTTACACACAGACATGAAGAACTAGTATGATGGCTTGACCTTCATGGCCTCTGAAAATGGAGGTTTGACCTGCATAAGTTTTGCTTCACTATGAATTTTCTATTTTCACACTGAACACCATATACTTTCCTTGTGATTCCTTTATTGGTTTTTGTCTTATTCTCTCAAAACAAGTCTATTATCATAGGCTGATACTATGTCTCTGGTGATGGCACCAGCAGATCCAAGTGGAAAGGGAAGTGGGACATTGAGTACCCATCCTTTCCAAAAGAGTCCACCACAGGTCAGAAGAACAAGTCTTAGGAGAGTGGGCACAGCTGATGCTTCCCTCTCTGAAGCATGGCTCAAGTTTGGAGAGGGATTTCAGGACATCTGAAATATTGAATTATTGAAATATTGAATTATCTCCAAGACCAAAGAAACAACCACATCTAGTAATTGAGCTCACAAGTATACCATGGAGATCCAGTGAAAATGATCAATCAGATGAAGATAGGACACTGTTTAAAATACAGAGAAACAATGGGATTGGCACTATTGGCAGTAACAATTTGTGTACAGAAAGAAGATAGGGCCAAGGGAGATGAACTGCAGTTGATTGACTAGAAAATGGACAGTGACAGAGAAGAAACCAGTAAAGGCAATGAATGTGAAGATGGAGAGGGTGCCATGGAAATTTCAGATGGTGCTTCTAGTGCAAGTAGTTATTCTTTGGCAAGTGATAGTAGGAAACCTGAGCTTCCTAAGGCAGGACCTGACTTTATTGCCTAGCTGGACTAAAAGTGAAGATCCTCCTGCCTCACATTCCGGAGTTCTAGGATAACAGTCATGCATTACCACATTCCTGTTTGAAACATTTAACTTTCATGTTAGATTATTTCTTTTTCACCTGTGGCCTTTATAAGCCTGATTTCGACATTTTTGGACCTTGGCGTGAACATTTGTCTGGATTATGAGGAAACAATAATTATTCCAACAGTTTCCCATATTGAAACACCCACTCCTTGGGTACTTGTCAACTCACTGTGTTCATCTGGCCTGTGTGGAGATTGTCCATTCTGCTCTGGTCCTTAAGAGGTCTGCAAGATTCTCAGCTGTGTACTAGAAGAACACAGAGATGGAGAGTTTTAGATAGCAATGAGAAAAAAGAAATTTACTTCACTGAAACTCTATTATTTGCCTTATTTTTGCCTGTCATATTTACCTTGCTCACAGTTTACATTCTTTTATGGTATAATGAAGTAATAACATTTATTTTCCTCAGCATTTAAGTTTAATTCTTTGTTTTCATTGAGACAAACTTCTAAGAAAGAACAACTAATCTCATGTTCATTTCCACAAATGGATGTTTTTATTTTCATATTCCCTTGTAAGACAATAATTCTTGGTGTGGCAAGTCAGGAAATAGAAATAGATTAAAATTTTAAACATGATACATTTATTTGTGATGTCAGTAAGCTTTGGAATTTTAGTCACTAAAATGTGTTTGACTACTACGTTTACTCTTGCCCACTCTGGTGAGAGCATCCTTAATTACTAAATTATTAACAAGTGCATGGATTGCCAGACAAACTTTGAGAGTTTTTGTTTTCTTGGCAGACCATTAAACATTTCTTTAGAGGAAAAAATACCACACTATTTCTGCTCTTCATAGAGTCTACTATACTTCAGTTAATTCATCTGTAACTATTAGCATACAACTGAATGTATTTGCTTTTGGGTTTATTGGAACATTCTAGCAGCCACAAATAAGGGAAACCATGCAGCTTGTGTTCTCTGGGTCTGGATTACTTCCCATAATATAATTCTTTCCCAGTCTTTCCACATTATTACAAATGGTAGTCTATCATGCTCTCTGACGGATGAGTGGGATTTCTCTCTGTTTGTGTGTGTGTGTGTGTGTGTGTGTGTGTGTGTGTGTGTGTGTTCATACATACATTTATATATATGTATATATGTATATATGTACATATACACACATATATGTATATATATTTATATCTATATATACATATATGTATATAAAATGTGGTATACATGTATGTAACCTCATACATACATACATATATATGTATGTATGTAACCTCATACATACATACATATATATATATATATGTAACCTCATACATGTATACCACATTTTATTGATCCATTCACCATTTTAGGGTTTTCTGGGTACTGGAAAGTGAGAGACAGGAGCCTTATCCCTCTGTTTGTGGGAAGACATGAACTCTTGTAGCAACAGTCCTGAGCCTTGTTACCCTTTTTTATGGCCTGAAGTGGTAAAAGCTGATCGACAATTTGTTCACTTTTGCAATTCCTGGGGCCTGAACTCAGTGCCTGTGCACTGTCCCTAAGCATTTTTTGCTTAAAGCTAGCATACTAACACTTGAGCCACTGCAACACTTCCAGCTTTTTCTGGATATGTGGTTACTGAAGAATCAAACTCAGGGCTTCATGCATGCTAGGCAAGCACTCTACCACTAGGCCACCTTCCCAACCCAATATTTTATTTTTTAAAAAACTAACATGTAAAAGAAACAACTACATGAGCAACTGTATTACAGGAGGCAAGCTCCATGACTAGAACCATGACTTCCCTGGCCAGAAACCTGGGAGACCAGGCCTTTGCCACAAGTCTCCTGTGAGGTCAGCTTCCAACCACTGAGCATCATTTCATTGGCCTGAAAGGAAGGAGAGTGTTGAGATGTGAAACATGATGCAAGCAGACAGAGGAAGCCTCATCCCCCAATGTCAACAATGAGGATGGTTACTCACAAACCCCAGATCCTGTGGCACATGTGCTAGTAGACACTAATTATGAATTGTGTAGAGTCATGATCCAATGGGCAGATGGGTTGAGCTATTATGAGAAAGACATAACCTCATTCAGAATCATATGGACTCCAAAAATGTGAACTAGAAAAGGTCTACTTTGTGTTTGAGGTTATTGTTTTAACTTCCTTTATCTGCACTCTGTCCTCTAAAGTCAGCTCCCATGTGTGAACTCTTCATATGCAAGAAAATGAGCCATAAATAAGGCCAAGTAATTGTTAATCTTATGGAAGTGAGCCAGGCATAGAATGGCTGTCTGGGGTTTCTTTTCCTCTCTGAGTTACAAAAAGTGACTTGTTCCTGAGACAGAGCCCATGTTCTAATGGCTGAGCTATTACTGCTGGATATCAAATTTCACCATGTGGATATAACTATAAGAGACAAAGCAGCCAGGACTTTGATGTTCCCAAAATTATTGCCATGCTGAGTGAGTCTGACACATGACTTCGAATGACTGCATGAAGGAAGTGAACATTCTTTTGTTTTTACAACATGTAATAGTGTATAAATCGATACATCACTTTACACTGACTTTAATTTTGTCCCAGGTTTTCATTTTGGTTTCAGAGGAAAGTGTCTGGATTTACCATTCCAACAACAGGCTCCCAGATGCTCATGCAGGGTGAGGAGGGGAGAATGGGTCGAAATGATGACTTCCTTCTGTGTTTCCCTGGCAGTGCTGAAAATCAGACCCAGAGCTTCTGGGCTTCAGGTAAACAAGCAGTGGGTAGAGTCTCCCTTCTCAAGAGATGAAATCTTCATGAAAATTGCCCACAGGACACTACAGTTTCCACTGCTTTTTTACTTCCACGCAGTGCACATAGCACACGAACTAATGCTGGAGGGCACAGGTATGGCTGACTCACCACCCTTCAAGAGAGGCAAGAAGGATGAACACAGTGGCAGGGGACCTGTTCCTCAGCAGAAAGCCTTGCAAGGTTCTGAACATCACCCTAAGTGAGGCTGGCATTTGAGCACAGTCTTGGACAGATCATAAGCATCTGAAGAGTGTGGAATGTTCTGCTAATCCACAGGTTGACTAAGCAGCCTGTCCTTGGGGGAAAAGGATCTACTATAAGTAAACATTTATCAGAAATCTCACTAAACCTTGTTCTTTATATTAAGTCAGTTCTTCAAGGCAGACAAGTGAGAGTGGATAAAGGAGAAGGGCCCTAGGACCACTGCATTTTCCCATCTTAGAGCATCATTTTCTTTCTCAACATATAGTAGGGAAGCCACAGCCTAGTCCTGCTAGCCAATAGAAGTATATTCTCAATAGTATATGCCAATATGTTCAGGTCCAGATAACTCAGTGATAGTGGTTCCACTCTGTTCTCTCAGTAACTTCTCTTTTTTGAGATAGGGTCTAATCTAAGTAGGACTTTGGGCTAAGCTACCTTTGTATGCAGATCATAGGCATGTACCACCATGCCTAGTCTCATTACTTCTTTTTTGTTTTCTGCCCTTTGAAAGTCAGCCAATAGCTCTAACATCGTTCTCTTCCATTACATTCTATTCATGCCCTTATCTGGTTCTCTCCATCTGGTCTAACTGGAGCCATCTGTCTCTAGCCAGCACACTGTCATGGTGGTCCATCTTCCCAGCTAGCTCCATACACATCTGTTTGTTACTAGGGAGTCTTTCCTGACTTGTGCTTTTCACTTTTCCAAATGACTGGATGTGCAAGACAATAAAAGGAGTTCCTGAATTTTGCCAAGAGTGTGAATGACATGACTGATTCAAGGCTGTTAACCATTTTCTTTTCTTTTCTTTTCTTTCTTTCTTTTTTTTTTTGGTCCGGTTGTAGGGCCTGAACTCTGGGCCTGGGCGCTGTCCCTCAGCTCTTCAGCTCAAGGCTAGTGCTCTACCATTTGAGCCACAGAGCCACTTCTGGCTTTTTTTCTTTTTGCTTATGTGGTGCTGGGGAATCGAACCCAGGGCCTCATGCATGCAAGGCAAGCACTCTACCACTGAACCACCTTCCCAGCCCCTTGTTAACCATTTTCCACTTAAACACACAAGCAGTGGGCCAGGATTGGTGGCTCATACCTGTGATCTTAGCTAATAGGTAGGCTTAAATCTGGAGGATGGTGGCTCTGAGACCAGCCTAAGCAGAAAAGTCTTGAGATCCCACCTTCAAAATAATCGCAAAAGAAGGTCTGGAAGTATGGCTTACGGTGAGCATACAATATGAGCAAGAGCTGTCATAGTATAGGTCACCTTGTGCTGCTTGTAGCACAGGTCCTTTAGTCCCAGGTCTGTACTAATAACATCTCTTCAATTCCAACTTTGTGTATGTGTGTGTATGTGTACAACTTCACGTACTCATGCACTTGTTGTGTACACTGATAATATTAAGTTGCACGTGCTTATGTTGCAGAGACTTCAAACTAATTTTTATCTTTCCAAACACAATGAACCATCAAGAATTCTACCACTGTCAACATTCATTACAAAGATTCCACTTCCAAAATGCCATTTGGTTAGATGGTGTTTACCTATCCATATTTACTTAGTCTTTCCTCTAGTTGACCCTCATCCTCCCATACCATTGCACCTCCACACATTCCCCCAGATTATTGTTTACAATGATCTTAACATTTTCCTGGAAATAAGGATTCTTTAGTGGTAGAATTAGCATTTAATTGCTAGCAAGTCAGCTTCTTCAGTAATAACTCACAATGAGCTTAAAGATCTACCCTTAATCAGGTAGGGATAGGTGGACACAGCATAGTAAAATGGACAAAAAAGCATTTCAATGCCAGGTGGACCACTATGGGACCTGATGCGACACCATCATGTGCTAAACATGGACATCCCAGGTGAGGGCAGAATACTCTCTTGTACGTGTGGGACTCCTGGATATCAGGAAAGTAGGAGGCTGAGACCTGAGTCCAACCCTTACTCTTCTCAAATTGCTGGCAAAGTTTCAGAAAAACTCAGTAATCTGCCCAAGGAAGGTATGCTAGGCTACAGGTGAAGAAAGACAGGAGCCTAAAACGTGGCATGCAATTTCTGAGAATACACCTTCATACTTACTAAGAACTTATGAGCTTATAGAAATTGATTTGTTGTGGTCAGACAGTGTGGGTATGCAAGCCAAGGAGGGGACTGGCCACTTCCTTACAGTATCATCCTATAGTGACAAGAAGAGGAAAATAACCCCAAATGGGACTGCACTGGTCATCTACTTGATGTCAAAGTATTGGGGCTGAACAGTACTGAGTGTTAACCTGGACTGCTGGTCAGAGAGCTGGAAAAGTAGGGAGTAGGATGTGAATTGAATGATAAATAGAGGGATGGGTTGATGGAAAGAATTGTCAACTGCAACATCACATTCAGATCTACCAGAGATCTCTCATAAAGGGCCAGTACAGTCAACCATATGAACCCATTAGCACTGGTCATTCTTGTTTGCTAGCAATCACTTTCTGACTTATCAGACATACACACACACCCCAAATGGCCATGGTTTGATGGACACAGAGGGCTAGAATATAAATGTCAGTAAATGCCTGACATGTTAGCAGAGAGTATCAAAGTTTAGCCACCCTGCATTGTTCATTCCCAAGATTCTCAGCCTGTTAGGTCCTTGTGGCAAACTCAGTGCTCCAATGGGAAGAGAAGCTGCCTCCAGGCCTCCCTTTCTTATCCTCCAGGTCTCAGAAGTCCCCAAAAGGCTGGTCTGGAGGTGTGGGGGAATAATGCAGGCAAAGCCCAAGTGTTGGAGACTCCAATTCATAGCAATGATAGGGTGCTGCAGAGCTCTGGATTGTGTTGTGCCTCCAAGGGAAGGAGGCACTGTTGGCACATGAGTGCATCAGGGCTTCCTGATCCTCCCTGCCCAACAGCAGCTGTTCTGGATTGAGCAGCACACTGGGATGGGGTATGAGGCACCCTGGGGACAAGTACCCACCAGTAGAGGGATGGATAGGGCAGGTAAATCTACAGAGAACAGTGCCAGTACTGGGCAGCTGTGCTCTTTTATCAACTTCTCCACATTTCAGTTTTCAAAAACAACTTAGACTTTAGAGTAAGTTTCAACCTATGGAAAATTTACACAAGTGTGTTTCCCTCACTGCCCTAGCTCTCCCTTGATTCACATGTCATAAAACATGTTAATCAAAGTCAGAACATTTCCACTGAAGCCATAGTAGTCATTAAACACAAACCCCGTACCAACCTCAACATTGCCTCCTTCTGCCCTTCTCTCACTCAGGAGTCCATCTGGTCCTGCAGATCGTTGCTCTCCTCTCCTTTGAGGGGCCAAAGTTCCAACTAAACCTCCATCCTTGGCCATTGTGAGGGGTTCTGCTCAGCATTTGCTGTCTTGGTAAGCATAGATTGAGGGATGTCGATGGACTGTTCCTCTTTGGCAGGAGCCTACAGAGCAACAGATGCTGCAGCCATCTCAGTGAATCACACTGGGGCACCGAGGTCACCATGCTTAACCTTGTTCATGGTACTCGTGTTAGAACTCAGAGTATTGTACTTGCTAGGTAGGTGAGCTATATTCCTATTTTGTGCTGGTCATTTTTTAGTTATGGTCTTGCTTCCTATCCAGGTACATGCCTGGGCCTGGACTCACCTATTTTAAGCTTCCTGTTGTAGTGAAGTTGATATTAATTGATAGCTTAAGAGGAGATGTCACCCAGTTTTTGGCTTGGGATGGCCCTGAATAATGATCATCCAAATCTTAGCATCTTAAATAGTTAGGATTACACATGTGACTCCCAGCTCCAATGTGCCTTCCTTCTCAACCCTACCAACTCAGCAGTGACTGACAGCTTCCTCTCCTCAGTTACTCTTACCCTCTGGAATTTCAGAGAGGAGACACACATTTTCTTCTTCATTGTACTCTAATTGCTCCAAAGATTGCCTGAAATTGTACTATCTCCCCTCATTGTAGGCTCCCCAAGGAAGTGATACCCTTGGATACTGGATATTTCTACATGAGGAGGTAAACTTAGCTGTGAACCCCAAAGGGAGATCCTGTTACTTCAGCTGTGGGCTGTCAGTTCCTTCTGCAACTCCCTCAGCTACAGTCATTTTCCATGACACAATTGTCTTCCTGCACTCCCCACACTGATGGGTACAAAGACAGCATCATGCCAATTGGCCAGGTCAAACTATGGGACACTCAGTGGTGGAGCTGGAGGAGTTGCACTTGTCCCCTATCCAATCTGACATCCAGTCCCTCTCTTCAACAGAATTCAATCTTTGTGGATTCTCTTCTCTGCCAACACTCTCAGTCTGTCTCTAGAACTAAGGAACAAGGTATATGTAATTGAGAAAACACAAACACAATCTCTCATCATGAATGGACCAATTTAAATAGTGAAAAAATGAACCACAAAATTATACTGAACCCCTCTCCCTGCTTCTTTTATTTGTGCAAGTTTGCTCCCTAATTGCTTTTGTGTGTTTGTTGGGGAAGGTGTGTGGGTACGGGTGCGGGGGATATTGTGTATAATAGGACTTGAACTCAGGGCCTTTGGCTCTTAACCTAGCTCTTTTTTGTTCAAAGCTGGCACTCTACCATTCCAGCCACTGATCCCTAGTGGCTTTTTCCAGGCTAATTGCAATAAGAATCTCTTGGGTTTCTCTGCCTACAATGGCTTCAAACTGCAATTCTGGTATCAGCCTCCCAAAAGGCTAGTGTGTGAGCCACTAGTGCATGGCCTCCCACTGCCACTTTAAAAGGGCAGCTTTTAAAGTGAAGTAAAAGAAAATTCTTGATTGAAAACTGGGTATCAGTGTGATTTAGGTAAATCTGGAGGCTCCTCATGGGAGGAAAGGCCTTCTCCTGGGAAGTATTACAGCACTACATGAACCAAGTGGGTTTGATGAAATGTCCCCAGAGAACACACAAGATACCCTGAGTGAAACAACACCCAAAGCACAGGTTCTTAGGACATTGTCTAAAATAAGTTTTTAACCAAGGTGCTCACAGATGTGCCTCCCATATCCTTGGGAAAGATATCAGTAGAGCAGCCATCTGGATTCTGTCCTACGGGGGTACAAGGTGTTTGGAACCAAGCCTTTTCCTTGGTCCAAACCACATCACAAAGAGGCCATGTGGATGCTCCTAGTCCAATGGCTGGGCCTTTTACTGCTACAAAATTAGGCTTCTTAAACTGGATGAAAGTATTCACTAAGTTTCTAAAGTTAAAAAAGTACACAGGGAACAAGTAAAAACATTGCATATGTGAGCAGATGACAAAAATCTATTCTAGATTGGAAGTTGCCAAGCAGAAACTATGCAAATCATAAAAATTAAGATTTCTTAAAAAGCCTCCTCCCAGAAAAGGTAGATTGTGGATCTACCTGCTGCAGATTGTAAAGGCTTACCTACAGCCTGGATATTACACAGGTGTCGCTGCTACCACCAGTTGTAGGTGACATAGCCAGAAGGGCTTTCATATTTACAGTGGCTCTTGGCCACTCTGACTATTGCATATAGCATTTCCAACTTTCTCTCTTTGAAGACCCAAGGATCATACTGACTTTAGGGAGTTCTTGTATCCAAGAAAAGGGAAAATTCAGAGTGAACTTGGCACTAAGATTGTCTGGTACTGACTGAAGGGTTATTGACTAAGGGATATAACCTGCCCCTGCAAGGAGACTTTACACATTGAATTGGAAACACGTATTTTCTAAGGTCTTATAAACTGGACTAAATTAACTTATGGACATGGAGATAAGCTAATTTAAGACATAAGGTTGGAAATAAAGATCAGCAAGCATCTCAATGCCTGTATCCCATTATGTGTTGTTGGATGCTACTGCCACAGGAAATTGGAGAGCAAAGCAGACATGGGAGAGGGAGGCCTTTGCAGGGGACAAGACCTTGCCATAAAACACAACCAATGCTGTGCTGGAGTTTGTTTTATAGGCTTTGTAGTTCCAGGGAGGTTGATGCTATACTATATAGGGAATCTGCTTCTTCCTCCCCACCATACAGCTGATTCTGTTTTCAGAGGTAGTCTCTTGTTCTGATTTCACAGAGTAGATCAAAGCATAAACTTATACCTACATACATATAAAGTGATTCTTTATAGGTAGTTTGAGCCTGACCTTTGAAGAATAACTAAAACTTTTCATATACAGAGTTCTAAGCCAGAGCTTGACTGACAACAGCTATTGAGGCACTTCCTACTAGTTCCTCATCCTCTGAATACTATCAAGATGGAATATAGTGCTGCATCTCCCCTCCCCCTCCCTTCCCCCCCCCCCCCGTGCAAGTCCTGCAGTTGAATTCAGGGTCTTCTGCTTAGTTGGCTGGCACTTGAATACTTGAATCACACTTTCAGTCCTGTTTGTACTAATCATTGGAGGCTCAATTTTAACAGACTTTTCTAATTGATCTGGTCTTAACACAAATCCTCTGGATGTATCTCAGACTTTTGAGTAGCTAGAATTACAGATGTGAGTCACTGCTTCCAGCTAGATTATATTGTAAGGAGGGAGGTTGGGAGGTTTGTAAGGAACACAGGAGAACAGGGCTTGCAGATGCAGCAGATTCCAGCAACTGGTGTGAGGTGTAGTCCATTAGGTGAGGCCAACCTCATCTCAGCCTTGCCAATTGTCCCCAAGGTAAGTAATGTTTTGCATTATGCAAGAATTGATCCTTTAAAAGAATAAGCCACACTAATATCTAAGGTTTCTAAATGAGATGGCCCAAGGCATTATTCGAAAGCTCACAATGGAGTTTAACAATAAAGCTGTGGTACATGAAAACATAAGAATAAAAAAACTGTCCATGATTCCATGCTTCTCCCATGATATATTTGTACATACATAAAAAAATTCTCATCTCAAGCCCAAAGAAACACAGGTCCCATGGTTTCCCTTATTTGCAATGACTAGTATATGTCTGAGACAAGCAGAAATGTTCAGAGGAGTTGATGTTAGGTGAAATGAATCCCAAGATAAGGACTCATATTTTTTCTTTCTTGCTATTGTTTTAAACATATTTATAAGATGATTGTTTTGTGGTTTTTTATGTCCCTCCTCCTCAGTATAATCCCTGTTTTCACTGTATTTGATGTTGCTATAATTTGTGGAGGGGAAGGGAAAAAACAAATTGTTTAAACAGGGATACAGGTGGACCCATTGCAACAATGAGATGTACAAGACGTTATGTCAAAAAATGAATTTTACAACTCTGGCATGGTATGGGGAGGGAGATGGGACGGGATGGCAAGGGGAAACAAAGGAGGAGGGAACAATGCTTGATAAGAAATGTACTCATTTGGGCTGGGAAGGTGGCTCAGTGGTACAGAGATTGCCTTGCATGCATGAGGCTCTGGGTTTGATTCCTCAGCACCACAGAAGCAGAAATAAAAAGCTGGAAGTGGTGCTGGGGCTCAAGTGGTTGAGCGCTAGCCTTGAGGTGAAGAGCTGAGGGACAGCGACCAGGCCCAGAGTTCAGGCCCATGACCGGACTCCCCACCCCCAAAAAAAAAAATGTACTCATTACCTTGCTCGTGTAATTGTAACCCCTCTGTACTACATTTTCAAGATTAAAAAAAATTCTGGTTTCAAAGTCTTTGAGGAAAATCAATACCAGGATTTCAATAGGATTGATACATTGTTTTATAACTGGAATTTCAATTTTTGCCTGGAATGATAATAATGTCAAATAAAATTATGTCTCTATTTCAGAGGTCCATGCTAAATTCATCAGCAGCCCTGCTCAGAGGAAGGGTGCAATGATGATGTGTAAACTCATTTGTAAACATGAGTTGAACAGAAACTCAGTTTGTTAAAACACAGCCACCCACCAAATCTTTGTAGAAATGACCTGTCAGGAGAGACCTCTCCAGTCCACAAAGCTGTATGATCATGAACTACAAAAATCCAGCGGCAGTGTGGCTAGTGGTAGGAGATCATGATGGACCTAAAGAGGAAATGTGTACAGTTTTGTTAAGTATACATGAGGTTGTGTTTGCTAGCCATTGGGCTTGAACATAGGGCCTGTGCACTGTCTCTGAGCCTCTCTGTGCTCAAGGCTAGTGTTCTACCAACTAAATCCCAACACCACTTCCAGCTTTTTCTTAGTAGTTTATTGGAGATAAGAGTCTCATGGACTTTCTTGTCTCAGCTGGCTTCAAACTGCAATCCTCAGATTTCATCCCCCTGAGTAGCTAGGATTACAGGCATGAACCAGCAGGCCCCTGGTTTTTATACTTATCTTTTAAAACTTAATATTAAAGCCCATAAACATTAATAGGTGTACAATGCAGCATACTCAATTTGTATTTGTTCCCACTGGATTATCTGTGAACTGAGTTAAAGGCTGTCTTAGATATGGAAGGGAAGGAAAGATTTTCCACAAAGTTAGTTTTTGAAGACATTATTATTCAATAGAATTCCTTCTGAGAAGACACTTGACAAGATCAGATATTAGGTCAAACCCTCATGGAAGGGTGTAGGAATTGTCTGGGGAAACCAGGCAACAAAATTTGAATTAGGAGGTAGTGTGCTTCCTTCCTCAGCTTACTCAGCTTTATTATCTGAAGAAGAAAGGAATGAGTAGGAAGAGGTCAAGTTCTAGGGCCAGTTTACGGGTTTGTTTTGTTCTCTCTCCAAATCCTGTAATATAGGAGTGCTGAGTAATAGCCTCTTCCTTTGGAAAGTCTGCACATTATCTCACTCTATCATGAGAGGAGACCTCACTTCTGTGGAGATAAGCTTGCTCTTGGGTCCTTCAGACACATAGTATGCAGACATCAAAAGTCCAATGCTATAAAGGGAACCCAAGATACTCAGTTTTATCAATGATGTAAGGGCCATTTCATGACAATGAATCTGCAAACTGGGTATCATCAATTCCAATAGTGGAAATAGCAGCCCTGGACAGTGGATGATGTAAGATGTTAATTGATTTCCATTATCACTTCCCTTTCCTTCCATTCTGAATATTTGCCACAATGAAGATCTTTGCCTCAAAAAGTTTAAGGAATTTGAGTCATGATACCACAGAAACAAGCAAAAATACAATACATAGAAATATTGTTTTGTGTAATGTCCCTCATAGGCATATAAAGTTAATTTAAATAAACTGAGTAAGAGAAAGGTTAAGTGAAACTGCTTTAAATAAGTAGTTTTTTCTGATTCTCCCATATTCCATTAAGCAAAATTATCGCTGATAAAAATACGTTTACTCAAAGCAGCAGCAATGCAGGTTTCACAGAAGCACAATGTTTCAGTTTCCTATAATATCAGCTGAGCCTTCTGTGGGATCTAGGAGAAGGACATGGCATAGGGAGGCTGGGAGAAGTAATAGGAGTGAGGATCTGATGAAAACAATCATCTAAAATCACCTAAAAGTGCATGAGATGAGGTTTCTACTTAAATATCTGTATCTATCTTTTCTCTTTCTCTAATCCCAGTACTACAAGCCTCAGCCACTGTCAAGGGCAGAGACTGGACACCTGAGGAGGGAGAAGACTGGAGAGCAGCAAGATTGGTAAGAAAAGCTCTAAGATACATAAGAGAGGACTCAGGTGGTCTCACAGAAGATGTACAAAGTCACCACTGAAGACAATGGTATGTGTGTGTGTTTCTGTGTATGTGTGTGCATATGTGTGTGTGTGTGTGTGTGTGTGTGTAAAAAGTGAGGCTTAAAGACATGCAACATATCCTGAACTATGATTTAACAATGAGCAGTGTCTACACTTTGATATGAGGTTCTGATAGTCTAGAGCAGAATTATGTCCACTGATGAAGGTTTATAATTTCAAGTCAAGTAAGAAGGCAATGCCTTCTAGCACCACATCTGAGAACTCAGAATAATAATGGGATTATAATATTTCAAACCATAGGTATGTTATTTTGGGGAATAACAGAGATGGGGGGGACTGAGATCCAAGGCTAGTCTAGGCAAAGTTTTAGCAAGCAGACCTTATCTCAACAAATTATTCTGGCTAGGTGGTTCATTCCTGAAATCCCAGCTCTGTGGGAGGTGTATGTGAGGGAAGAGCAAAGCCCAAAAATTACTTAAAATACTTAAAGCAAGATGGGGGCAGGAGGTGTGGTAGAATGCATGCCTAGCATGTATGAGGCTTTGAGTCCAATCAAACCATAATACTATTAAAACAACCCAACAGATGTAAGATGTGTTCATTAGCTGATTCAGCTTTTTTCCTCTCTACTAGAAATATTTAGAATTCGGGGAAGCATAGGAGAAGTGTACAGCACAAGTACCATGCAGCTGTACATTATCTATACAGCACTCTTAGCCAACATGCCGAGCACTTGCTGGGTTTCAGTTGTTGGCCTCTGATAAGCAGTCATTAATGTCAGACTCATAGAAAGAGCAGATGAGTTAATTGAGTCAACTGACTTAAATGACTGACATTGAAGCCTATGCAGGGCTGTGATCTTCAGTTCTAGTACTTGGAAAACTAACCCCAACCCCGATGCAAACACATTGGCTCTGCAAACCTGATTGCATCTGCCATCTTGGTGCCTTTTCTCTTTCTATCATCGGTGAGATGGTCTATGAAGTAAATTAAGTCCAGGCCACAATAGAAGATGCTGCCGGGTGCACTGAGATAGACCTGCTGTCATTGGCAGTGGCTGTTTTCAGGGCACTCAGGACTTCTTTTATCACCAGGAAGTCACCATAAGTTCCAATGATAAGGACCACTTTGGGTACAGACTATTATAAGCATTTTAAAGACCCCTCTGTATGGTATTTTCACAATAATAATCATAATAATAAAAAGAAAGCCTTTGTTTCTCTGAAGGTTACAAGAAATGGGTATTTCTGCAGTTTGAACAGCAGGTGGCACTTTTAACTACTTTACAAGTGAGTCCAGTCTGTTGTTTTTGTTATTGTTGTTGCTAATTTAGCTTAGGATAGAAACCTAAATGATATGGTGAGAGGGCAAAAAATCATTTAAAATGATCTTGGAAACATTAAAAAACCTCACCAGTGAAGAGATTGCAGTCTAAAAATGTACCAAAAATCAAGCCCTGAACTGCTTGTTCTGTATGAGTGTAGCTAGCACACAGACCTTCTGTAGGTAGCTTTCCTTGTCTGGAACAACCTACTCAAGCTGTGTACAAAGGAAAAGAAACAACACTAGAACTTAAAATTTGGAAATGCCCAGTGCAAGTTGAGATGTATGCATTTCCAGAGCCTTCCTAGCACTAGGGGCTTTTGAAAAACAATCTCTTCAACAACAATCTCCTTGGCCTTTGCAAGCTGCCTTTTCAGGTATTAGTCAATATGCATACATAGAAAGCCCCCTTGCTGTGTGCTCTGCCACAACACTAAGACCATCAGTGTTGTAGGATGATAGGGAAACTTTTCCCAGAACAGAATGCAGCCATTGTTATGTTTAGCAAACAATTAACCTGTCAAACTGGGCGCCAGTGGCCCTTGACTATAAACCCAGCTACTCAGGAGGCAGAGATCTGAGTATGCCAGTAAAAAACCAGCTTGGGAAGGATAGGCCTTGAGACACTTATCTCCAAGAAACCACCAGAAAACTGGAAGTGGCACTGTGGCTCAAGTGATAGAGAGCTATACTTGAGCTGAAGAACAGAGAGACAGCCCCTAGGCCTAGAGTTCAAGTCCCATGACCAACAAAATAAAGAAAAAGAAAGAAGGAAGGAAAAAAGAAAGAAAGAAAGAAAGAAAGAAAGAAAGAAAGAAAGAAAGAAAGAAAGAAAGAAAGAAAGAAAGAAAGAAAGAAAGAAAGAAAGAAAGAAAGAAAGAAAGAAAGAAAGAAACCTGTCATGATGAGAGATATGGCAAAGCTCAAGCCTTTGCAGATAAAGACATCCTGACCTGGGAGATGGCTCAAAAACAGAGGCACTGTTACCTTCTCCTGGTAAGAACCAAAGCTCCCACTGGAGCCCATACCATTAGAATAGAGCAGATGCCCAGCACATGCCTACAGCCCCAAGTCAGTGTGGCCAGAGTGATTAGCAGCCAAGCTTCCAAGTCCCCTTTGATTCCTGCCTCCTGGGCACATTGTGGGCCAGCTCAGAAGGAGGTTTCAGAAGAGCATAAAGAGCCATGAAGCAAAGCAGTCATGTAGAAACGCAAAGCACATGACTCTCACCTCTGGGATTCCAGAGTTATTCTCAGATTATTTTGTGGATAAGAAGATGTGAGTGAATCATCTTGCTTCCTGAAAAATATCTCTGTATAGGTAGGCACTCTTTGCCTCACACTGAAATGCAACCACTTGTCCAAAGGCTGGTCTCATCTGTGGCCAATAAATTTCCTTTTCCCAGCCATCACCCCTTTAACAGACATCTGTATGTTGGCTGATAGCACATCCATGAATGGAGATGTACCTGTGAAGGGTTTGAAACCATAGTGGTCCATGATGTCCTATCACCATTTCTCTCCCACTGTCATCTCAGAATTAGACCAGAAGCTGGTTGCAATCACAGCACATATCAACACAAGACTGTCAATACCAGAACCTTGTCAAAGTCTACTTTAAAGATACCTTTCAGTTTCAATCTATGTCTGACAGAGTATCTACCCCCTACTTTTTTGGTCTAGGATATGTGCAGCTATAAACTAGGAGACTTTTAGAGAATAAGATTAGAGAGAATGGGTCTCCTGGACAGGATCTGCTATAGGTATGACAAGTTGGAAGGAAAAAGGAAACAGCATAAGGAAATATCATTAACATGGCCAAAGTGGTCAAAAGACATCTCTCCAATGCAAGAATGTCTCTTCTTGTCAGGCCATGGCCTGGTATGGTGGTGCCACTTTACACTCTGGTCCCATTAGAGTAACATAAATGTCATGGCTTCTTCCTTCCACGGCCTAGGCTGACTAC